>NW_027187360.1:12815203-12825111 GCF_028583685.1 Petaurus breviceps papuanus | reverse complement strand
AAGAAAGAAAGAAAGAAAGAAAGAAAGAAAGAAAGAAAGAAAGAAAGAAAGAAAGAAAGAAAGAATGTAAGCTCCTAACTCTTTTTGTGTGGCTAAAAATTGAAGGGATGCCCATCAATTGGGAAATGGCTGAATAAGTTGTGGTATATGATTGTAATAGAATATTATTGTGCTATAAGAAATGACATGCAGGATGATTTCGGAAAGACTTATATAAACTGATACAAAATGAAGTGAGAAGAACCAGGAGAATATTGTACACAGTAACAGCAACACAGTTCAATGAACAATTGTGAATGACTTAGCTGTTCTCAGCACAACAATGATCTAAGACAATCCCAAAGGACTCAAGATGAGAAATGCTATCTGCCTCCAGAGAAAGAACTAATGGAGTCTGAATACAGACTGAAGACTACTATTTCCCTCTTCCTTTCTTTCTTAATTTCTTCCTTCCTTCCTTTCTTTTTCTTTCTTTCTTCCTTCCTTTCTTTCTTTTTCTCTTTCTTTCTTTTTCTCTTCCTTCCTTCCTTTCTTTCCTTCCTTCTTTCTCTCTTTCCTTCATTCCTTCCTTTTCTTTCTTTTTTCCTTTCAGTTTTCTTGTACAAAAAGATTAATATGGAAATGTCTTACATGCTTGCACATGTATAACTTATATTAGCTTACTTACTGTCTCAGGAAGGGGAGAGGGGAAGGAGAGAAAGACAGAATTTGAAATTCAAAACTTAAAAAAGAAAAACAATGAATGTTAAAAATTGTTTTATATGTAATTGGGGAAAAATAAAATATTGTTTTTAAAATCATGTAAGCTCCTCATACTTTTTAAAAACTATTTTTCTTGGGGGTTTTTTGCAACATGGCTTATATGAAAATATGGTTTATATAACTTCACACATATAATCAAAATCATAGGAGACGGAAGGGTAGGAGGGAAAGAATTTGGAACTCAAATTTTTAAAAAATGAACGCTAAATTTTTTTTAATATGTAATCAGGAAATGACAAAATAAATAAAATATTTATTTAGAAAAAATAAAAGAATGTTAGCTCCTTGAGGGCAGAGACTCTTTTTTGTTAAAATAACCATGAATTTCCTCTATCACAGCCTTGAAGAATGGGCCTCAGGAAAGCAAAAACCCCAACATTTATTAAGTACCTACTATTTGCCAGGCAGCATGCTAAGCATTTTACAAATATTATCTCATTTAATCCTCACAACTCTGGGAAGTGGGTGTTATTATTAACACAATTGTACAGTTGGGGAAACTGAGGCAAACAGAGACAAAATGACTGGCCAACATCAGACAGCATCTGAGGCTGGATTTGAACTCAGGTCTTCTTGACTCAAGGTCACTGTGCCACCTAACTGCCTCCAGTTAAAGGTGAGGAACTCAATACCTCCCAAGAAAACCCACCCTGCTTTTGGTCAGTTTTAATTGTTATATTTTCCTCATACTTACCTACTGAAATCTATTTCTCTGCATTTTCTACCCAGTACTCCTAGGTCTGTCCTCTGCAGTTAAATCTCCCTTCAACACCTAAAGACAATTATCATGTCCTCCCCTGTAAATCTGGGCTTCCCCAGGCTAACCATCCCTACTTCTCTCAGCTGATCCTCATATGAATTACTTTTGTCTTCTTCACCAGCCTGGTCATTGTTTTCTGGATGCTCCCCAGCTTCCTAGAATGTGGTGGCCTTAAATGGGGTATTACAGAATTGCTTCTGCCTTAGTTCTTGGCTTAGAGCCCCAACATTCATCACTGACAAACCAGTCATTGCTGCCTAATTGTTCTTCCCACTGAGCTAGATCTTATCAACTTGGGGGCATGATAACAGAGATCAGATTAGACTCAATATGCTAGAGGTGGAAACGAAAAAATTACCCTGTGCTTCTAGCTGCATGACACTGGGCTACTTCCCTTCTCTGGGTCTCAATTTCCTCATCTGTAAAATGGGTGCAGCAATACCAGCACAATCTAACTTATAATGGAAAATGCATTGTCACACTTAAAGGGCTTGAGAAATTTAAGTCTTTATCATTATTATCCTCCATTTTCCATCTTGTTTCCTCCTTCATATTGGGTCAGAAATTACACCAAGTAGAGGAACTATCTGACAAGTAGATGAAATTGTTCAACAGCTGCATTACCCCAGATGGGTCAGGGTTGCTCAAGCCCTGTTTATATTAGCCTTCTTATTCTGCAGTCACAGTTTCATCAGTCTTCCCAGAAGAACCCCACGATCAGCTCAAGGACCTCTCTGAGCTTAGGGGAATCCTGAAGAAATAAATTCCAAAGCATTGTAGTAGTAAATTGGCTGCTCCAGACAAAACTTGCATTATTCAGTTCACCAAGTGGCTAATCCCTGACCCAACTGACTGCTTAAGTCTTTGGCTAGGCCTATCTAATCTAAGTATTGACATGAGTTTCCAAAGGAAAATTTCCATTTTTCCTCCTTAGGGCTCCCCAGTCTCCTCTCTGGTGTCGCTCTGGAGACAAGTCCATCACCCCGTACAGCATTATCTTCCCCCTCCACTGGTAGTTGATTGACAAGAGCAGAGTATTTCCTAAGTAATGGCCAAGTGTTTGTTAATCCTAACTTAGCCTGTGCCCAGCAGGGCCCATTAAGAACACTGCCTGATAAAAGATTATCAACAAGGATGGATAGAGCCCAGGCTCCAAAGCCAGAATTAGGACAGAGAAATGCCTATTGGGTCAACAATAGAAGCTTCTCTCATGTTTCAGCTCTATATATGTATGATCTACAGTCCTGTGATAATGACTGAATAAACTCCATGGTAGTGCAGAGAGCCCCTGGATTTAGAATTAGAACACTTGGATCTGATACTAGTGTTCCTTCAATTTAGAGTTGCCAGATTGTGGTTTTCTGAGCCTCAGTTTTCTCATCTATAGAATGGGTACAGCATTCCAATGTACTCTATACATAACAGGGCTTTTATTAGGGGAAAACGTTCTGTAAACCAAAAAGCACTACAGAAATATAAATTGTTGTTATTGATTTCCTTGGGTCACAAATATCAGTAAGAGTATATCTTCATCTTTTTTTTTTTTCATTTGGAAGGCAATTGGGGTTAAGTGACTTACCCAAAGTCACATGGCTAGTAAGTGTGTCAAGTGTCTGAGGCCGAATTTGAACTCAGGTCTTCCTGACTGCAGGGCTGGTGCTCTATTCACTAAGCCACCTAGCCACGCCTGTCTGTCTTCATCTTTAGAGTTCCTTGGTTAAAAAGGGGGAAGGTTGGCACGGGAAGAGCCTTGGAGTCGGGAGATCCAGGTTCTAAATTCAATGCTGCTACTCTCCTGCCCAATAATCCTGAGAAACCCGCTTCCCTTCATTGTCTCCAGGGTTGCAGACATCCTAGATAAACAGAAGGTTTTGTGACTAGTGCAAGTACTGTTCCCATTTTACATAAGGGGAAACAAACTGGGAAGGCTGAAGTGATGGGATCCAAGCCCCACAGTTAATAAGCAGGAGAAGCAGTATTCCCACAGAGGCCTTGGGACTCCCCAGGCCAGTGGCATGACAACAGTCGGTGCTCAGTTTCCTATAACTCTTACAACTCCACTCCCCAGGTACTATGGATGTGGGGGTGGGGAGGGTGTTAGAGAGAGAGAGAAGGGACCCAAAACCACATGGTACCATTGGGTTCCTTCCACCCACTGGAGCTGCTCAATTAGGTCTCAGCGAAACCCTTTGAGATGGGAGAAACCAAAGACGCAGGCTGGTAGTGTAAGCCTGAATGGTCATGAGAGCCATGGGCATATTTAAGAGGTCATGGCAGAAACTGAAAGCCAGTCTCACATGAGTCAGCTTAATTCCCCCAGCAAAGCCCAATGGAAACTTCTGTTCAGAGACAGAGGGAAACATAAGGGGCTCTCAGCTCCACTCAGCTATTTGTTAGCCATGTGTCTTTAAGAAAGTTGCCCACCCTCTCTGTGCGCCTCACCTGCCCACCCCCTCTTCTATAGCTAATTTGTAAAAAGGAGGGCTTGATATGTATGTGTATATGTGTATCTCTATCAAGCCTTCTTTGTTATAAATTATGTATAGATATATATGTATGTGTAGATATATACACACATGCATATAAAGCATGTATACATATACACCTATATATACATATCCATATCTACATAAGCGTGGATGAGTGTGTATGGGGGTATGTGTAGTGATACAAGTGAATCACTAGACAAGAAAATAAAGCAAATTTCCCCCTTTACCTCCCCAAAATGTAAAGATTAAAGCTTTTCATTCAGGTGGTGTGATGCTAGATCACCTTCAGTGAGGAGCAATCTTGGTCACCTAAGAAAGTGATTAGTTCACTAGAACAAAGTCCTCAAAGCAAAGAGAAGCCCCAGCCTGGCCTGTCTTTCCTCTTTTCCCATTCCATTGTGTCACAGGATTACAGTGAAAGCAGAAGAGCCTATTTCCTGCCAACAAATTACATCAATTGCACCTTGGGTATGTATTTTATACGTAGCTGCCAATATGGAAATACCTGAGGGCTTAATTCTCAGATGCAAGACATCTTTAGGGGGGGAGATGGTGAGGGCTCAGAGCTGCCCACTGGAACAGAACTGAAGTGAAATGGAAGAATTACTTGAGAAAGGTGCTGATCATTTATAGCAGCTCTCTTTGTGGTGACAAAGACCTGGAAATTGCAAGAATGCCCATCCATTGAGGAATGGCTGAACAAGTTGTGGTATGTGATTGTGATGGAATAAATACTATTGTGCTATGAGAAATGATGAGCTCGATGATCTTAGAAAGACATGGCAAGAGTTGCACGAAATGTTAAATGAGCCAAATGAGCAGAATCAAGAGAACACTGTATACAGTAACCACAATACTGTTTTAAGGATGACTTTGAGTAACTAAGTCATTTTAACTATCATACACAAATTTAAAATAAATAACATATGAAGAAAGACACTATCTGCATCCAAAGAAAGAAATGATAAATAGAAGAATGTATAGGATAAATGTGTGTACATATGTGTGTGTGTAATTTGTATCTTATGGTAGCCATTTCTTGGGGGTAGGAGGGCAGGGGAGAAGGGAAGAAAAAAGGAAAAAAGGTATTTACATAATAACTTTGTTGTATATTTGGAAGGAATAACAAGTTGTACATGGCAGATTTGCAGTTTCATGCGCAATCATCTTTTTTATTGTACTGTGTTATGGAAATGCTTGTTTTGTTCCATAAATTGAAAATAAAATAAATTTTTAAAAATAAAAATAAAAAAGAGAGTTGCTGATCTCTCGTATAGTTCTTTACAAATACTTGGCAGATAATCATAAAAATCTCTGAGGGAGAGGGAACTTCCCATGTCAGGCAATGCAGATCTCAAACCCCTCACTCCGTAGAAGTAAATTTGTTTGTCCATTGATGAGGAAATCATTCCTGCCTGTGGCATCTCATTCTTTTGAAGGGTTCTGATGGTTAGGAAGTTTCTCCTTATGTCGCACCTAAAAATGCCTCTTTGTAACTTTCTTCCATTCTTCCTAGTTCTCCCAAGAACAATTCCTCTTCCACCTGACAGTCCTTCAAATAATCAAAGACAGCTCTCATGTCCTCTCAAATCTTCTCTCTTCTAGGCTGAATATTCTAGCTTCTTGCATAGCATGATCACCTCCCCGACTGAGCACTGAATGAACTAGACTTGTAGAATCTCAAAGTTGAAGCGGATTTCAGACATCGGCTGGTCCAAGCCTCTGTTGAAGCATGATTTCTTCCCTCCCCCCTCCCAAACATTTAAAAGTGGAAATCAGAGGTGTCAAAGTCCATGCCAACTGCAAAATTCCCCAGGGCTGACTGAACCAGATTAAATGTAATTGGGAAATGTTTAATAATAATATAACATTGAGGCAATGCTAATTTGTGGTTTTCTAAGTCAATATGAAGAGCAGGGATCTGTTTCTATTTGAAAAATAGTTTGACACCACTGGCATAATTGGTACAAAATAACCGACACAATAAATAGGGGAAAGGAATCCCACAGAGTCGGGTCCTTGCCATGCAGTGTGGGGATAGCCTTATATCCTGGCCTTTTTCAGTGGGCCAGTTGGGAAAGATCACTCACAACCAGAAGTATCTGATTGATCCCCAAATTCATCCTTTCCTCCCTTCATGATAAAAGGGATGAAAGAAAGAGGAAAAGGTCCTATGTGTACAAAAATATCTATAGCTTCTCTTTTTGTGGTGGAGAAAACAGGAAAGAAACTAAAAAGATGCCTATCAATCAAGGAATGCTTGAATAAATTGTGGTACAATGAATGTGATGTGCTATAAGAAATAGGAAATAGATTATCTCAGAGAGACACGAGAAGATTTATATGAATTGGTGCAGAGTGGCATAAGCAGAGTCAGAACAATTTGCCCTATAACATTGATATTATAAAAATGACCTTTTATTTAAAAAGGCAGCTAGCTAGAGGCATCTGGTCCCCATCTACATTCCCTCTTTCCATGACAAAGGAGTCATAGAGAATCAGCAGCCCATCAGGGAGCCCCTCCCACTCAGTGGACTTTAAAGAAACAACTCCTGTTTCTCAATATCTTCTAATCTTCTGAACCTGTGGCTTGGGACCCTGAGAGCCCTCCCTTCAGTTTCCTGGCACGTGGGGGATGTGAAGGGAAACAGACTTTTCTCCCCTCTCTATTTAGCAGCTCTAAAGACTGCTCATACATTGGAGTGATAGTATATGCTTGCCTAGAGAAGCCTGGGACTGGATCTCAAGTCTGGCTGCCTCCCTGTAGCAGCAAGCACCCCAGCGTTCCCAGGGTCGCTGCCACCACAGGTTCTTGGATCTGCTTTGATAAAGGAAAGCAACTCAAAATGGGTTAACAAGCTTACTTTAATCAATCAAACGTGTATCGTTTACCTAGTTCAGGGGGAAAAGGTCAGCACCCCGAACTTCAGAATACACAGACAGAATTATCAAGTCAGAAAAACAGATTAAGTAGACAGATTTCCAAACTGTCCAACCATTACATCCATACCAAATCAACATCTGGGTTTCAACATCTGGGTTTTTCAAAGCCAGGGGGCTCTGGACAACAGCTTCCCAGAATCCACATCAAATCACAGAACACTTCTCAAAGTCAGCCCCAAAACAAAGCTGCATATCAGGGCTTATATAGCCTTCTCCTGGCTCAGAGAATGTAACAACAACAGAGAATGTAACAATAATGACCCACTGGCCAATCAAAAAGTATCTACTGAAAAACAAGCCTCCTACCCCATGCTCCAGGTGCACTTTAGCCTAGGGGCAGGGAAGATCTTTAAATTTACATTCCCATTACACTCCCCTGATTTGTATTTCCTTCCCAGACACAGGTGACCAAACCACAATCCTGAGGTGAACGTCTTTAGCCTCAGCAGCACCCCCTAACTTTGACAAGTCAAGAGTTCTTTGCTCCTGGTCCTGGATTCTCTGAGTGCAGTTCTCCCTACAGCTACAACTTTACTGAGAGGCCCACTATATGGAGACTAAGTCATGCACACCCTGCCTTGCCAGAAGATAGGACCCTCAAGAATGCAAGAAAAGGTGAAAAGGAGACAATTGTTAAATTTTCAGTGTGACCATTTATACCTTAGAAATAGGCAGTCTGCATATCAGGGCTTAATTTATTGTTTTGTTCCTTGTCTAGACTTAAGAAAATGGGAAATATTAATAATGCAGACTGAAGTTAAAGTGAGTCTGCAAATATTTTTAAAGAAAATTTCCAAAGAGTCTGATGTTAAACATTTGCCAGCATTGTGGTATTGACATTGCTTGAGCTCAGTAAAAATGCAGTAGAAGGCTCAGGGTATGGAATCATCACCAGACTGGCGATGCATAGCTAACAAATGTTGCAACTAGGACTTGGGGGAGGGAAGGGGACAAACATTTTTTCTTTTGCTATAAGTCCAGCGCTTTCCCCACTACACCTCATTAACAATATTATTTAGGGATTTTAAGTTTTGTCCATTCACTCATTTCAATTATGTCTGACTGTGACCCATTTGAGGTTTTCTTGGCAAAGATACTGAAGTGGTTTTCCATTTCCTGTTCTAGCTCAGGAAACTGAGGAAACTGGGTTAAGTGACTTGCTCAGGGTCATCCAGCTAGCAAGTGTCTGAGGTCGAATTTGAACTCAGGTCATCCTGACCTGACTCCAGATCCAGCACTCTATTCAATGAGCCACCTAAGTTTTCAAAGCATTTTACGTTTTGAATATTACCTGTGATCCTCCCAACAGCCCTGGGGTTGCCCTTCTACGTATCAGGTGAGGCATCTTCTACCCTACCTCCCTTAACACAAGGGGATCAAGGGCTTGAAGGGTGAAATTTCCAGGTGTCTCAGAACACACTTCCTCTAGCCTACCATCTCTAGGCTGCCTCCTAGGGTATCACCAAGCCCCTTGCCTTGCCCCAGGAGAAAATTTTACTCAGCTGTTCTCTGAACATGAGAGATAAGAAACCCACCAGACTAAACTGGGCAAAAACAATAGCTCTCTTTATTAACCTGGAGCTTTGTCCAACTTGGTTTGGGGAGGGTGTCAAACCCTGACTCTATAGCTAAGTACAGGACTAGGCCTCCCCTCTTCTTACCTGAGGCCATCAAGCTAGCCCCCCCTTTACCTGCCATACATCTCCCTCTTCCCTCAGATTTTATCTGAGTGTGTCTCTGATATTAAAACTTAGTTAAAAGTGTTGAAGGGGGAAAAATGCATGCGTATGAGTGTATATATACACATATATACATTCATGTATACATGTATAATACATACACATTAATGTGCATGAGTATGCACACATGTACCTGTATACAGTACATTCTGCATATATGTACATGTGTGTCTATACACAATAAATGTATATGCATGTGTATACACACACGTATATGCATGTATGCAGCTTCTGATAAAAGTCAGCTGCTTAGTTTAAAAATATCCATTCTGCCTATCCACATGGAAGCAAAGCACGGTAACAGAAATTTAGGCAAACACCATCATAGAATCAGCAAGATCATTTAATTGGAACAATAAATTAAGGGGAAGTCTCAATACTCCCCAAGTTCCCAGCTGCAAACTGGGGAGAATAGGACAAAGTCTCCTCGGTTTTGAGCATTAGGGTTGTTAATCTATCCTGTAGTCCTACATAATGATCTAGGGGAAAATTCAAAGTCATGCTATCAGGACTGATTTTTTGGAACCTCGAGCATTAAAGGAAATGTCATTCCTAATGGAACAAGAGTGCACCTGTTGAATGATAATATCCCAGAAAACACAAGCTTTCCCTTAAGTTCTCCATATTTGTGAATATAGTTCTACTGGACCATAAGCTCCATGGGGGCAAAGGCTGTGTTTTACACAAACTTTATATCTTCTCCAGAACTTAATAGTGCTCTGCATACTGTTGGTGCTTCATAAATAACTCACTCAATCAATAAATAAACAATAATGCTATAGTGTTAGAAGGTTTACAAAATGTTTTTCTCCCAACCTCTGGTAGATATCATTTGTTCACTATCCCCATTTTATAGAACAGAATATTGAGGCCCAGACCAGTCATATGAGTTGCCAACAGTCACATCTTTGGTAAGCCCTGGAAATGAGCTCTTTTTCTGCTCTACTACACTGTCAGCTGAAGGAAAATAGAAAGAATTATTTGCATAACACTGACACAGTGATAGGGCTTTATTATTCAGCATACCCTAAGAAATAACTTTAAACTATTTAATCTCTCTTATTGAAAAATCAAGCAAGGTTTTGGTTTCCCTTGATTTTTGCCTTTGAAAGGATTTGAGGATCAGGAAGTCTTAAAGGGCTCAAATGCTCCTGATGTGCCCACAATATTTAGGCATCACTCCAGAAACAGCCTAAATTCTCATCAAAGGACCCC
>NW_027187360.1:12783617-12815103 GCF_028583685.1 Petaurus breviceps papuanus | reverse complement strand
CAGGCCTAGGAGCTTGCAGTGTGTCGTCTACAACCACTCACTACACCCCACCCCCCCAACCGCCCATTCTTCCAACCCCCCCTCCCCCCCCCCCCCCCCCCCCCCACTGAACTGCACACATCTGGCTGTTATCCAAGAGGTCTTTTTTTCCCCTTGTCTTAAAATTTTATTTCTTTTTACTCTGAATTTAATGAATACCAAATAAAATTAGCATTTTCATATTAAAAATAGGATTGTACATAAAACTGTGAATTTCTATTAAGTACAATTTGCTTTCTGTTTTAAATATATAATAAAACTTATAAGTAACTTTCTGAGCTGCCCTGCTTCTCTCTGTTTCCTCCTGGTTGCCCTTCTGTTCTCTTCTTTGTATTTTTTTGTTGTTGTTGTTCAATGGCATAGTGGATAGCCTGTTGGATTTAGAGAGAGGAAGACCTAAGCGCAAGTCTTGTGACAGACACTTACTAGCTGTGTAACCTTGAACAAGTCACTTAACTTCTCTCTCAGCCTCAGTTTCCTCATCTGGAAAATAGGGGATAATATAATAGCACCTATCTCACAGGGTTATTGTGATGATCAAGTGAAATAGCATATGTGAGGTTCTTTGCAAACTTTAAAACATTTCATAAATGTTTTATTATACTGTTACTATTTTCATTATCAGGGACAACTTCAGCCCTGTCATCTTTATCCCCCAACTCCCTCCCTCAATCTGAAAAAGAAAAAGAAAATCCTTGTAACAAATATTCAGTTAAGCAAAACAAGTTCCTATACCAGCTATGTCTGAAAATGTGTATTTTGTTCTTCATCTGAGTTTATAATTTCTCTCAGGAAGTTGGCATCATGCTTCATCATCTGTCCTCTGAAATCATATTTAGTTATTACATTAATCAGATTTCTTAATTCTTTCAAAGTTGCTTTTGTGAAAAATACTATTGAATAAATTGTTCTTTGGGTTGTCACTTCATTCTACAACAGTTCATATAAATCTTTCCAGGTTCTTCTGAAGCTGATCATCACTTCTTAAAACATAACAATATTTCATTGCCTTTAAATACCATAATTTATTCAGCCAATTGATGAGTCCTCTCTTAATTTCTAGTTCTTTACTATAACAAAGAGTTTCTATAGATATTTCTGTGTATATATAGGCCCTTTCCCCTTCCTTTTATCTTTTTAGAGTATAGGTTTAATAGTAGTATTGTTGCATCAGAGTATGCACAGTTTATTGACTTTCTGGGCATAGTTCCAAATTACTTTCCAGAATAACTGGAACAATTCATAGATTCACTGACTGCCTTACTATGTCTGTTTTCCCACAGCCCCTCCAACAACTGTCATTTTCTTTTTTTGCCATCTCTATAAATATGATTGTGGGAGATAAAACTTCAGAATTATTTCATGTGCATTTCTCTAATTTGTGATTTGGAGCATTTTTATATGGCTATTGATAACTTGTGTTTCTTTTTTTGATAACTACCTCTTTGTATCTTTTGACCATTTATCTCTTGGGACAAGATATCTTGTTAAATTTTTATCAACAAAGTCTTCTAAGCCTCATTTTAACCTCTTCTATGAAAAGCTTTAAGCATCTTTATGTCCAGTTTCCTCCATAGTCAGTTTCCTGGCCAAGAGGAGGATTTCTTTGCACAAAATAGTTCCTATGAAATGAAAGGGATGAAGGAGGTTATGAATTGTCATTAGGAGAAACCATTAGCTAGGAGCTAGGAGGCAGAACAGAAATGACTGCATCTCTAGACACTCCCAACTTGAAAAGGATGAACATGGGAAAACATAGTTCTCATCTGCTCTGTCCAGATGGAGGTCTAGAAATGAACCTTGGCTCGTTCTAGCTCTGACATTTGGTGATTCTGTGACTGAAACCCAGCGGCAGGGAGTTATAGAGATAATAGTTTGTGAGAAAGTAGGGCTAGTGAGTGTTTGCAAATTATTTGAGAAGTTTGGAAGAGAAAAGAATGAGAAACATGGAATGATAGCTCAAGGTAGCAAGCGTCATTTTCAAGATGAGAAACTTCAGTTTTCCAAATAAGGGAATAACCTACTTTCTCCCATGCCATAAATTAGAGGCTCCTAGTTCTAAATCTGAAAGAGATCTCAGAGGCTCATTGCTCATAGATGAGGAAACTGAGTCACAGAGAGTTCAGGTGACTTACCAAGGGTCCCAAAGCTAGAATCGGAGTTAGGATTTGAGCCCAGATTTTTCTGCTGCTAAGGTCAGTGTTCTATTATGCCATGCTCTCCTGGGCATCCTACTCTGCTCAGAGGGGTCTGTGGAGACCCCTGTTTCTAGAGCCTTCTGTCTAAACAGCTGGGTCAAGGGTAATTCTCAGCCCCTCCTGAAACTCGGTGTGAGAAAAGACAAATCCTCTGCAAAGTCAGTGGGAATAGGGGATGAGAGTAGAGATGGGGGTCAGATCTGGGGACTGAGGGATTACAGAGCTATTCATCATAAAAGCTGACAGTGGGTTCCTGTGATAACATTAAACACATCTCTGGATAGAAACCAAGTCAGTTCCTAGGTTGTAACGAGGGGTACAGGTCCATACTCTTATGGGAACCTCCTAAAACAATAATAGGGCAAATGGACAATCTCCTCTTTTCTCCCAAATGACAGGCTTATTGTCAGCAATGCAGGAGTCCACAAGGTCAGAGCTTACCTTTCCCCACAAAGATTATACTCTTTCCTGTTCCATGATTAGGGGTGGCACTTAATTCTCATAGAGGAAACCGATCTCAGCTGTCCCACAGGAGGTCCCAAGAAGTTACCCCAACCCCCAAGTACACTTGCCGGGCATCAATGGAAGGCTACAGGGTGTAGCAGTTTAAAAACAGGTGTCTAACAACTTCTCTGATCTCTTATCTGTGAAAACAAATCTCCCCTCTGTGGCTTAAATATAGTGCCTGTCAAAACACTTTTATTGGGAGGATGAAGCTCCCAGAATTGGGTTTCTTCCTCTGCATTTTGTTTTTCTCTTAAATATTGTAGGTTGGTCACTTTGGCAGACTGATGTCCCTCTTTACCTTTGAAATTCCTACCTATTTCTTAATGGTCAACTCAGACACCACCTCCTCCAAGAAGCCTCCCCTGATACTAATGTTTGTTGGTAACAGCCTTCCCTTTAAATTCACACAATACTCTGCCTTCTACTTCCTTGCTTTACTTATCTCATAATAAGATGCATTGCAGTTCTCTGTGTCTTATACCTCTACTAAACTCTAACTTCCACAAGGGTGGGAGTTATGTCCTATTTAAACTTTGCATCTCCCCTAGACACCTAGCGTAGTGTCTCCTGCTCATAACAGTCACTGTTTCAACAAACCTTGAAAGTATTCACATTAAAACACAAGAATCCAGAAGGCCCTGACTGCCCCACCTGTCAGTGTGATTCAGTGGATTTCAGTCAGATGACCTGGGTTGACATTGGGCCGTGTTACTGGCTTTGTGACCTTGGGCAATGAGGGATGCTGTCTCTGGATTTGGGAGGATCTATGTCTGAATGCCACCCCTGACCCTTGCTAGCTGTGTCTCCTGCAACCCTCACATCCAATCTGTGTTGTATTTATTACCTTTTTACCCCTGTGAAATCTTAAGCCTGCTCAGTATCAGGGACTATAGGCTCTTTAGACTCCTTTCTAAACAGAAATAATAGTAATAGATCCTAGAGAGGGTTGAACTAGATATGAACTCAAAGGCCCCATCCTATGCTGAATCTCATGATCATTAGGATAGCTCTTATTTACATAATATTTTCCTTGCAACAATCCTGTAAGGTAAGTTCAGTGGAGTCATTTTTCAGTTGTGGCTGACTCTTCATGACCCCAGTTGGGGTGTTCTTGGCAGAGATACTGGAGTGGTTTGTCATTTCCTTCTCTAGCTCATTTTACAGATGAGGAAATTGAGGCAGACAGGGTTAAGTGACTTGCCCAGGGTCACATAGTTCAGAGTTTTTCTGACTCCAGGCCTGGTATGCTATCCACTGCACCACCTAGCTGCCCCTAAGGTAAGTTATATAAGGACTATCATCTTCATTTCACAGATCACAGCCTGGATTTGAATCCATGTCTCTTGACATATCACCAGCCCTCCTTCCCCTTCGCTATCCTGCCTCTAAAAGCTGAAAAGGTTCCAGCTGTTCTCTACTGACTGTTACATGCTGGTCTCTTCTCTGTCTTGGGCAACTTGGGGAGGTACCTGGGGGGCCTCCTTACTGCTGGGCAGCACAAACAAAGGGATGGGGGATGGATGACCAGAGGTGCTCAGGAGGTGCTGAAGTCTGACAAGAACAGATACTCTCATCACATTTTTTAAGTGTGGACTGGTTGTTCCAGACAGAGAATGATTCATCTTGTCTTCATGGCCCCATTCAGAATTCTGAGTGCTTTTCTCTAGGCTGATTTCTGAAAGTTCCAGGTTGAATATTCCATGAACAGTCTCATGTTTTATAGCACTTTTAAGTGTAGAAAACTCTTTCCTCACAATAGGCCCATGATGTAGAGGAAGTAGCATAAATTTTGACAGATTAAGAAACTAAGGCTCAGAGAGGTTAATGATATGCACAGAGTTGGTGGTGCAGTGCATGGAGTTCTGGGTCTGGAATCAGGAAGACCTGAGTTCAAATCTGGCCTCAGACACGTACTAGCTGTGTGACCCTGGGCAAGTCACTTATCCCTGTCTGCCTCAGTTTCTTCATCTGTAAAATGAGCTGGAGGAGGAAATGGCAAACCATTCCTGCATCTCTCCCAAGAAAACCCCTAATGGAGTCACAAAGAGTCAGACAGAACCAAAAAATGACTGAACAACATGGCTAGTAAGCACTGATGCTGGCACTCAAACCCAGGTCTTCTGACTCCAAGTAGGGAACATTTCTTCCAGGACATAAAGTCCAAGGACATTGACTAGTATATTGAACAGGCCATAGTCCCCTCCCTTTTCTTGAGAACCACCAAGTGATCTACTTTGGTGTAAATTTAAATAACTTGTCCAAAACAGCTTTAAAAGATTTCCACAGGGGGAAAAAATTCCAACCAGAAGTGCATATCATAATCCTATTCCACTATTTGATTATATCCAGCAAAGCACTGAGGCCCTTATTTGGTAGTCCCCTGCCTCAGCCTGGTTTGTGATCAGATGCTGCTATTGGGGAGGGGGGGGGGCGGAGTTGCTGCGTACCATTTTCTAGTGCCTTTGGAAGTGTCCTGGAATGAGGTCACCCAGCTCCCAGTAAGCCCCAATTTCATTCACTCCTTTCCCTCTCTGGATCTTCTCTTGGTAAAGGCCAATTTTAGAGCCACCGTGGTATGTTGTGAAGAGAGATCCCCAGAGCTTTCTGGTGCTGGGCCCCAAATACTGCATTCTGCATCCTCTTCACGCTGAGCCTGGCTTGGGATTTCCCAAGGTTTTGTCTATATATGGTATGAAGACAATACTGCCAGCACAGAGTATATGTAATACCTCATCGAGTATTGTTTTAAGAGGGTATTTGGCAATTGGCATCAAGTAGGATTCTTGTAAAAACCTGGCAGGAGAAATTGTTTGACAGATTTTGACATACCAGAGTCTTTATGAGGGGGATGCAGAGGGGGTGTGGAGACCTCTGGCATATCCCTCCCTGTGCAGTATTTACACTCAGAGCCCTAAACAAGCTTTGCATCGGAAGGGCGTGCTATATGTCAGTTGCGATGCCTGGCAGAGAAGCTTAGCCACATGGCTCTCAAAATGAGGGATTAAAAGGTCCCCTTGGAACTGGGAGTGAGAGGAAGATGCGGAACCCAAAACTGCAATTAGGTCTGGTATTTGCTGCCTTTGCCAACACCACTCCCCCTATGTGAAATGTCCTTCCTCCTTCTCTTGGCCTGTCCAAATCCTACTCGCTCTTCAAGACCTCTTCACAAACTACTCCAGGCAGACATGAGTCCCCTCCTAACTCAGACTTTCTATTGTCTCTGTGACTGGTCTGGCATCAAACAATACAAAGTAACATGAGAGATCTCTATAGGGTACTATATCTTGTCTTCCCAACTGGCCAGGCAGCTCCTTGAGGGTAGGGATATTTTTCTATACTCTATAGTCCATCCCCAATCCCTTAACATGGAACTCATGTGTAATAGGAACTTAAGAAATGGATAGTAAATAAGTGGATGCATTTATTAAGCCTTATCCCATGGGCTTAACCCAAGTTGTTTAATCATTATTCGTTCCTATTCTTCCTTTCTAGAGAATAAGTCAATTTCCCCCTTTGGGTCTCAGTTTCTCCATCTGTAAAATGAAGGAGTTTTTGACCTAGGGTCCATGACTAGATTTTAGGGATCTGTAAACTTGAATGAGAAAAAGCAATTGTATCTTCCTTTTCACTAACTTCAAGTAGAAATTTAGTATTTCCTTTAATTATTTAAAAACACTATTCTAATAAAGGATCCACAGGCTTTCTCAGACTTCTAAAGGGATGCAAATCACAAAAAAGGTTAAGCACCCATGGACTAGACAAGCCCTAAGATTTCCTCCAGTTCTAATGTTCCCCTGTTCTAGACTCCCTCTTATTATTGACCTTGTGTGTTCCAAGGTCCCTTTCATCTCAGGCATTTCAGAGGCAGCTAGGAGGCCCAGTGGATACAGTATTGGAGCTAGAATCAGGAAGACCTAAGTTCAAATCCTGGCTCAGATGTGTGACCCTGAGTAAGTCACTTAACCCTTATCTGTAAAATGTGGATAATACTAGCACCAATGAGACATGAAAAGTGTTTTGCACACTTGAAAATGCTGTGCACAATGCTGGCTATTACTCTCTAATATACAGTGTTCTGAAGGCCCTTCTAGCTCTGACAATCTGTCCTCTGCCTCACAAGTTTGTTGTATGGAAAGCATCTGGTGAACCTTACGCACTATATAAATATGAATTGTTCTTAGGCTCCTTCCAGCTCGGATATTCTAGGAGTCCATGATTCTCATCCTGCCTCAAGGGGGCAGGAGGGGAAGGCTCCCAATATCTCTCTCAGACTGATGATTCCACAGAAAATGCTATGTCACTATGAGGTCCCCAACCGGATGCCAAAGGGTGCAGATGGTGGGGAGGTGGAGCTTCAGGGTGGGGATGGGGGTGTAAGTAGGGCATATTTCCTACTCAGTGTTCCAGTATAAAAGCTTCCTATATGTTGCTCAACCAAACCTAGTATGCCATATGTGCAGGGAGAGGAGGGGATAGGTGCCACTAGGTTGGCTGTCCAATGAGATTTTATATACTGGACTTAATGCAGTCTGAGGAGGGGACAGAGTGAGGCACCACAAACTGGGCAAAGACCCTTTTTCTTGGGCAGCATGGGGGAGGTAAGGGGGAAAGAGAGAGAGAGAGAGAGAGAGAGAGAGAGAGACAGAGAGAGAGAGAGAGAGAGAGAGAGACAGAGACAGAGACAGAGACAGAGACAGAGAGACAGAGAGACAGAGAGACAGAGACAGCAAGAGATAGAGCTACAGAGAGAGGTGGAGTTAGATAGATAGGCAGACAGACAGACATAGAAGAACAGAGAGACAATGAGTAGATGATAGACAGATAGATGATGGAGAAAGACAAAGAGACAAACACAGACACAGAGAGAGAGGGAGAGAGAGAAACAGAGGAGATTGAGATACAGAGAGAAGGAAAGGAGAGAGAGGGAGGGAGAGGGAAAGAAAGATGAT
This sequence comes from Petaurus breviceps papuanus, assembly GCF_028583685.1. Lineage (NCBI taxonomy): Eukaryota > Metazoa > Chordata > Mammalia > Diprotodontia > Petauridae > Petaurus > Petaurus breviceps. The sequence continues at coordinate 12,807,410 of NW_027187360.1, read as the reverse complement.
AGATGAATAGATAGTAGATAGATATAGATAGAAGAACAGAGAGATGATGGATAGATAAATTATGGATAGAAAGATGATGGAGAGAGAGAGGAAGACAGAGAGAAAAAGAGTGAGATTGAAATTCTCTGGTCAAATCCTTGGAATGGTAATGGGAACACCGATTCTGGGGCCCAGTCTGGTAACTCAACTGCCCAAAACACCAGTTTTGGTGGATAACAGAGGCTAGACATAGGGTCATGCCCAGGCCTTCTCTCCATTCATGAAATGGGTCCAGGTAGAGAAAATAAACAGCAGCCCAACCACAGGCTTTGTTACCATTCTGGGAGGAAGAGCAGCTGAACAGATAAAGCAAACACCACCTGCCCAAGGAAGAAGGAAATAAAGGGCAAAGCTGCAGGCTAAACAAAGAAAGGCAACTGGAGCCTGCCAGATCGGTTGGTACAGCTATCAATCTGTGGGGATGACCAGAATATTGGGGGAAGGGGAAAAGGGGGAGATTACAGGAGAAGATCAAAGAGAAACAGACATTCCTATCTACCTGGAGCACACACAGATTCCAAAATCAAAGCTTCCAGCAGATGGAGAGAGGGGAAAGAAAGGGAGAGTGACAAGAGGAAGGTGGATGGAAGATTCTTTGACTGCCTCTCTCCCCTCTTTCATGCATGTCCATTTTAAAATAATTTTTCCTTGTAAGACCAAAAGAGTTCTCAGCTGGGGGTCTGGAGATCTAATTCTGTCTAGACTAGCTAAGTGACCTTAGATAAGTCACTTCACATCTCTCCACCTGAGTTTCCGCATATATAAAGTCAGAGCATTGGACTAGATAGCTTTCTCTATTCTGTGTTCACAGGGTCCTTCCCCCCCTAACCATCTTTGAAAGTTATAGTGAGATTCTTCCTAGACCCAGAATCATAGACTATTAGAGTTGGAAGAAATCAGATAGCCTGACCCACTCTTGAAGCACGAATCCCTTTTAAAACATCTTGATAAGTAATCAGTTTGGCCTCTGCTTGAAGACTCCTGATGACAGGAGTCTTCTCCCTTCCCCAAGGCTGCCCGATTCACTTTGGGGTAACTCCTGTAACAATGGTTAAGAAATTTCTCCTCTTATCCATTTGTCCTCCTGGTTTAAGTTTTGCCCTCCAGGGCCAGGCCCAAACATTCGAATCCTCTTCTTACTTGGACCCTTTCTCTCAACCTTTCCGAGAATACTCCAAAGTCACCCTTGAGGACACAAGCATAGTCTCCATTACTCCCATTCAGATGGCTCCTCTGTCAGTGAGTGGATTGATTAGGGTCTGGTCATTATCATTGGAGAGCAGGAGAAAAATAATCAACTCCCAGCTGTCCTGCCATGCTCTGATAGTTTTTTCTCTGAGGTTTCCTTCGTTAGAGCCTACAGACAGTCTTTTCTTCAGCAGATATATTTTACTGCCAGACTGTGTGCAGTTGGCAGACATTAAAGGTTATCTAAATTAAATCAGTAGGGGCTCCAGAAAGCTTAGATTTTTTTTTAATCGCAGTTACTATCACTAGAAGTTTTGAGTGATGCAGCTCCAGTTGTAGAAAAATAGATGGCAGAGAGATAAAGTTGAACTATCCCAGACGAAATCATAGGATCAGAGAATCATCATCATTGTGGTTGTTGTTCCATAGCAAGCATCCTTACAGTGCTTTCAGATTTACAAAGCACTTTAAATTCCTTAGGCTTTGATCATCCCAACCACCCTGAGTTAATGTGAATCATTTCCCTCTCTATTAATGGAGATACTAAGACTTGTTCCTGGTCTCACACGATTGTTGGGAGCAAAATACATTGGAAATCTTAAAATGTCAGCTAGGGTGTCCATTTTCTGGAGGAACAAACTGAGTTATGGGGTAAAGCGGTTTGTTCAAAGTCACACAACTAGTTGGTAAGTAGCGAAGACAAGATTCAAACCCTGGTCTTCTACCTCCAAATCCAGTGTTCTTTTCATAATGTCATGCTGTCCATATAATATTCAACCAATTAATCAATCAGTAAACATTTATGAAGTACCTACTATATGCCAGACAATGTACCAAGCACCAGGGATACATAAAAAAGAAGAAGACAGCCCCTGCTCTCCAGGAGCATACAAGCTAATGGAGGAGATAACATGAAAACCAGTATGTACAAATAAGCTATATGCAGGATAAATAGGAAATAATTAACAGAGGGAAGGCACTGAGATTAAGTGGGCTTTGGAAAGGCTTCTTGTAAAAGATACAATTTTACTTGGAACTTAAATGAAGCCAGGAAGGTCAGAGGAGGGAAAGTGTTTCAGGCATGGAGAATAGCCAGAGAAAATGCCCAGAGCTAAGAGATAGAAGGTCATTTGTGAACCAGCCAGGAGGCCAGTGTCTCCGGATCAAAGAGAACACGTAGGGGAATAATGTGTAAGCAGATTAGACCTAGAAGAACTCTTCAAGATTACTGAGTCACAAAACACCCAAGATCAAAGGTGAAAGGGAATTCAGACATTATTTTGAGAAAGACACTGAGGCTCAGGGAGAAAAAAGTGACTTGCTTAAAAGTCACGCATCGAGTAAGTGACAAAGCCATGACAAGAATCTTTTGCCTTCTCAAGTCTAGTGTTCCTCCAACAATCCTGCTTCATTTTCATCCTTCATATGAAAACTTAAAATTTGATTTAGAAGCTTTCAGAAATTTTCCTAACACTCCCTCCCCAAATGGATCACTCCAGTAAGTAGGAAACAACCTCGTCAACATAAAACCTGGACAAACTTGGCAGCTCTTCAAAGGAAGCTGTCAAGCATCAGCTGTTAGGGTGACATGATCAACTATTCTTGTGTGAGTTCATGATTCCACTCTAACTTGATTCAAACGGAGGTTCTCCTTGCCAGCATGATGCAATCGTAGTCAAAACTCACAGACATGTATCTTGTGACCGTTTGTGCTGCATCCCCATCCATCCCAAAGGGCCCCTGCCCCCTTTGGCCCATACCATAAAGCTACCTGACTTTGTCTTCAAAGGGAACTTAATACAAAGGTAGCAAGTTCTGGTTGGGATCCACCTAATCAAAGGGGTCTGAGTGGACTTTGAGTTCAATGTTGTTCTAATGCATAATGAGACAGCACAAAATAATGTGACACCACTTTGGGCAATCATAGCAAATAAATGGCAATGAGAATGAAGAAATTAATGCTCCCACTGTGCTCCACCATGATCAGAATATGCCTAGAATATTGTGCAATGACATTTAAGGAGGAATGCTGATAGACTGAGTCATATCTAGAGGAGGGTGTCCAAGATGATGAGCAAGGAGGATCCTCCCCTCAAACTCCTCCCCACAATGAGGAACATTCAAGACATTGAGCCTGTTTAGCCCCCCCAAAAAGCCTTAGAAAAAGTGTGATAGTTATATTTGAGCATCTGAAGGCCTTATGGGGGAAAGGGATGAGACTTGTTCTGTTTGGCTTCAAAAGGCAAAATTCGAGAAGCAGCATAGCAAGAGGATAGAGTGCTGGGCTTAATCAGGAAGACCTGGATTCAAATCCTGTCTCTGACATTAATTGGGTTTGGTTTGGTTTTGGTTTTTTTGCTTTTTGGAGGACTATTGGGATTAAGTTACTTGCCCAATGTCACACGGCTATTTTTTTGTGTTGTGTGTGAGGCTGGATCCAAGCCCAGGTCCTCCTGCCTCCAGGGCTGGTGCTCTATTCACTGCGTCACCTAGCCGCCCCTATTAATTGGTTTTGGAATCCTGGACAAATCTCTTAATGTCTCTGAGCTGCCATTTACTCCTCTGCAAAACGAAGGCGTCAGACTTTTGTAGTTCAGTCGTTTCAGTTGTGTCCAACTCTTCGTGACCCCATTTGGGGTTTTCTTGGCAAGGATCCTGGAGTGGTTTGCCATTTCCTTCGCCAGATAATTTTACAGATGAGGAAACTGAGGCAAACAAGGTTAAGTGACTTGCCCAGGATCACACAGCTAATAAGTGCCTGAGGCTAGATCTGAACTCAGGTCTTCCTTACTCCTGGAGACTAGGTAGCCTCTAAGGTCCTTTCTACCTCTAACTCTGTGATGATATTATCCTATAGAAAGAGAGACAGAGTTTAGTTCAACGGGATGAATTTCCTCATAATTAGAACTGTTTAAAATGGAAGAGGCTCCCTGTGAGGGTAGCAAGTTCAAAAGGTCTTCATGTGCAATTCCACCCATATTTATTAAACAAACACTACATACAAGGCATTATTTTAGGTGATGGGTACACAAGGAAAAAAAAATAATGGCTTCTGCCCTGAGGGAAATGATGTGCACCCAGATAAGGAAATATAAAGTAATTTCAAGAGGGAGAGAGACTTCACAATTGGGAAGGAAATGGACCCTGAGTTGTACATTGAAGGAAGGTAGGAAGGATAGAAGACCCCTTGCCAAGGATATTATTAGTGAGAAAGGACAAGCTTTAGGCAGGACTTGAAAAGGGCACTTCTCTAAGAAATAACAACACCTGACATATCTGTAGTAGTTTGCAAAACACTTTATATCCCATTTTATCCTCACAAATGGTAGGTAGTGTAGGTATTATTATCTCCATTTTACAGATGAGGAAAGTGAGAAGGGAAATGAACTACATTACGGCATTTACTACCTTTGAGGGACTATACAGAGTTTGGACCAGAGAATCATTGACGTCCCTTCCAACTCTGCAATAGGATTGTGTGTTGTAGTTCCCCAAGCTAGAGAATAGGGCAGGTGACATGGCCTCCAAGTCTTAGCTGATCCCCAGAACAGCCGAGTGCCTGCCCCTCTCTGAGATCTCCCCTTTCATCTGTCTCCTAGAGACAAAAAGCTCAAATGAGAAACTGTTGTAATAGCTAGCCCAGGAATTCAGTGTCCCAACCATCGGGTAGGTGTTTGCTGGCAGTGTTATTTGCTTACACATGGCATCTCAGATTTAATTTCACCCTGCTCTCTTGTCCCCAGGCTATGCCTCAGCTTGCTACCAATGCTGTATCTTTTTGGCTAGGACTTAGCTCTATTGAGTTTCCTCACTCGATCCAAGATTCTATCACCTTATTTTATCTCATGACATGACTGTGGTATGACTGAAAGTCCATTTACTCTGCAATCAGAAGTCCTGGGTTCAAATCCTGGCTCTGACATTTATTGTGTGACTAAGTCTCAACTTCCACATAAAATAGGGATAACAATAGCTATGCTTCCTGCCTACCTCACAGGGTTGTTGAGAGGATTGGACAAGATCATGGATATAAGGTACTTTGTAAATTGCCATAGAGATGTCAGCTATCATTTTTTTCCCCCTTTTTTAGTTCACCTGGAAGCCTTCGTTCTTCCTGCTGGCATGTTCCCACCAATCCATCGCCTATACAAGGAAGAGAAAAAACAAGTGGGGGATATGATATAGTATCAGCATGAAAGTGAGCCAGGATTTAGGAGGGAGAGGAAGACCAAGGGACAAGACTGTTGTCTTCAGATACATCAAGGGATGTCATTGGGAAGAGTGAAGATATTTACTTTGAATGACTCAAATGTATAGAACTAGGACCAATAGGTAGAAGTTAAAGGAAGGTCAATTTCACCTCAATATTTGTTTTCTCCTTTGTGAGCTAAGTATTACACTTAGTATTTTACCTGTTTTACAGAAAAATAAACTAAAGTTCAAAGAGACTAAATGGTCTGAGGGCTAAGAAATGTTAGAGGTAGGAGATGACGCTAGGTCTTCCGAATTCCAAGTTCAACACGCCAACCACCACCTCACACTGTCCTAATTCACTGACGTCTTCTGGGCCTTCATGCCTTTCTTGTAAAATGAAGAAACTAATCATTTGATCTCCATGGTCTTTTCCAGTTTTAAACCTCATGGTCCTATGAATCCCACCTTCTGCCATCCATCATAACTTTGACACTGTTTGAATCTCTCCTTACTCATAAAGTCTTGCTCTCATTCTGGAAATCTGTCTGCTGTATTTCTAGATCTAGGCTTCCCCAGAGAAGCAGCGGTGTTTAATGCAGTGGTGTCAAACTCAAATGGAGATGAGGATCACTCATTCATACATAAGGATCTCTGAGGGCAATATATTGACTTAGTTTTAAATGTGATATACCTATGTTTTATTGTATTTTTATTTATTTTGTTAAACATTTCCCAAACACATTTTATTCTGGTTCAAACTCTACTTGGGAGTGTTGTAGGCCAAATCCTTGGTTGATGCCTCTAGTTTAATGGACAGAATACTATCCTCAACATCAAGAAGACCTCGGATTCCAATCTTGCCCCTGCTACATCCTGACTATGTGATCCTGGACCAATCACTTAACCTCTTAGTGGCTCAGGCAATTGTCTAAAACCATAAATTAAGGAGAGGGTGCTAATTTATATCAACAGAAAGAGTTCACCATGCCAGTGAAATCACAAATCCAGCCTCTACCCTTATCCCCCTCAGTTGCTACACCTCTGTATAAAGATGAGTATAATGCAACATGGTATTGCATTGAGAGCTCAATTCAACAAGCATTTAGTAAATGCCTACTGTGTGTTTGCATTTCTAGCATTTAGCTCTAGGAGATCAGTAGGGCAGGTATTATCCCCACTTTACAGATGAGGAAATAGAGGTGAAGGAACTAAGAGGACTTGGGAGAGGAGCACAACCAATTGGCCCTAGAAGTGTCTTCTAATGAACTGCCTGTATTCTAGCTGCCTGGAATTTTTCTCCATATTTTATTTATAATGAAGTCCTTTGAAGGAGTGGGGATGGCGGTAAGAAGAGAAGTTCCCAAAATGTCCTGGGGAATTAATTTCCTGATAATTAAGGTACTATTATATTATATAAGGTACTATTATATATCTTTTTTATATCTTACTATTATATATTATATTATATAAGGTACTATTATATATCCTGCATTAAAGATTCAGCCTTTCCTATATACTCCATCAGATAATGTCCACTCTCTGTGAAGAATGCATCATTCTAAATAGGTCAATGATTACATTAAAATCATTGTATTTATATGAAATTGTATTTCTCTTGCAATTCTCTTCCCCCAATCTCTTTCTGTCAAAAAACTACTCATCCTTCAAGGCTCAGCTCTATTCTACCTTCTCTAACCTTCCTCCCCCAACCCACAATGCCCTGTCCTTCCCCAAATTTTCATAGCACTTCTTGAATTTATCATGTCTTTGGAAATTTAGGAATTAACTATTTATAAAGTGCCTACTGTGTGCCGAGCACTATGCCTTAATTTTCAATTAGTTACAACCCCTGACCTTATAGAGTTTATAATCTAGGAGGAAGAAATTGCTTTCCTCACAATAACTCTGTGAGTTAGGGAATCATCATGGCCATCATTGGCCACCATCATCTTGTCTGCTATAGGAGTTGTTCTCAGGATGCTTTCAGGGAACCTAGGAAGATGAGCTTATATCCTCATATTTGTATTCAACTACAAAATCAATTATTTTATCTTCTTGTGCAATTGTCCAAAAAGCAGAGAATGAGAGAAGAATAGTGACTTGTCCCATGACTGTTTCCATCTCAGCTTCATCAAATTAGATAAGAAGTACAATTTTCCTATAATAATGGTCACTATCAATTAACAGATGACAAATCTATGTACTAAAAATACTGAACTCAAAATATCCTCAAAAATTCAGAAAACGTTGACAAAACTAGACCATTATCACAGACACAACCACTGCCCCCCATCACCCAGAAATAACATTATACCTAAAAATTTAAAACAACAATTTTGATAGATGGGATCATGCCTAATAATCACAATCTCCAAAGTACATGAAACAAAAAAGCTTTCAAAAGAGAAGAACCTAGCTGCAGAAATCAAAAGCATGGGAACAGGACATTTTATAGAATATTAATATAAAATAATAATAATAGCTTACATATATATGTATATGTGTGTGTTTACTGTCCTGCATAGATTGGATTTAAGTGAAGCAGAGTTGCTCAAAGTCATTATCCTCACTTTCCAGAGTCAAGATGACTGGTCACGGCTCAGTATGCAGTGGATGACCTTGGCCTCTTTGATGTCTGAAGAACCCTAAGCGCTCCACGGGGTCTGCTTCAGCTGTCTTCGTAGCCGTTGGAACATGTTGTTCTCATCCACTAATTCAGCAGGAGGAAGTCATCACATGCTTGGCATAAACATCCCCTTAACTCACCAAGGGGTTTGAGGCCCTTTGGTTACTCTCAACCTGGTTTAGCCCATCTGCAGAGAAGGGGTTTTAGCGGGGTGTGGCTGCTCTCCATGCTACAGCTTCTTGGAGCCACAAGTTGGGTGGTAGGTTGACACTAAAAGTGTTTGAGCAGTCCTCATACCAGAGGTTCTCCCTGAATACCCCCATACCATCCTGTGAGGTAGGTACTATTATTATCCCCACTTTGCAGATAAGGAATTTGAGGCTAGGAGAGGTTGAGTGGCTTGCCCAGGGTCACATAAGTAAATATATGAGGCAGGGTTTAAACTCAGATCTTCCTGACTCCAAGTTCAGCACTCTATCTTCTATACTACCTAGCTGTGGGATAATTTCTATCTGAATTCTACTGCATGAGATAAGAACGATTTCTTTAATAATAATAATATTCATAACCTCCAAACTATATGGAATGAAAAGTTTTCAAAATATAGAGACGTAGTAAAAAACATCAAAGTTGTGTGGGAATAGAATGAGGTACAAATCATTGTGTCTGCTACCAGAATTGTTGCTATGACGCTTTCACTTAGAATATAGAAGGTGAGTTGACATTTCAACATTTTTATTCAATCACAAAGAGCATTCATTTTATCCACCAAACATTAAACATAAAAGAACCATTCTCCTGCCAGTGTACTGTTTCTAGCAGAACTCCATAGAACAAAATATTAGACTATAATAATAAGAACCCTTTACATTTCTATGGGGTTTTAAGGTTTACAGAACTTTTTCATCCCAGCTGCCTCTCCAGCCATGTTTTGTATAGTGAGTTACCTTTAAAGTCATTTTAAAAAGGAATAGCGAAAAAGGAATAGAAATAGCAAATTATGCACAGTAGATTCGCAGTTTCATGTACAATCCTCTTTTTTAATGTACTATATTATGGAAATGATTGTTTTATTCCATAAATTAAGAATAAAATAAAATAAAAACAATGGGATTAGAATTCTCCCCCTCTCCTTCTCTCCCTCTCCCACTTCAAGATAAGTACTTAACTGTCAAGGCCCTTAAGAAGTCAAGGAAGCTGGCTTTTCTTCCTCCTCCTCTTCATCTTCCCCTCCTCGTTCTTTCCCTCCTCTTCCTCATTCATCTTCTTCTCTTCCACCTCTTCCTCCTCAACTACCTCCTCCTGTTTACACCCACCCCCACACTGCTGACCATGATCCTCCTCCAAAGCTGGATTTTGGGAAGGACCTTCTTCAAAACTTGAGATGCATCAGAGCATCAGAAATAGTCCAATCAGCACTGGCTTCAATCAAAACCACAGCAAGCACTTCCCCAAAGGGAGATGTAACCGTTTAACTGACATCAGCTAAGTAGCTCCATTTCTATTTAATTTGAGGGGAGAAGAATTGTATTGACTGTTCCTTTGGCAAATACACCGAGTAGCTGGAGGTTGTCCCTGGGGACAGGTTTGTTTATTCACTGTCAGCCTCAGACTGCCAGCAGCCCACAGAAGGAAAATATGCTTGGAGTGCCTGTGTATTATGTTGCAGGGGGCCACAGGCTGGGACATGCCCAAGGTACATCTACAGTCACTCTGAAAGAGATGAAAGGCAGCAGAAAGAGGGTTGGTATCGATCTCAGAAGGACTAGCTTCAAATCCTGGCTCTGGTATTTGCTTATCTATTTGACCTTGGGCAAGTTTTAACCTCTCTAGGACTCAGTTTCCTCATTTGCAAAAGAAGGGAGTTGGAATAGCTTATCAGCCACAGTTCAAAATCCTTGTATTTAATTACTTTCTATATTCGTATTTATTTGCTTTCTATATATGTATGTATGTGTATATATGTATTCATGTATATATGTATTCATGTATATATGTATGCATGTGTGTGTGTACTTGTCTCCCTCAAGGCAACTAGGTGGCCCAGTGGATAGAGTTCTGGACCTGAAATCAGAAAGACCTGAGTTCAAATTTGGCCTTTGCTCTGTGACCCTGGAAAAGTTATATAATCTCTGTCTGCCTCAATTTCCTCAACTATAAAATGGGGATGATTATAACATCCACCTCTCAGAATTGCTGTGAGGATTAAATGGAATATTTGTTCAAAGCACTTAGCATAGTAGGTGCTGTATAAATTTCTATTCCCTTCTTAGCACCACCATCACCCCTTCTAGTTTTAAATCCTATGATAACCTGGCTATTTTCTATTCAGAAATGGCCACAGGGTCCCTAAGAGAGAATTACTGTAGTCTCACTGAAGAGTCAAGTACAAACATAATTTAGTAGTATTTAAAGGCCTGTGGTATAGAAGAATTGGCTCTGCTGGGCCCCAAAGGACTGAACTAGGACTTAGATATTAGAAACAGAGACAAATTTAGGTGTGAGGTCAGGAAATCTTCTCACCAATAGAACCATCCGTTATAGCTAATATGAAAATTTGTTTTGTCTGATTATACAGATTTTTGCAATGGGTTTTGTTTTTCTTCCTTTCACAAGGCACAGGAAGAGCACAGCAGAAGGAGAGGAGGAGAGATGGGAGGGAGAGAATTCATACCCGAAAATTAAATTAAACTAAAAACAACAACAAAAAAGGACTGCCCACCAGTGGAATAGGCTACCTTGTGAGGCTGTCGTTTTCTTTCTTTGTACTCTGGATCTATGGTGCCTAGCACAGTGACTGGGATTCACCAGGGGCTTAACAAATGCTTGTTGGCTAACTGATCAGAGTTCTGCAAGGCAAGATTTCTTTTAGGTACAGGTTGGACTATGCGGCTGCCAAAGTCTCTTCCAACTTTGAAATTCTATGACTGATTTTGCAAGAGAAACCTATGGGAAAGGTGTGGCCCTAACACCAGCTGAGAGATCCTTGCACCTAGATGCAAAGAAAATGGAGCTTTCTAATGTTACTCACAAACACTGACCTTGGGTTAGTGAATTTCATGGGAAGGTGCTTCCTGAAATTAATTAACATATTTGTTTTAATGAGAATAGAGAAAGAGGAAGGAAAAGGAAACTGAACCAAATCATCAGATGTAATGTGAAAAGCAGAGGAATTAATATGAATCATATTGGAGAGAAGGGATATAGACAGCCTGTAGGGACTTCAGGGGAAAATATGAGTAATGGAGGGAGGGGAAGAATAGGTCAGATCTAGACCTATGATCTGATTAGTGGAAACCTGTGGTTCTAGAACTTTTGGGTCTCAGGACCCCTTTACAACCTTAAAAATTATTGAGGGCATCCCCCAAGAGTTTTTGGTTTTGAGGTGGGGCTGTTATATTTATCAATAAACTGTATTAGAAATTGAAACAGTTTTTATTATTAAAAGAATTTTGACCTTAAAGACCTCCCTGAAAAGAGAGGGTCAGTGTCAAATGCTGCAAGAAGAATGAGGACTGAGAAAAAAAAAAGGTAGGATTTGGCAATGCAGAAAGATATTCTTGGTAACTTGGAAAGAGATATGGCGATGAAGACATCATTGGTAGCTATGGAGAGGGTGGTTTCAGTTGAGTGATGAGATTGGAAGCCAGATTGCAAAGAGTTGAGAAGTGAATGAAAGAGAGAAGAAGGAGAGGCGATGAGTGAGGACAGCTTTTTCTCCTAGAGAGGCACACCTGAGGCACACAGAGGCTTTGCCCCCAGGCTTTACTGACCTCATTTTGAGAACTACTGGTGAAGGAACTCCTGATGAGGAAACTTCCTTAAATAACACATCAGCAACTCTCCTGCAATTTGTAGGCTGACTAGCCTGGGGAACAGAAAAGGTAAGTGACTTGCCCAGGGTCAGTAGCTGTCACAGGCTGGACTTCAACCCAGGTCTGTCTGACTCCCAGGTCAACTCAATCATCAATCAGCATTTTTAAGTGCCTACTATGTGCCAAGTTCTTCACTAAGAGCTAGGAATACTAAGACAAAAATGCAGAAGGCCCTGCTCTCAAGGTACATATGTTCTATGGGAGAGATATTTGTGTGTGTATGTGTATATATGTATATGTATATGTATGTATAAACGTATACAAAATATAAACTCTAGAAGCTCCCTATTACCTCTAGAATCAAATAAAATCTCCTCTGGTTGGAATTTAAAGCCCTTCACAATCTGTTCCTTAACTGCCTTTTTAGCTTTATTACACATGACTCCCTCTTACACACTCTATAATCAATCAAACTGGCCTTTTTACTGGAATTTATCAAGGAGAGGAGTGATTGGTCAGAAACAAATTTTAGGAAAATAACTTTGTTAATTATTTGAAGAATAAGAGTGGGAGAAAATTTGAAGTGGGGAGACTGATTGGGAGGCTAGCATAATAATCCAGCTGAGAAGAGATGAAGGCCTGAACTACAGTGATAACTATGAAAGGAAGGGAGGAAACACTTGAAAAAAGAAGCTATGGAAGCAGAAATGACCAGAGATGGCAAGTGACCGGCTTTCTGGGGTGAGTGAGAGTGAGGAGTGAAGAATGATGAGGCTGATGAGTGGCTGGAAGAATGATGGTACTTGTAGTTACCAGGAACAAGAAGAGGGCTGGGGAGAGATGATGAGACATGTCAAGTCTGAGATGCTAAAGAACATCTGGTTCAGAATGCCCAGTCGGTTGTTGGTGATGTGGTATTGGAGCTCAGAAGAGAGACTGGGGATGGATGTCTATGTCTCTAGCAGTCAGTCCTCTGCGTAGAGATAATAACTAAATCCATGAGAGCTGATGTGATCATACATCAGGGAGACTGTAAAGAGAAGAGCAGGGGACAGACAATAGCCACAGTTATGGACATGATATAGATGGTGATACAGCAAAGGAGAATGAGAAAGAGTGGTCAGACAGGTAGGAGTAGATCTAACAAAAAACAGTGGAGAACCAATGGAGAAATTCCAATGAGGAAGAAAGAGTGGATGGACAGTGGCAAATGGCGCATAGAGAAGGATGAGGACTAAGAAAAGAACATCTGATGTGGCAATGAAGAAAGACATCGCTCATAACTTGGAGAGAGATGTGGCAATGAAGAAATCATTGGTAACTATGGAGAGGGTGGTTTCCATTGAGTGATGAGATTGGAAGTCAGATTGTAAAGAGTTGAGAAGTGAGTGAAAGGAGAGGAAGTTAAAGCAAAGAGTGGACAAGTTTTTCTCTTAAAGAGTTTTCTGGGGCATATAAAGTAACTTGTTGATGTCACACAGTAAAAACTGGGATTTAAACCCAGGTCTCTGGACTCTGTGACTAGTGCTATGCAACACTGCCCCTTGGTATAAATATTATAATCCTTATTTTACAAAAAGAGAAACCCGACACAGATTAAGTGACTTGTCCAAGGCCACACAAGCAGTAAGCCTTTTAGCCAGAACTCAAACCTAGGTCTCCTGACCCCAAATTTAATACCTGTTTACTATACCATCTATGCTGCCTTTTTAGGGGAAGAAAAAAAAATCATTTCAGGCCTGAACTTGGGTAGAACGCATAGAAGGTTCATTATCACATGCAAATACAGTGAAGTAACCAAGAGCCAAAGAGGTCAACTCCCTGAATCTTGTCATTGAGACTGCAGAAACCATATGGTCCTTCTATACCTGAACAATTCCCTGTACAATATACCTCACAATTACTCATCCAGCCTTTGCCTGAATATCTCCAGTGATAAGGAATTCACTGCCTCAGGAAGCAACTCATTCTACTTTGGAACAATTTCAACTGTTAGGAATTCTTTCCTTTAAATTTTTAAAACAGCTTTTTAAATTATTAGAGAGTCAAGAGAGCTTGAGGGTCTAAAAGAAGTCATCTGCCTGAATTTCTTTGCATTTAAGGTAGTGATTGGGTGTTCCCAAAGAGAGAAAAGAGGCCTTGTGACCCGAAACTTCCTGAGAGCCAGAGGGAGAAGTCAGCAGTGATCAGAACCCTCTGGCCCTTTGCCAGGCACCCTAGGCATTTTCTGGGGTAGCTTAATTAAGGTGGCTATGCTACCTGAGAAAGAAATATGTGGAGATAATGAACTTTAAAGAATTCACACTCGGGGTCAGGAAATAAAGAAGATAGCAAGAAAAAAAAAGATGGCATTGGTTGACTCAAATCCATGTTCTTTAAGTGACTGGGTATTATTCTTTGATAAAGGGTTGGTTCAGTGGTTAAAGGAGTAGGGAGGGACCTATTAGGAAGTAAATTCAATATAAAAACAAAAAATATCATTTAAAATGTATTACATAAAAAATAGTGTTATGTGGATTGCTTTTAGTGCTGAATAATATACATCAGATTGAACTAAAGTTACAATAATAGGTTATTGTTCAGTCATGTCTGACTCTTTGTGACCCCATTTGGGATTTTCTTGGCATAGATACCGGAATGGTTTGCCACTTCCTTCTCCAGCTTGTTTTACAGATGAGGAAACTGAGGCAAATGTGGTTGTGATTTGCCCAGGGTTACACAGCTAGTAAGCATCTAAGTCCAAATTTGAACTCAGGTCCCCGCACCCCCCCAGGGCCAGCACTCTATCCAATGACAATAACATACCTAGAATCTTATCCTGGAGCCCACCAAGCAGCTGGCTTCTTTCTCTTTATGCAAGTCATAGAAATAGAAAGTATCAGAACTGGAAGAAACCTTAGAATATAGAATGCCAGGTTGAGTCAAGATGGCAGAGTAGAAGGGGCGGCCAGGTGGCTCAGCGAGTAAGAGCACCGGCTCCAGTGTCAGGATGACCTGGGGATCAAATCTGGGCTCAGATACTCAGCACCACACTCAGAAATAACTGGCCGTGTAACCTTGAGCTTAACCCCGATTGCTTTAAAAAAAAAAAAAAAGATGGCAGAGTAGAAATAGGAACTCCACCGCAGCTCTGGCTCATACCACCTCCAATCCATGTCAAAAGGGGACTCTGAACAAACTTTGGAGCTACAGAACCCACAAAATGACACAGAGAAGCTAATCTCCCTCTGAGGACAGCCCAGCAGTCCGGCAGGAATCGGCCAGCGCAGCGCTCTGGGAGCCCAGCCCAGCTCTGCTGGAGCCAGAGGTTTTAGCCACAGGGAGGGCCTGACCATCCTCCGGGTGGAGGGACTCCAGATCACCAGCAGCTGTGGCCATTTCCAGAATTATCAACACATAGATGCTAAGAACAAAGTGAGAGCTTTGTTGCACAGTGCAATGTGGACTTTGGGACCCAGTAGTTGGGAGTGTGTTGGCTTTTTCCCCTGGGATGAGAAGCCTCTGAGGAGCAGAGGCTGTGCAGCCACCCCCACGTGGCAGCTTCAGCTCCTAGCCTGCAGGGTGTAGTGGGACCAAGCCACCAGTTTGAGGGGTAATAGCTCTTGCTTTAACCTGCTTGGATCTGGATTGCAGTGGAGGTCCTGGGGTGTGTGACCAGCTTGCCAGAGCAGAGGCTTCAGAGAGGGCACCCAACTAATACCTTCAGCAGCTGAGAAAACCCCAGCATTTGCTATGAAGCTCCCCTGTCTGGTAGCAGAGTCCTACTGTGGCAAAAAGCCCAGGGGTCAAGTGACTGAGGGCAACATGACCAGGCAAAGGAAACAAAGCACACAGAAGATTCCAACATTAGATTCCTATTTTGGGGACAAAAAGGAGCAAAGCATGGAACAGGAGGAAGACAGTGAAGTCAGAACTCCCACACCAAAAGCTTCAAAGGAAAATAAGAGCTAGTTGCAGGCCATAGAGGACATTAAGAA
This sequence comes from Petaurus breviceps papuanus, assembly GCF_028583685.1. NCBI lineage: Eukaryota > Metazoa > Chordata > Mammalia > Diprotodontia > Petauridae > Petaurus > Petaurus breviceps. The sequence goes on along the minus strand of NW_027187360.1, from coordinate 12,791,571 downwards.
GCAGATAATAGAAGAGGAGGAAAAATTGGGAAGAGAAATGAGAACAATGCAAGAAAATTATGAAATGAGAGTCAACAGCCTGACTGAGGAAAATAACACCTTAAAAAATAGACTAACTCAATTGGCAAAAGAGTCTCAAAAAGGCAATGAGGAGAAGAATGCCTTAAAAAGCCAAATTTGCCAGATGGAAAAAGAATCTGAAAAGCTCACTGAGGAAAATCATTGCTTCAGAATTAGATTGGAGCAAACGGAAGCTAATGACTTTATGAGAAATCAAGATACTCTTAAACAGATCCAAACAAATGAAAGAATAGAAGGCAATGTAAAATATCTCATGGGAAAAATCACTGACCTGGAAAATAGATCCAGGAGAGATAATTTAAAAATTATTGGATTACCTGAAAGCCATGATCAAAGTAAGAACCTAGAAATCATCCTCTAGGAAGTTCTCAAAGAAAACTTCCCTGATGTTTTAGAAGCAGAGGCAAAATAGAGGTTGAAAGAATCCACCAATCACCTCCTAAAAAAGATCCCAAAAAGAAAACTTCTAGGAATATTACAGCCAGGTTCTGGAATTCCCAGATTAAGGAGAGAATATTACAAGCAGACAGGAAGAAACAATTTGAATATTGTAGAAACACAATCAGGATAACCCAGGATCTGGCAGCTTCTACACTGAGGGATCAAAGGGCTTGGAATATGATATTCTGGAAGGCAAAGGAGCTGGGATTAAAACCAAGAGTCACCTACCCAGCAAAACTGAGTATCATGTTTCAGGGGAAAATACGGTCATCCAGTGGAATAGAGGACTTTCAAGCATTCTTGATGAAAAAACCAGAGTTGAATAGAAAATTTGACATTCAGATACAAGAAGCAAGAGAAGCATGAGAAGGTAAACAGGGAAAAGAAATCATAAGGAACTTATCAAAGTGGAACTATTAACATTCCTACATGGAAAAACAATAATTGTAAACTGATGAAACTTTTCTCAGTATAAAAACAGTTGAAGGGAATATATATATATATATATATATATATATATACACATACATATATATGTCTACATCAGAGGGTATACGGGCATATGAATACATATGTGAATGTGTGTATATATGTTTACAGGTATACATAGATAGAGGGCACAGGACCAATTTAATAGGAAGGAATGATATTTAAAAGGTGAAATTAAGAGGTGAGAGAGGAACATAATGAGAGGAGATGGGGAGAGACAGAATGGGGTAAACTATCTCATACAGAAGAGGCAAGGGAAAATGGTTACAATGAAGGGGAAGAATAGGAAGGCAAAAGGGAATGGGTCAACCTTATTCTCATTGAATTTGGCTTGGGGAGGGAATGAAATACACACTAAATAGGGTATCTTACCCTACAGGAGAGTAGGGGGGAAGGGAATAAGAGGGGGGATGATGGAAGGGAGGGCAGGCTTGGGGGGAGGGAAGTTGGGAGCACCCACTTTTGAAAAGGGACGGGATCAAAGTAGAGAACAGAACAAGTGGGAGGTGGGATAGGAGGGAGGGAAATATAGTCAGTCTTTTACAATATATCTACTATGTTAATGTTTTGCATTAGCCACACATGTACAACTTATACTGAACTGCTTATCTTCCCAGTAAGGGTGGGTGACAAGGGAGGAAGGGAATGAATCTGGAATTCAAAGTTTTAAAATCAAATGTTTAAATATATATGTACTATTAAAAAATGTAAAAAAAAAAATATAGAATGCCAGAGCTGGAAGGAACCTTAGATTGTAGAATTGTCAGAAGGGACTTTGGAGATACTTCACCTAAGTAGGTTCAACCCCCTGATCTGAAAAATGAAACCCAGAGAAAAATTACTGTCATGGTGAATTAGTGACTGAGCCAGGATGTGAACCAATGTCTCCTGATGCCGGACCTACTTTTCTTTGAACAGCAGCAGCCTCCACCTCTGACACCAACTCACTCTATATCTCCTAAATTCCTCTAAGTTACTCAGTGTGATTGACAAATGAACTGGGTATAGGAGGGATGGAAGTCTATGAAATTCAAGTGGCCAAAGGCATGGTTCTTACTGGTTAAAAAGGTATCTTGGAAGGACTTCTGTTCTCCAAAACAAAGCAAAGACAGCAATATCCCATGTTATTAGCTTCTGCTCTTCCCCCCTGTTCTAATTCTTACTGCTTTCCAGAAGAAGGACTGATATAGTTTTGATCTGCTGGACCCATCCCTTTATTTCTCCTCCATGTGCCTTCTCCATGACTGCCTATCCCACCCTCCCTGAAACCTAGAGCTTCAGCCCTATCCTGGGGGAGAAAAAAATAGCACATACCATCAAATACTGCCCACAAATTCAAAAGCGGGATCTGCCACTGCAGTTAGAACTTTTATCAAGTTAGTCATTCCAGACATGGGGAGATCTGCTAATCAGGGCAAACCTGAGCCTACGAAGGCACAGGGTGTTTCCATAGCTCCATGCACCTGAGTTATACTTGTTAAGGGGGAAGGCAGTGAGAGACTTTAGACCTCATCTTCCTTTGACTCACTGTACTGGAGAGATTAAAGAGCAGATTATTGAAGAAACAGGGTGGCTAATTTTTTTTAGAGGTTTAATTTCCCCTAATGTTTTTGAAAGAATTCTAATTATAATATCCCTTATTTTCCTAAATCATTAAGCCTCCTATCTTGGGGAAGGTAAAATAATAGTGATAAGTCACATTAATATTATGTTTCCTAGCTTACAGAATTCCCTCCCCTCCCTTCATAGCACAGGTATCATTATCCCCATTTTACAGATGAAAAAATAGAGATTTGGACTAGGAAAGTTTGCCTAGGGTCATATTAGCCATTAGGTACAGAACCTGGTCTGTTGAGTCCAAGTTCAGTGCACTTTCCACAATTGTGAGGAAAGGGACTTGAGACTAATAAGAATCATGTTCATTTTTTCAGTCTTATCCTTTCAAAGAGCTTTCACTCATTGCTCCCTTTGACCCCCACATCCCCCCTTCCAGCCACCCACCTAGGATATGAAGTTTAGCATAGTTACCCCCACCTTTAACAGATTTGATAAGGGCAAACTTTCTAACAATCAGAACTATTAAAAAGTAAAATAACTAGGCTGTCTTGGGACTAAGTGGGCTTTCTGCTTCCCTGGAGGTCTTCAAGAAGAGCCTGAATGACCACCTGTCAGAGATGTATACTTGTATCCCCTGGGACCTTAGAAGTTAGACCTAAGAAAGACCTTGGCTTTAAAAAGGCCAACGTCCCCCACTGCATTCTCAGCCATCTCCAGTCGTCCTGATCTATATCTGGTCACTGAACATAAATGGTTCTGGAGGAGACAATGAGGCTGGTGATTTCACATAGCCCTGAATCACTTACATCTAATCCACTTGCAAGTCAAGACATCCTTTCTAATGTTATTGGTCCTGTTCAAGAACAAAGTCCAAGCAACAGCAGTGCCTACTATAAAGTAGGTGCTTAATAAACATACTTGCTGATTGATTGATGCTGTCTAGAAAGCATCTGAGCTCCTGTGACTCAATGAGAGGCCTGCTTTGCCCCAAGTGACACAGAGCTGGCAGGGGCCTGGTGTACACCCATCTCCTGAACCCCAGGCCTAGCTCTCCACACCCCACTTCAGAAGCTGCCTGCCCATTCAGGCTTTTCTGCTTCTCTGGCTAAACTCAGTTTTTTAACTGATTGGTCCTTATCCGGCCTCTTTCGGGCTCCCTCCCCTCGTCTTTCCCCACTGTCTACACCTGATCTAGGTCATTGCTGAGCCAAATTCAAATCCAATTAGCAGCACAGGCCTGAGAACACTGAAACAAGGAGGGTCCCCCAGATCAGACTAAAACGGGATCTATATATAGCAGCTGGTGGAGGAGAGGCAGCTTTTCTTCCTTTGGTTAAAGGAAGTGGGAACCATTATTAAAACAGCGGGGCTTACTTCATCCCCTCGTTAAGACAATCCCCACCAGGGAAAGGAAGTGCCATAAATGTGGCCGAGCCCATGCAGGGCTCCCACAGCCACAGCAGGAAAAGAGTGGAGGAAGCAGGAGGCCTGTGGCTTGTGGCTTACACCTGCTAAGATGATCTTTTTTTTTCCCTCTGCAAAGGAAACAATGCCATATAGGAGAAAGAGCATTGGACTGTGAGTCAGGGCAAACTGACTTCTAATGCATACTAACTTGCTCGATGACATTGGACAAGTCTTTGCCCCTATAAACCTGTTTTTTTTTTCTTTAAAAAAAATCGGAAACTTTCTTTAAGCTTGTCACCACAAACCCCATTACACTCTCATTTAAATCCCTCACAATGTCCAATCCCTGAACACAATTAAATAAAACAGCTTAAAAAACACATTTGGATAGTTTTCCCAGTTGTTAAAAGGAAGGACCGGTGTATACTTCATAAGTTAGTAACAATATTATCCAATTTGTTTTATGTGAGTTACATTGCCTTTGAAATTGTCTTCACTTACATAGTTGTGATAACTGAACCTTAGAAAGTTGCCTGGGATACTTTGAGGTTAAGTAACTTGTCCACAGGCAGCTAGGTGGTGCCGTGAACAAAGAGGGAGGACCTGGAATCAGGAGGACTTGAGTTCAAATCTGACCTCAGACACTTACTAGCCATGTGGCCTTGGGCAAGTCACTTTAACCATGCTGGACCTCACCTTCCACATCTATAAAGACGGATTGTTGTACTAGCCAGTCTCGGAGTTTCCTTCTACTTCTAGATCTCTGTTCCTATGATATGAAATCAGGAGAACACCTGAGTTCAAATCTAGCGTCCAATCTTTAGTAGCTATTCAACCTAATTTATTTATTCAACCTAATTTTTCCAAGTCTCGGTCCATTATTTCATCTTTAATTAAAATGGGGGTGGGATGAAAATAATGATCTGTGCCACCTATTTCTAGGTTTCTGGGAAAATACAACTTAAGTGTTAGTCAAAGGTCTAACCTAGTTCTCTAAATTCTTACTTAATCGACACATTTCTTTATTTCTTTTAGTTACAAAGGAAAAAAAATTCAAAAAGGAGATAGTTCCCTTGCCATACAGAGGCTCTTCTTTGAGCTACCAAAGGCTGAATACTTTTATAATCTTTTGAGAAGACAGAAAAAACAATCAAATGAGGGCGGTACAAGGTTAGGAGATGAATCGAGGTATACAAAGTTGGGAGATTAATGAACATATTTACAGATTTGAGTTACTGGGGCTCGGTGACCAAGCTGTGGTTTGGAATATTTTGGAGGGGGAAAAAGTAACCTATTAACAAGAAAATTGATTATAGCAAGCTGAGAAAGTGCTTTTCATTGTTCTGCCTACAAGACAGGAAGGTTTCCCATTTTCACTCAGGGTTGCAGTAAGTATGTAGACTACCCATAGACCTTTAGGGTAATGCCAAGCTCTAGGGGCATAACAACAAAATAAATAATCTTAGCATCCTGATCCAATACAGACCTGAAAATGGTGTATAAACAGGGGTGTGCTGAAGCCAGTTGTAACTGACTTGTAAGAGCCCATTGTAAAAGTTTTAGTGTGAGTGTTTGCCCTTCAGAAATCAGCAATATCAACAAATCAAGGCTTGGTTTATTGTTTTGTTGATTGTCTAGACTTAAGAAAGAGTTAATAATGGAGATTAAGTTGTGTTGTTGTTAAGTTGTTTCAGTCATAATTGGCTCTTCATGACCCCATTTGGCGTTTTCTTGGCAAAGACACTGGAGTGGTTTACCATTTCCTTCTCCAGGCCATTTTACAGATGAGGAAACTGAGTTAAGTGACTTGCCCAGGGTCACACAGCTAGTAAGCATCTGAGACCAGATTTGAATTCAGGTCTTGGCCCAGCACTCTATTCACTTCACCACCTGGCTGCCCCCAGATTAAGTTTAAAAGTGTGCATATTCTTTCCCTCTCTCACCTGACCAGAGAGCTATATAAACATGTACCAGCTCACCCCTGATGAGCTTGAGCTGAATATATAAGAGTACATTAGGAGACTCAGGAAATGAAGGCCTCACCAGGAGTCCAGATAAATGTAAACTAACAACTCTGACAATAATTAGCATTTATATAGCACTTTAAGATTTGCTAACTGCTTTGTTAAAGGAATTAGGTGGTACAGTGGATGGAGATCCAGGCTTGAAATTTGGAAGACCTAAGTTGACATCTGGCTTCAGACACTTATTAGCTGTGTGACCCTGGGCAAATCATTTAATGGCTGTTTGCCTCAGTTTCCTCATCTGTAAAATGGGCATAATAATAGCATTTAATTTCCCAGGAGCGTTTTAAGGATCAAATGAGATAATGACTACAAAGTGTTTAGCACAGCACCTGGCACATAGTAAATGCCATATAAGTACTAACTGTTGTTATTGCATCCATTATATCCCATTTGAGCCCTGTGTAATAAATATTGGCTATCATTATTATTATTGATGATGGTCACAGAAACATGGGATTTGAAGGTAGAAAGGTTCTTAGAAATGGTATAGTGGGGGCAGCTAGGTGGCACAGTGGATATGGCACAGGGTTTGAAATCAGGAGAACCTGAGTTCAATCTGAGTATGCTCAGATGCATACTAGCTGTGGGACTGTTGCAGCAAGCACCCCAGTGTCCCCAGGGTGCCTGCTCACACAGGTTCTTGGATCTGCTTTGTTAAAGGAAAGCAACTCAAAATGGGTTAACAAGCTTACTTTAATCAGTCAGACATATATCGTTTACCTTGTTCAGGGGAAAAGGTCAGCACCCTGAACCTCAAAGTATACAGGCATAATTATCAAGACAGAAACATCAAGTAGACAGCTTTCCAAACTGTCCAACCATTACATCCATACCCAGTCAACATCTGGGTTTCCACATTCTGGGTTTTTCAAAGCCGGGGGACTCTCAACAACGGCTTCCCAGAATTCAGATCAAATCACAGAATACTTCTCAAAGTGAGTCCCAAAACAAAGCTACACATCAGGGCTTATACAGCCTTCTCCTGGCTCAGAGAATGTAACAACCTTTTGGACCCACTGGCCAATCAAAAAGTATCAACTGAAAAACAAGCCTCCCACCCCAGTCTCCAGGTGCACTTTAGCCTAGGGGCAGGGAAGATCTTTAAAATTTACATTCTTGTTACAGGGACCCTGGGCAAGTCACTTAACTCCCAGCTGCCTCCCAAAAAACAAGCAAATAAAACAAAAAAGAAATAGCACAGTGAAAGTATGCTAGGTTTAGAGTCAAGGACTTAGGTTCAAAGCTCTGCCATTTACCCCCTCTTTGGATCACTTTCTGAATACATTTTCTCATCTGTGAAATAAGGAGAGTCAGTCTGGCATAAGTAAACTAAGTGTGCATCCTGCCTCTGACACATACTGGCTTTGTGGTACACCCCTTTTCTGAACTTCCCTCTTTCTGTTCAGGGCACCCCCATTCTTCTAGTCACCCCATTTGGCAACACCGGTGCCATTCTTGGCCCCTACTTTCACTTATCTCACATATGCACTGAGGTACCAAATGTGGCTTTTTCAACCTCTACAGCATCTCTCCAATCCCTACTTTTCTTTCTTTTCACCATCCTAGCTTCGACCCTCATCACCTCTTACAAGAGCTTCAGAATCAGTCTCCCTGACTATAGCCTCTCGTTGATTCTAATCCAGCCTCCACATAGCTGCCAAAGTAACTTTCCTAAAGCACAAGTCAGTCACTAAACATCTATTAAGTGCTACTATGTGCCAGGCACTGTGCTGAGCACTGGCATACAAAGAAAGACAAACAACAACATCCAACAAACCAGTCCTCGCTACCAAGGAGCACTGTGAAGTATAATAGGAGAGATAATATGCCAACAACTATATACAAACAGATAAGTTAAATAATGACAGAGAGACAAAGAGATGGATGGATGGAAGGATGGATGGAAGGATGGATGGATGGATGGATGGATGGATGGATGGATGGATGGATGG
>NW_027187360.1:12724207-12783607 GCF_028583685.1 Petaurus breviceps papuanus | reverse complement strand
GGATGGATGGATGGATGGATGGATGGATGGATGGATGGATGGATGGGCAGACAGATGGACAGACAGAAAAATATAGAATCAACAGAGAGAATATACTAGCATTAAGGGAAATCAAGAAAATCTTGTAGAAGGTGGTATTTTAGCAGGGTATTGAAGGAAACCAGGGAGGCCAGGGGAAAGGGGTGTGGAAGGAGAGCATTCTAGATATGGGGGCAGCTGGTGAAAATGCCCAGAGCTGAGGGATGGAGTGTCTTGTACATGGAACATCAAGGTGGTCAGTGTCACTGGATTGCAGAGTGTTCAAGGGGGAGTAACAAGTAAGGAGATTGTGAAGGTAAAAGGGGGATGGGTGATGAAGGGTTTTGAATACCCTTATTGTCTCTCAGATCCAATAGGAACTCTATTGGACTTCTGAAGTTTCTCACACTAAGCCTAACCTATTTTCCTAGCATTATTACAGATTGCTCCCCTCCACCCGCTCTACTAGTAGTCAAAGTGGCCTTCTCACCATTACTTATACCCATTCCATCTCTCATCTCTATGCCTTTGTACTCTCCCCATCCCACACCTTGAATGCTCTCCCTCCTCATCTCTTCAGCCTCTCAGCATTCCTGTCTCCTTTAATCCAAGTGCCACCTTTTGCATAATGTTTTTTCCTGGTTCTTCATGCCAGTAGTACCTCCCTTCCCCCTCATCACCTTATCTGTTCAGCATGTGCTTTGTATATAGTTATATGGTCACACACTGTCCCCCATCAGAATGTAACTCCTTGATCCTCGAGGATTCATTTTGTTTAGAACCTAGTACAGTGCCTAATATACAGCAAATGTTCAGTCATTCAATTGTATCTGACTTTTCTTGTCCCTTTAGACCATACTGTCTGTGGGATTTTCTTGACAAAGAGACTTGGAGTGGTTTGCCATTTCCTTCTCCAGTCAAGTCTCACTGACTGTGAGACCAGCACTTTCTCCACTGAGCCATCTAGCTGCCTGCCATAGTAGATGCTGTTTTTGAGTCATTTCTGTTCTGTCTGACTCTATGCACCCATTTGGGGTTTTCTTGATGCTGGAGTGCTTTGCCATCTCCTTCTCTAGTTCATTTTACAGATAAGGAAACTGAGCCAAATAGGGTTACATTATTTACCCAGAGTAACACAGCTAGTAAGTATCTGAGGCTGGATTTGAACTTGTCTTCCTGACCTGCCTCCAGACCTGGTATTCTATTTAATAGAAGGAGGAGAAGGGGAAAGGGGAAGAGGAGTAGGAGGAGGGGGAGGAGAGATGTATGTGAGGCAGTTTAAAGTGAACAATACCCAGCACCTAGTAAGAGCTTAATAAAAGTTTAAATAAATAGGACTTGAAATAAATAAATAAGGGCCTCTTGACTGTGTGATCATGGCGCAAGTCATTTCATTTCTCTGGTCCTCAGTTTCCTTATCTGTAGTACTTATCTTGTAGGATTGTTTCAAGGATCCTATGAGATAATGTATATAAATTGCTTTGCAAACCTTAAAGGCAATGTCAATGCAAGTGATAATCTGTTCTCATCTCTAAACTGGATTTTTGTGAGGATCTTAGGAGAGCAGTTTACATTAGCACAGGGCTGTATGATTACAAAACACTTATAACACTGTCCTCTCCTTTGATCTTTACACAACCAAGTAGAGGTATTGTCATTCCCACTTTACAGATAAGGAAACTGAGGCTTAAAGAGGTTAAAGATTTGCCCAAAATTACACAACTAGTAAATGACGAAGATTGGACTTTTTAAACCTAAAGTTTTGGACTTCTAGTCCAGCACTCTTTTTTCCCCACAACGTGCTGAGAACAGCCAGCACCAGGGTAATGGAAGAAAACAAGCATCATCTCTTATCTCTGATTACTAGAAACAGGAACAGAAGGTCTTGATTTCTTTATTCTATGAGAGAGATGTTGTGGCAAATGAAACATGCTTTTCTGCCTCCCAAAATCTAACTCCCAAGTAAGAGCAGGATAACAAAAAAAAATTCAGAATTATCATATATTTAAAAGGAAGAGCAAGTTGTACATAATAAATTTACAGTTTCATGTGTGATCATCTTTTTTTTTTTATTATACTATGTTATGGAAATGTTTGTTTTAGTACATAAATTTAAAATGAAATAAATAATTTTTTTTAAAAGAGCAAGGTCACACAAAAATCTCCCAGAGACCTTCCAGGAGGCTAGGTTGATGGGTAAAAATGTATAAAATGCCTTGTCTCTAGATAGTTGATGTTTCTTAATGGATTAGGAGGGGAGGAGGTGGAGAGGAGAGAGCTTGGATTGAAGGTGGCAAACACTTGGAAGTAAACTAGCTTTATCTTACCTTTCTGGATTATTTTGCAACCTCTGGTAAATTTGCAGTTCTAAGGGAGAGATCCTATCTCTGTGGCTGAGGAAAGATTAAACCAAGAATTGTATTCAGTATGACATACAGGCTAGTGGAGATGGCCTCCTGAGAGCCTAGAAATCGATAAGGCACCAAGATCTGAGGTCAACCAAAAAGAAGGCTCATCACCTGTATGATTTACTGAGGGTGCAGCAGATCTTGCCCCATCAAGAAGAGACCACTGAATACAACTGAACTTCCAGAAGTGGACCCCAATAAAAGTCTCAATAAAAGCTGTTTTCACAACTTTGTCATTCTAGGAGGCAGGAAGGAAGGGAAGAGGATGAGAGGGAAGGGGAGGGTTAGGGAGGGGAGGGGAGATGCAATTCCAAACCTACAGGTGCTGAGATCCACTATGAAACATATGTTTGAAAAGAAAGCAAGTGTTTAGACATAAGGAAGTGAATTGGTTTAGAATAGGCCTGTACAACCTGTGGTCTGAAGGCCATAAGTGACCCGAGGGCACACCAAAGTATTTCAGGTGGCCTGAGAAAAATGTAGAGGATGTTTTCTTCTTCATTTTTCTCAGGCCACCAGAAAACCTTTGGTTGGCTGCAGGTTGTGCAGGCCTGGTATAGAATGTCCTGAAGCTCAAGGCCAAATGTACACTAGAATTAGAATCTCTTATCTCCAAGGAACTCCAAAAAAAGAAGAGCCAGAAGGTTCTGGAGCAAGACTTGATTAATTTTTATACTGGGATAGAGACATGATTTTATCACTGTAGGTGTTTCCTTCCCTGGTATAAATGGTGGTTCATTCATGTCTTTTCATCTTTTGGAATTCCTGTTTGTCTTTCCATAAATGCTTCAATGAGGAGTCAACCATCATACCAACAGCCTTTGTGGACACCAGGACAGCACTCTGATTATCTGTCCATTATCCCTGATTCTCAATGCATGACCAGCCCACCTACTTTTGAAATCTCCTATGTCCCAATTATGTCTTTTATAGCATTTCTAACACAAGGTATGATAATATGCTGTAGTCTACTTACACCCACCATGCATCTTTCCATCATCTGCAATTTCGGTTCTTATATGATCAGGGTGCTCCATGATTTTCAGCTGTATGGAGTGACCAGGAGAGTATGGATGAAGAAGATGGGCTTTTTAAGCATCTGGTAGCCCAGGCCTCATTGAAGGCACCACACAGTTTCCAAAAGGAAATCCAACAATCTCTTCCTCCTATTCAGTTCTGGCCAGCATTTATATAGCAATTTATGATTTACAAAGTGCTTTATGGTTATATTAACTAATTTTATTTGATTTCATTAATCACCTTTAGTGCCATTTAAGAAAAGTGTTCTGATAATTGTCTACTCAATTACATGTCATAATCTGGACAACTTGTGTTCTTGGGATCATAGCTGAAAAGGAATTTGGAGATCATATTGTCCAACCTGCCCATGAGGAAACTGAGGCCCTGAGAGGATATGTGACTTCCTCCAGGTCACACAGATAGCTCATGACAGGAATGGAGCTCAAAATCAGGACCCCTCCTTCAGTCCAAACCCATTTTCCCTCCTAGGCCACATATTTGCTTTTTTTCCCTCTGTGTGGATTTTTCCCTAGAGCATTGACTAGATGTCTGATCTATATTGAGTAGCCATGAGGCTTCTTGGGGAGGTCTTCTGTCATTAATAGGCTTGGTGCAATCATCACAACTTCTTCTGAAAACAGTGACACCTGGGGACAGTGTAGTCCCGGGGAAGGTCCTTGGGGTCAGTAAAACACTGAGTTTTAATACCTGCCTTGGACACTCACTAATCATGTTCATCTCTCTAAGCCTCAGTTTCCCTATCTGTAAAATGGAGATGATAATAATCACAGTACCTACCTCAGAAGATTTTTGTGTCTCAAATCAGATGGAAAGCCTAAAACACTGTAAATACTAGCAATTGTTATCCTCTACAGGGAATCCCTGTCCTATTTTAATTCTTATTTGTAGGGCCAAACTGTAACTGGAATAAAAGTAAGAGGAAGAGAATCTTAAATATTTACATGTATTTGTGAAGGTCATAGAAAAATATGCAGCTATATATTATATTGTATGTTATATTATATGCTATGTATATTATATCAGGCACTGATTGATAATAAACCTTAACTCCTCTCCACACTCAGGTGTCATGAGAGACATTAACCAGTAGCCAATATTGTATCTCCTTCCACTGACAGCTAAACCTTCCACCACTTTGTGCTAAATACTGACTATTGAGGGGGTTGATTTTTATTTTATTTTTCTTTGTATTTTTAGTTTAGAATAAAAAATAAACTCATTCTCTCTTTCTCCCTTCCTCACTATCTCCCTCTCTTTCTCTCCCTCTCCTCTCTCTACCTGTCCCTCACTCCCACTTCCTTTTTCTCCCTCTCCTTTATCCCTCTCCCTTTCCTGCCCTCTCTCCTTCTCCTTCTCACTCCCTCTTCCATTATCTTTCCCCTAATCCCCTCCTCCTCTCCTTTTCTCCCCTCTCTCAGCAGGAATGATGGTAATCAAAGATCTGTACAAAGGCTTTCTTATGTGCTGGACATCTCACCCAGTTCCTCATGGCCAAATGTCCAAGTGTCTGACATAGAAACAAGTGGTGTCTGGGAGCTTGGTTATGTAACCTGCTGTTTACTTCTGATTTCCAGGTCTGTGATGCCTGACATTGGGGAAGACCCCTAGGTCTGGCATTTGCTCTGTAATTCTCCAATGTCATTTGAATTCTATATTCTCTCCTAGTTAAAGAGTCTATTCAAGAACTAGCCATAAGTATGTATCTGCTCAGTGTTAAGCCAGGAAGGAAAGCAAGCCCCTGGAGTACGAATAAGCTGTTGCTTAGGACAGGCCTGGTTCAGTTCACAGCATCGATAGGAGATTGCTGTCGGTTTGCACAGCCATCTGTATATGGGATTCCAGGAGATGCTGTTCTCTTGGGAGACTGTCTGGGAGAGACAGATGGGACCTTTGTCGGGGAGAGTGCCTCCATTTGGGCTTCATTCACTCCTATCAGGAAAAGCTCTGGTGGGTTCAACAGGACTAACCAAAGAGGTTTCACACAGCCCCTCATTTGCATTTTATTCTGACCTCATTCTTAGAAACAAAGACTTGATCCGGGATCACTAATGAGGGGCCTGCTTTTGTCCTCCTCCATGGGGGGTAGGAGATACATCCCAAACCAAGAATTATTACCAGCTGGCTTTGGCTGGCAGAGTAAAGAATGGGGGCAGGGCCAGAGTCCTTGGGAGCTGTATAACCTTTTCACCAAGTTAGCCATGGGAGAGAAGAAAGAGGAGGAGGATGAGAAGGAATAGGAGGAAGAGGAGGAGGAGAAGGAGGAAGAGGAGGAGGAGAAGAAGGAAGAGGACAAGGAGAAGAAGGAGGAGGAGGAGAAAGAGCAGCAGGAGGAGGAGGAGAAGAAGAAGAAAAAGAGAAGGAAGAAGAGAAAGAAGCCATCCTTCATTATTGTTCCTCTCCCTGTCCCCCATTTTCCGAGTTTAACCCAGGGAACAGTGGATCTGATGTCTGTCTGAGTCTCTCTGTGCATCAGTTACACAGTGATAGGTGCAAGCAAGCTCTTTTTGAGCAGGTTCAGTGGTTAGCGGGTCAATACGCATTTATTAAGCGCCAACTATGTGCCTGGCACTGTGAAGTGCTAAGGATACAAAGAACAACAAAAGACAGTCCCTGGCCTCAAGGAGTTCACAGTCTAATAGGAAGTAATCCACAGAGGGAAGGCACTAGAATTAAGGTGAGCTTGGAAAGGCTTCCTGTTGGTGGGATTTTAGTTAGGACTTGAAGAAAGCCAGGGAAGCCTAAGACACAGATAAGCAAATGCGTTCTAGGCATGGAGGACAGCCAGGGAAAAAAGCCCAGAGCTGATGGACGGAGTGCATCTGAGGTCAACATAATAACTTAGAGATCAGCTGAGGTCCAGAAGGAAGAAGAGTTTTGGATTCCTGGACTGAGGATCCCAGGATCACAGATGGAAGAAATCTAGTGTTATCACCTTCACTGTACAGATAAGGAAGCTGAGAGGTGGTTAATGGTCTCGAAGAGAGTATATTCAAATCCTCTTTCAATCTATGTATAATCAATGGAACATTTGCATAGCCCTTTATGGTGGCTTTTTTTTTTCAATCTCTTATCTCGTTTGATCCTTATTCACTACACCCCTGTGAGGTTGGTAGCACAGGGGTTCTTATCTCTTATTTACAGATGAGGAAACTGAGACTCAGAGGAGTCAAGTGACTTGGTTAGGGTCAACCATCTAGTAAGTGGCAAAACCAGGATTTGAATCTGGACCTTCTGACACTAAGACCATGCTTTTCCCATCATGCAATACTGTCTAGGTGTCATTATTGAAAACAAACAAACAAAAAACCAACCACAGACTCCAGCCCAATTGTATATTCTTAAAACAGTCATAGTAAGAGACCTTGTGTATACAGTAAAGAGAACCCTCAGTTCAGGGAGCCAAGTGCTTTCTGGGAAACGTGATCTACCTCTCTTTAGGTTGAGAAAGGCCAGGCACAACTAGACTGGGGCTGAAACTCAAAGAGAGCAGACCACTTCAGGGAGAGGGAAGTCTAATTGAACCCCCAGAAAAACTGAGGCACCAAAGCAGCTGAGAATTTGCTAGGAGCTTTCTGAGATCTCCCCTTGACAAAAGGATTTCTCCTTCTAGGACTACAGGGAGTAGAAAGTCATTAGTGCTGCTGAGGAAGGGAAGCTCTGCTGGGATTCTGAGAAATGGCATGAACCAACCTGACAAAGTACTATGATCTAAAACTTTTCAAATTAAAGTGAATTTTGTTCTGAGCATTTTAGGAGAATGTCATAACTCTAGAGATAATTGGAAATATCCTTAGGCTTTGAAAAAAACAGTTGGTAACAACTCACATTTTATAGCACTTAAATATTTAAGAAATATTTCTTCACAGGAACCTAGGAGATAAGTATTGCAACTATAATTAGCCTCAATTTACAGATGAGGAAACTGAGGTACCCAGGAGTTAACAAACATAGTTAATATATAGCAGAACAAAGATCTGAACTTGAGTCTCTGGATTCCGGTTCTACTACCTCATACTCACAAGGGTGATAGCTTTACTTGCTTTCGAATTGTATTTAAGTAAGGAAGAGCCTCTCAAAGTCGTCAATGTGACCCTCTTCTGGAGAAATCCAAGGCCAGTAGTAAGACAGAAGTCAGGACAGCTGGCAAGGACCTGGGCTGTACTGGATGCCCCTGACATCTTCTATGTCTGACCAGGCTCTAAGGGCTCCCTACACCTGCTTCAGCCGCCTTCATTGACATTGGATCGAATTGTTCTCATCTGCCCATTCTGCCAGGGGAAGTCTTCACTTGCTTGGGGTAGAGACCCCTTACCTCACCTCACCAACAGACTTGAGGGCCATTGATTACCCTCAGCTTGGCTTAGCTCTTCTGCCAAGACAGGTTTATCAGAGTGTGGCTGCTGCACACGGAACCACAGGTGAGAGCTGGGTAACAGGACATCAAAGGGGCTAGGCAGGCCCTCACACCAGAGGTGCTAGTGCTCCGTGAACACCCCATACACTCCATACAAAATTTCCTGTACAGGGAACAGAAAGGAAGCCTCTGAAAGTAATGAGGTGGGATGATTAGTGTTTAAACTCACTAGGATTAAACAAGATATCAACCAGTGTTCCCAGCCACCACTCATCTGTCATCCCAAGAGCCAAAAATTACCTTCACCAGGCAAGAAGAATGGGCTGCTGAGGTAAGAGGGAGGCGAATCCCACCCGAGCTGGCAGCGCAGTCCTCTCCTGTGGAAAGCCTTCTAAGGCCCAGGGTCTGACTATTAGCCATTGCTCCAGGCAGCAGGAGTGGGGAGACAGAGATCTGCCATGGGGGAGTCTGCCAGAGGCCAGCTCCCAGGTTCTGTCCTTGCACCATCACACAGCAGCAGCTGCAGCAGGTTCTGGGGCTCCTGCCTCCCCCTTAAAATTGAGGAATGAGATTCATTTGTTATGCAAATATATCCTAGAAGTTGGCAGCCAGTCATAGTATATTTTGCCTTGGGGGGGGGGGGTGGAGAGAACTTGTATTATTTTAAGCAAAAATGGGTTTAGGAAGATAGGCACCCCTCCCTAACCAGCACCATGGGTCATGTCCTGGGGTACAAGAACAGAAAGGCCAGAAAGAAAGCTTAGGAGTTTGCTGCAAATACCCAGGCCTTGTTCTGTGCCAGTCATTTGACAGTGAAGGTTTCCTGGCAAGGGTCCTGCAGTATTTGAAGACATACTGCAATAGAAAATAGGATAATTGGGAAAGAATTCTCTGGCAGAGGGTTTTACTTTACAGTAAGCAAGCAAGCAATCTCCTGAGGCTTTCTCCCAGTTTTAGACTCTAGAGCCCACAGAATGAGAGTCACTTCCTACTCACTCATGTCTGTGCCCCCAGAGGATCTCTAATTGCTAAAATTAGAGATTAAAAATCAGAAATTAAAAATTCCTAAAAGATCTGTCCCTCAGGGTAAATTGATGAAAGGCATCTCTGCACTTCTCTGCTTTGAAAGTCTTCTTTCTTATTCCTTCTCACTGTCATGCCTCCTGTCACCCTCTAGAGACACCATCCTGTAGAAGGGTGACAGCAGAAAGTTATTGCTTTAACTTTAGTTATACTACTACTAACACTGACTCATGTTCACATTTTGTGATTTTCTTCACTATGCTGTAATGATCTATATAACCCATGTTTAAATTAGATTTTAGCCCCTGACCCAAATGATCCAAACAAGAAGGAAGGATGATCTAAGACCAAAGCAAATACAATGAAATGGGAAAAGAGACTCAAAATCTCTATGGCTTATCCTCCCTTCCCCAGGGAAAATTTGAGAAATATATTATCTGACTTTTTTTTCCCCAAAAAAAGGTTCTTAATTCCCCTGCAAGCACTCAGGCTAATAAGAATCAAATATAGAACAGTTTTACTTAACTTGACAACACATTCACAGAATAGGCCTATACTTTAGTCTTTCAATCATCTGGAAAACTCTCTTTCCCCTTCCCAGAGGATATCAAGCAACCCTCCCTCTGTATGTGTCCCACATTCCATCAAAAAGCACACAGTTCACATGACTCACAGTGCCAAGGTCCTTAGCAGATGTGGCACTTACTAGCTATAAAACCAAGTTCATCCTCAGTTTCCTCATCTGTAAAATGGGGCAAATGATATCGGCAGCATTTATTTTACAGGCTTAGTGTGATGATCAAATAAGATAACAATTACAAAACACTTTGCAAACAGTAAAGATCTTTAAAAAGCAGCTAGTAGGGCAATGGGTACAATTCTGTGTCTGAAGTTGGGAAGTCCTGAGTTCAAATCTGACCTCAGACACTTACAAGTATCCCTAGGCAAGTCATTTAACCTTTGTTTGCTCCTTTTTCTCACCTATAAAATAGGAATAATAATAGTACTTACTTCCCAAGGTTATTGTGAGGATAAAATGAGATGATATTTGTAAAGCACTTAGTACAGTTCCTAGCACACAGTAGGGGCCATGTAAATGTTTATTCTCTCCCTTCCCACACTTTATAAATGTCAGTTGTTTTTGATGTTATCTATTGTGCCAATCTCTCTAGTTCTGGGAAAGTCAAGGTCAAAGGTTTGCTGCCTGTCCACTATGGCTTCGTGACCATTCCAACATCTCTGGATCAGAATCCTCCACATTCACGGTTTTCTGTAGAGGTTACATGAATGCAAGACATCTCTCCAGGCCTTGAATACTGCTTAGCATCTCCATCCCTTCTTTCTTTAAAGTCTACAAATTTACCTTTATACACAGAAGCAGATTCTGCCTTGCACATGCAAGCAAGCATTTCTCATGAAAGAAGAAGGAAGGGTTTCCCTGCATTCCCATTACAAACCCATTGGACAGCTTCATAGTAAATCCTCTTCAATTGGCCTAAGTGACCAATGTGGTGCAATCAAGAAGGAAAGGAGTTTTGGGATTCCTAAGGGAAAATATAAGCAACTTAAATCCAGAAGGAGACACTCAGATACCTGGGCTTGCTGGGGGAAAACTGTAAAGTCAGAGGGTACCAGATACCCTTTGTAGACTATGGTACCACACTCACAGTACCCTATGGTGTAGGTAGAGTAAACTCATTAGCCTCACTTTATATAAGAGGAAAATGAAGCCTCTGCTCCAATGAAATGATTTGTCCCATATAAATTAGCTAGTGTCACAGACATGATAGGCATAAATGTTTAATAATATGTAATAATATAATCATAATGAATACAATTATAATTTTAATCAACGCTTATGAATGTTGAATTAAGTGACAAAAGAATATTGACCAGGAGTTTGGCAGAGGGCTAGGTCATGCCTTGTCCCTGACTACAGACCCCTTTCCCCATTGAAACAAGTGGTGATGACTCTGTCCCAGTGTCTGTCATCTTCCCTGGCCTCTTCACCATCTGTGTTCTGGCTAGAAAGTTTCCACTTCCCTTGTTTTCCAGAGCTCTGGGAAATGCAGTTCTCTAGCAAGGTTCCTGGTTCTACCCGTTTCCTGAACTACCTGTTTTCCAAAAGCAAAACTCAAGGAAGAATAAAGGCAGCTGGCCCCAAATGATTCCAGTGTTTAGACCCAAGTCCCCAGAGCTTTGAACATTCGGCTTGAAGGATTAGGAACCCAATACCTTATTATCTCCTTATACTTTAATTTGGTGCCTCCTGGGACTCTCGGGCTCATGTCATGTGTTTGGATTTGGCATTTCCCTATCTATGGCCTTGACTATGTTAAGACAGAAGTTCTGGATGTTAGCAGAAATGCCAGCAGCCCCTAATTATGAAGGGTGAAAGTGGTGGTGGGACAGGGGGGAGGTTGGATGGGCCTGCATTTTTATGGGCAGAAAGAGAATGAAGCATGATTGGACTCCCCCAAAGTAAGTGAAACATGAGAAGACACACAGTTGGTTACAGAACACAGTCACGTGACAGAACTACTGTATATAAATGAGACTTCAAAAATAGTTAAGGGTACTTCAGAAAATGGGGGAGAAAGGAACCTCTAACTGGTCCCCAGTCAAAGGATCTTGATTCACCTCTCACGTTTGAAGCTTGTTAAATACGTGATCTTGAGCACATCTCTTAATCTCCCTGGGTCTTGGTTTCCAAATCTGTAAAATGAGGGGTCTTGAGTAATTTCCTCTGAGGCACCTTCCAGCTCTAAATCCATAAACCTCAAACACTGCAGTAGAGTCTAGTACTCCAGTGCATGTGGCCTTCTCTAATAACCATCTATATGTAAATAGTCCTGTCTGAGAAGGATTCTGAAGAAATGTGACATCATTTGAATTTAAAATAAAATAAGTTAAAGATGCTCTGCAGTAATGCCCTCTTCCTACACCTCCTCATGGCTCAAAGGAGAGCCTGAATCCCCTAACTCTCTCTACCAGGAGAGCTCAGACTCTTGCAGACGCTGAAAGGTGGAAAAGCTCACAGCTCTGGCTTGCTGATAGACCGTGTGCCTGCCTTCTGAGGAGGATCAGCCTAGCCAAGAGCAGGGGGGCTCATTCCCAGGAGGCCGACCAGAGGGGATGAATTTGTTGGCTACATGAAGTTATGAAACTGCTTGCTAACATGTGGAAGGAGTACAAATCTGCTTCAAAGGGTGATGAGCCTGTCAGTCGGTCAATAAACATTTATTAAGCCCCTACTATGTGCCATGCACTGCTTTAAATCCTGAGGATACAAAGAAAGGTTAAAGACAGTCACTGCCCTCAGGAGTTCACAGTCGAATGGAGGAAACACTATGCAACAACTACGTACAAACAAGCTGTACACAGGATAACCTAGAAATAATCAACTGGGGAAAGACACTAGAATCAAGGAGGACCAGGAAAGGTTTCCTGTGGGATTTTACATGGTACTTGAAGGAAGCCAGGGAGTGGGAGGAAAAGCATTCTGGGCATGGGGGACAGTCAGAGAAAATGCCCAGAGCTGAGAGATGAAGTGTCTTGTCAGAAGAACATCAAGGAAGAAATGTCATTGGATTAAAGAGTACACGGAGGGTGTGAGGTGTAAGAAAACTGGAAAGGTGTGTTTGTGTGTGTGTGTGTGTGTGTGTGTGTGTGTGTGTGTGGTGGGGAGCAGGTTACGAAGGGCTTTGAATGCCAAGCAGACCATTTTACATTTGAACCAGGTAGGTAGTTTGGATATATGAAAACCACTGAGGCTGTGATATTACACTCAATCAGTGAATAAAGAAACATAAAGTTATTAAGCACTGGATATCAAAGACCAGAAGCAAACAGTTCCTGTCCTCAAGGAAGTGACATTCTGTTGAGAGAGATGGCATATGCCTAAATAAACATATACAAAATTAATACAAGGTGATTTGGGGAGACAATGAGCTATGGGGGGCGGTGAGGGAAGGGACTGAGGAAGACCTCATGTAGGAGGTGTGCTTAAACTGGACATTTCGAAGAGATGGGAGTGTGGAGGGAATTCATTCCAGGCATGTGGAACAGCCCATCACCAAAAGGCAAAGCGATGGGAAGTGAAGTCTAGCATGTCAGGAACAAGAAGGTCCATTAGGCTGGACTATGGAGTACATGAAGGGAGTTATGCACAGTGAGCATGGGAAGTTGGTTTGGAGTTAAGTTGTGAAGGCTTTCAATGCCCAACAGAAGGTTTTATACTGAATCTCAAAGGTAAAAGGAAATCATCAGTTTACTAAGCAGTGGAGGGATGGTCTAGACCAGTGCTTTAGGCATGTCAATTTGACAGTGGTGTGAAGAATGAATGGGAGATGGGAGAGATGAGTCAGGGAAGACAATTAGAGACCATTGTTGTTTGTCCTTCATTCCTGAAGAGGACCAAAGACATCAGGAAGGTGATGTCTTGACTTGAGTGTGTGAATTGGATTTAAATGAGGCAGAACTGTGTAAAGTCATCAGCCTCGCTCTCTCCTCTAGAGTCATGGGAATCCAGTGGCAAGACGTAGGTCAAGACGACGGGCGATGGCTATTGTAATAGTCCAGAAAAGAGGTCATAGAAGGATTGTGCTGGAGAAGTGGCTCATTTGTGTAGGAAGAAGGGGGGGAGGTGAGAGATGTTGAGGTGGAATCAACGAAGCCTAGGAAGATTGGATATGTGAGGTGAGAAGATGAGAATGACTGAGATTGTGAGCCTTGGTTATTAAGGATGGAAGAACCGTCAACAGCAAATAGGGAGATCAGAAGGGAAAGACAGGGAGGTGAGCTTTACACATGTTAAGTTTGAGCTATTTATGAGACAGCCTGTTCAGCTTGGACACTGTGTCTGGGAGAATGTGACTACTTAACAGTGCAGAGAGATCAAAAAGGATGAAGACTGAGAAAAGGTCACCCTATCTGGCTATTAAAAAATCACTGGTAACTTTGGAGAGAGTAGTTTTAGAAGTCAGAAACCAGATCGCAAAGGGTTAAGACATGAGTGAGGAAAAAAAGAGAAAGTGGATGGGAAGAAGGTGGACTTTTTTTTAGGAGTTTGGCTGTGAAAGACATGATGTTGATTTATCAGTCAACATAATGGAGTTGTTTGTTCCACAGGCTTACATAATAGGACATATTTCAATTTTTCTGGGGTCTGTAATTTCATCAGTGTTTTACCCACCAGTTCAGATCACAGGCCATCTTTGGGGCTGTTAATGATCCTTACAAATTAATGATCCTTATATGCTGCTATGCTTGAAAAATTCCTCACCCAAGATACAGTCTGGTGAGCAGCTTCTCAGCTTAGAAGGCTGTTTCATGCCCTGGCATCTCAGGGCACCTGGCAGAGCTTGCATCCCACAGACTTCCAGAACCAAAAATCATCTCTGTCCCCCAAGGCCCCATCAGAACAGGACTTTGGGAGAGAAAATAATGATAATAATAACTTTTATAGACTGTCACAGTTACAAAGTCCTTTCACTTTCATGATATCATTTGATCCTCACAACAAGAGAGGAGGGGCTAGTATTAATGTGATAGTTTATAGATGGGGGAATTAAGGCCCAATCACAGCAAATACAAAGCATTTATTAAGCACCATCTATGTACCAGGCACTGTGTTAAGCCCTGGGGATACCAGGAAAGGCAAAAACAGTCATTGACCTCAACGAGCTTATATTCTAATGAGGAAGATAGAAAGTCCTATCAGAAGGAAGGCCCTACTAGGCAGCTGGGGAGAGATTGGGGCAGAAGGGGACCTAGGAAAGGCTTCCTTGAAATGTTCATTTTGTTGTTATTCAGTCATGTCTTACTTTTCATGATCCCATTTGGGGTTTTCCTGGCAAAGATACTGGAGTGGTTTGCCATTTCCTTCTCCAGCTCATTTTACAGATGAGGAAACTGAGGCAAACAGAGTTAAGTTACTTGTGCAGGGTCACACAGCTAGTAAGTATATGAGGCCACATTTGAATTCAGGTCTTCCTGACTCCAGGTCCAGCATTCTATCTACTGTACCACCTAACTGCCCCAGGAAAAAATAGTAGTTAATAATTATAATATAACAGCTAGTATTTATATAGCCCCTTAAAGTTTACTAAGTATTTTACATAGGTTAATATAGTTAATCCTTGCAACAATCCTGAGAGGTAGGTGCTATTATTATTCCTATTTTACAGATGAGGAAACTGAGGCAGGAAGCCCAGAGTCAAACCTCTAGTAAGTGTCTGAGGCTGGCTTTGAACTCCATCTTCCTGACTCCAGTTGCAGAGATCTATCTACTTTCCACCAAGATGTCTCATATTAAATACTTGTTGATTGATTGATGTGCCAAATACATAAATATGCAGGAGAAAAGATGCAAGGGGCTTCTCCCTCCCAGTGGGGGATTACAGAACTACAGTCAGTTAGTTTTATTGAGCCTTCATCTAAAACACCTTTCCCCACCCCCACCTCCCCTTACCCATCCATCATGCTTATCTCCAAGACTATTGATAGTGAGGGATTTATGTTAACCTCTTGTCCCTAGAAAACACTGTCTGAGTGACAGTGAGAAGTTTAACAGATGTTCACATTGGTAGGACAGAGAGAGGAGGGGAGCTGGAAGGGAGGTGAATGTCTTCTGATATTGTCACATTTCCTCTCTGCTTATTCTCTGCCCCCTTGTTTGTTGTCTGTGTTTTAATCATTTCAATTCAACACACACTTATTAATTGCCTACTTTATGCAAGGCTCTATGCTTGGTGGGATCTGAAAAGATTATCATTGACTCTGATAATCAGTGGACTGACCTCACTCTGAAATGATTAGCTTGTGGGTAATTATAGGAGTGGGGTTGGGGGTGGGGGGCTCAGAGCAATGACTATCTTTTCTATGATACTTCCCCCAAGGACATTCTAAGACCAATCAAGGAGTCCCTCTTAGTAGGAACCTGGTGACTTTGTCTCCAGGTCCTTTCCTCATTCTAGAGGGCTATTCCCAGAAACAGAATCACATTCCACTGGGAAATATGGCCTGGATTTTGGAGTGGTTATCACAACAGCTGCAGGCGTTGATCACCCCACACCTTCCTTTCCCTTCTCTCTTCTCATTCCTTTCTCCCACCCTCTGAGCACCCCCCCCACCACCACCACTTCTCCTGTTCTTGTCGCACATAATAAAAATAGCATTGCCCCAGCCCAGATTAAAGGTGAAGTTATAGGGCAGGAATGCGTTCACATGGTGAGGTTTTCGCAAGCAGGAGTGAAAGCCCAGAGCCCCAGCAGGCCTAGAGGAAAAGAGAGCCAGAATTCCAGTTCCTTGGAGGGGGAGAACAGAGTGGAGAGCCCCAGATTTCTTCTTCACAGGAGCCCTAGAGCAGTGTGGGGGATCCTGACAAGGGTTGGGCTGAGGAGGGGGAAGGAGGAGGAGAAGAAAAAGGACCACTACCCCATGTGGAGTGCCAAAAGCTGCATTTACTGACAGCAAAAGAGATCACGTTGTTGTGGCAACTGCACCCACATAGAAAATCAACATTGGAGCCCCAGGCCTAAGGCTAACTCACCCACAGAGCTCCCTGGCCGACTGAGTAGAGAGTTTGAGCCCACCCCCTCCAGTCTTGCCACAAAGGGGTTAAATGAAGGGGGTGGGGGCAGCTTAAGAGCAAAGGGCAGTTCTGCTCCTGAGAGAATGTTCTCCTGTGTAAATCTGAGCCATCGAAAGCAGGGAGTCTTAACTTGCAGTCTCTGGACTCCCAAGGGGGTCAGTGGATAGATTTCAAGTGGATCCATGAACTTGGAAGGGGGAAAATGGTATCTTTATTTTCATTAACCTCTAACTGAAATTTACCATTTCCTTCAATTATTTAGAAACACTATTCTGAGAAGAGGCCCACGGGATTCCTAGGCCTTCCAAAGGGGTCCACGACCACCAAAAATGGTTTCAGAGTTCTTGCTCTAAGACCAGAGGATGTGAGTTTGAATCCTGGCTTTTACACTTAAGCTACAAATCCTTGAGCAGGATTCCCTCAATCCCCTAGGTGTTCATCTTTCCCCAACTACAACATGAAGAGGAAGAGGTGGGAGGTACAGGAGTTCTACCCTTCTAGGACAGAATAATGGAGAACCTGGGAGTCTTCAGAAGCTGTGAATTCTGCTCTGTGTCAGATTTGACTTTATAAAACCATGAAAGGGCTGGAGGAGGGAAAACACCGGACTGATAACCCAGACCTGAGGTACCAGAAATAGGGGTCTCCTTCAAATCTTGAAGGAAGATGTCAAAAGATTGGGGTTCTGGTCCTGCCTCCGCTACCCACTTGCTAAGTGTGCAGTTAAGTCAGTCCCTTCCCTTCTCTGAGGCTGATTTTTCTTGTATAAAGTGAAGGTAATATCCATCCTGCCTTCTTCCCCTAGTTCTTGTGAGAATCAAATGAAAGTATGAATACACAAGTATTTCAACACTGTAAAATGTCCTTCTGATGAAAGGGATTTTTTTTGGCCTTTTTTTTTTTGAAGGGCAATTGGGGTAAAGTGACTTGCTCAAGGCCACACAGGTAGTAAGTGTTAAGTGCTTGAAGCCACATTTGAACTCAGGTCCTCCTGACTCCAGGGCCAGTGCTCTATTCACAGTGCCACCTAGATGCCCCAGGGGTTTTTTTTTAATACCGTGTTTCCCCGATAATAAGACCTATCCCGAAAATAAGCCCTCCCCTTACTGTGTAAGATTCCTCTAAAATAAGCCCTCCCCCGAAAATAAGCCCTATTGAGATTGCTGCTGTAGTGAAGGTGATCCCCTGCGCTACACGCTACATTACGGTACCCTCTGTATGCACCGCCCCCTCCCTTCCCCCCCTACCGGGTGAAACGTATGCCGCGCTCTGAGCTGCATCCAATCAGAGCTGCAGCAGTGAGCACGTCATCCTGTTTTTCCCCAGTGATTTGCTTATTGAATAAAGGTACATTTTTTTTGTTCACATTTACCTGTTTATTAAAATTGCTGTCAATGTTCATTAAAATAAGCCCTCCCCTGAAAATAAGCCCTCTGGTGTTTTTCTGTCCAAAAAAATTAATAAGACAGTGTCTTATTATCGGGGAAACACAGAGGAAATAAGTATATAAATTGATATCCAAGTGGGCCATGCCAAAAAATAAAAACATGTCAGAAGGGGGTTAAATTAACAGATTCATAAATACAGCTGAAAGGCTTCTAAAGAGATTATTATCTAATCTACCCCCCCCCCACACTCACATTTTATAGATGAGCAAATTAAGGCTCAGGGATGTCAGACAACTTTCCAAAACAGAAATTCGTATTGAATTGTTGTTTAGTCATGTCTGGCCCTTCACGACCCCATGGACTATATCATCCATGGGGTTTTCTTGGCAATATGCTGGAAAAGGTTTGCCATTTCCTATACCAGGACATGACTAGAGCCTTCCAAAAGTAGCAAGAATGTGTTGCCTCAGGAGGCAACCCATCCTTGAAGGGTTTTGAGCTCAATTGGATGAGCACTTGTTGTAGAACCACAGATTTCGAATTGAAAGACACCCAAGGGGCCCCTTAGTCCAGCATATTAAAAAGGAGGCAGCTAAGATCCAAAGAGATTAAGTGACTTGCTCAGGGTCACCCAGCTAGTGTCTGAGGTGAGATTTGAATCCAAGACTGCCTGGTGTCTTATCCACTACATCTCTGCCTCAATATGTCCATGGTGTTTAGATATCATTTGGACTAAACAACCTCTGGGATCCCTTTTGAGTCTGAGACTTGGATATTCTGCATTCTAGGCCAACTAGACTCCTCTCTGTTCCTTCATTATCATTCTAGCTTCTCTAACCTCTGTGCTTCCCCATAGTTAAAATGGGCTCTTCCCCCACCCCCTCCAATTTCTGTTTACTGAAGTTCTTCCCATCCTTCAGGGTCTAATTTAGATTCTAGCTCCCCCAGTGAAGTCTTCCCTGAGGCCCTCTCCCCACTTTGGCATTCCCCCATCTAAAGTGATCCTTCCCTCCTCAAATTTCTTAGATGACTTTACCTAGATCTCTCCTCTACTCCTGCTTTGTAGCGTGTGTATTTGTGTACTTGCCTTTATGGTCCCTCTCACCGTCCCTCGGTTAAGTGGTCACTAATTCTGGAGTAGGGCCGGCATCACAACCACCTATGATATCTCTCCCCTGCCTGGGAATGCCTTGCCTATACTTGGTACTGAATAAGTGACTGTTGTGTTTTATAAAACTGAGTTGCCCCAGATCCCACAGCTTCTGAGGGGCAGAGCTATGAGTCCAGGTCTCCTTCTAGGATAGCAGATCCAAGACAGGCTGATAAAGAAAGAAGAGGATGGTCCTGGTTAAGGTTAGGCTATCGGAAACAGCAGCCTCAAAAGGCTGGGGGGAAGCTCCAGAGCTCCTCACAAATCACTCCTCAGAGACACAGACCTGGCAGGACCACGGGGTCAGCTCTGAGGCACTGTTTATGTTGTTAGGGGACATCACGAGGAAAGGCACAGATGCAGCTGTGCCTCACTCCCTTATCCAGCTTGGTCCCACAACGCATGGTCTCTGCTGTTCCTTAGGATGGAGAGTAAATATGATATAGCCATCCTGAAAATAATTGCAAACAGTACCCAGGCTCTGCTGGCTGGTCCGCTCCAATGGGGGCAAGGCCTCTGCTGAACAGTCACAGGCAGTCCCTGAAACCAAGAAATATCGCTGGCCCCCCCTTCATCTTCTGAGAAACCCTTCCCCATACAGGAAACTGGCCTCCTGATACCTAACTGGGTTTGGAGCTAAGACTACAAGCAAAGTGTGGTACAACAAACTGAGGCTCTGGTTAAGAACTGGCTGTCTGAAGGAGGAGAAATTTGCATTTAAAATGCAAATCTGTCAACAGATCAGTAATGAATGCTGATTATTTAGAAGGATGGCTATCTACAGGGGAAAACAGGCTATCATTGGCCTTTATCACCTTAGTGTAGATAGACCACCACACCTTGAGTTCAGAAAGATCTGAGTTCAAATGTGGCCTCAGAAACTTACTGGTTGTGTGACCCTGGGCAAGTCATTTCACCTCTGTCTTCTTCAATTTCCCCATCTGTAAAATGGGGATGGTAATAGCACCTACCTCTCCGGGTTGTTGTGAGATAATATTTGTGAGGTACTTAACCCAGTGCCTGATACATAGTAGGTGCTAGACAAATGAAATGTCAGCTATTATTATTATGAATAGAAAGATCTTTAGACAGGGAAACTGGAGACCTGGGTTCAAATCCTGCATTTGTGACTTAGGAAAGTAATTTCATTTCTCAGGGCCTCAGTCTCTGCATTTATAAAGTGAGGGTGACAGCCTAGATGGGCTCTGCTCCCTGACAATTCTGACACCTTCTGATGCTATGAATTATTTTCTCCTCACCCACCTAACAGAAGTTGGATTGGCTGGAGTACCAGACTGGAATGTTGTTTGAAGAAAAGGGAAGGGCAAAAAGAGAAAAAGAGTCTGGGGAGAGCTGGCTAGACTTTATAATCCCTGCTGAATTCTATAGGGCTGAGCCAGAGTTTATTGTAACACCGGGGATGCCGAAGGCAAGTTGGACATCCCGCCCAAAGCAATGACTTTTTTATAAAGAGGCCCAGAGCCAGGAGATCTGGGTTCCCATGCTAGGAATGAGACCAGCTGTGTGACAACTGGAAAGTCACATTAGGGCTCTGAGACTCAGTTTCCTCACATGTCAAAGGTGGATAATGATGCTTAGGACACCTGCAACACAGGGCTGTTGGGAATAAAGTGCTTTGTAAACCTTAAAGTTCTGTATAAATATTAGAAGGGAGAAGGAAGAGAAAGAGTAAAAGAAAAAGGAGAAGAAAAAGTCTGGATTAGGGAGGGAAGATTATTTTAAGTACTCTCTAATTTATCCTGTGTATATCTTATTTGTTCGGTTATTTTCAAGTTTTCTCCCTCATCAAAATGTAAGATCCTTGAGGATAGGGGCTGTTTTGTATCCTAAGCACTTAGCTCTGTCCCTAGCACACAGTCAGTTCTTGACAAATGCTTGTTGGCTCGTCTTGGAGAGTCACTGCCCACACTCTGGTCAGTATTCAGGAACATGACTCCTTTGGCTGATGGGAGGAGGATGGGCACACTTTTGGGAAAGAGGACAGAAAGCATCTCATCCAGAACAGACAATCTCAGGGCATGTCAGCCCAGATACCGCTAATGTCCTCCTAAGAGTGTGCTGCAGACTGGAGACCAGACCCAGCCAGGACTATTTTCGTCACCAGGCTGACAGCAAGCTTCTCCAACATCAGTGGCAGTGATAAGGTGAAGCCAAGTCACAATCCCCTTTCCTGAGGGCCCTGTTGGGGGGAGGAGGAGGGGTGCCTTAACCCTCCCGAGTGCCTGTTGTAAACCCAAACCACAAGAGTACATGGCACTATGAGTAACCCTGAGGATGGCAGTTTACCCCTCTAGGCTGAAAGGAATGCCTGATTTACCAATCTGAGACCAAACACCTTGGCATTTGGTCTAGTCCAGTGCCCAGAGTCTAAAACAGGACCATCCATGATCACTTAATAAATGTTTGTTCATTTAAATTGATTTTTCCAGCAGCATTTTAAATCACAAGAGAAAATCATACAGGACCCCAGCACCTAGAATTGGGTTCTGAGCATAGTAGGTGCTCGGCACATAATTGCCACTGATCTGGGAGAGCATACTCACACACCCGAGTCCTTCCAATATTAAAGTTTAAATGCTACCTCTTCCAGGAAGCCTTCCTTTATTCCCTCTTCACTATTGTTGTTCAGTTGTATCTGACTCCTTATGGCCCCATTTGGGGTTTTCTTGGAAAAGATACTGGCTTGGTTTGCCATTTCCTTCCCCGGCTGGTTTTAGGAATGAGGAAAATTATGCAAACAGGGTAAAGTGACTTGCTCAGGGTCACACAGCTAAGTGTCAGAGGACAGATTTGAACTCAGGAAGAGGGATCTTCCAGATTCCAAGACCAGTGCTCTATCCACCGTGCTACCTAGCTACCCCCTCCTCCTTGCCACCGCCCCCCCCCCCAAGTAACAGTCTCTGAATGAACAAGTAGACCTTCCAGACCTTGTTCTGATGACAGCACCCAGGAAATCAAGAAGCAGACATACACATAGAGCAGTTATTAATCATTTACCATATGTCAGGCACTGTACTAAGTACCCAGGATATAGATGCAAGCCAGTCCCTGCCCTCAAAGACCTTACATTCTCATGGGAGAGGGGCTTGGGGGTGGGTGTTGGTGGAGATGCCTGGCAAGGTGGGGGAAGGGAGATAGCTGTAAAGTGGTGCAGAGGAGATCTGGGCCTGGGCAAAATGGTCTAAGACAAAGAGAGCAGTCTATGGCTCTGGGGCACTGACTCACTTCTGTCTCCATCTATCACTTGTCTCGGGATAATAGAATGGACAAAGGGAATTTTCACAGCACTGATCTAGGAGTTGGACCTAAAAGGGATCTTGCAATGTGATATGGTAGAAAGAATGCTGAATTTGGAGTCAGAAGACTTGGGTTCAAATTCTGCCTCGGTTACTGACTCTGTGACCTTGGACAAGTTAACTTCTCTGGGCCTCAGTTTCCTCATCTGTAAAACAAGGAGTTTGACTAGGTGTACTCTAAGGTCCCTTGTAGCTCTAAATTTCTGGATCTAGTTAAATTCCTCATGTGATTCTTCATTTTACAAGTGAGGAAATGGAGATCCAAAGTGACACCCGGGTAATGTACCAAGCTGAATGCCCCCTTCTTTCCCCCGCCCTTTCCTTTTCTATATCTCCTCCCCCTTTCTTTCCTCTCTGCCCTGCCTATCCCGCAGGCCTGCCAAGGGCCTTCTTTAGTAACCCCTCCTCCCACACCTGACTATTGCCTTGCGGTGGCTCAGACTTGGCCCACGGCCTGGGCACCAAAGGGCTTACTTAAACACACATGCCATGGCCCATTCTTGAGGGATTGGCTTTCCCTGGGGGCTGGATTCTCCTGGACACATATTTCTTGGACACTTCACTCTTGAGCTTGGAGCAATTTGGGCCTTGAGCACCCTCCCCACAGACAAATGGCAGCTCAGCACTTGAGGAAGCCTTGATATGTGGGGGTGGGAGTGGGGGAGGGTGGAAGAGAAAGGGCAAGGCTCCATGCCCTTTGGTTGAAAGCGAGGCTGCTTTTCTAACACTTCAAAAAAACCCTATAAAAAGATGCCTACCCCTCCAAAAAAAAATACTTCCACCTCCTCCCCAGTGCCCAGCCCCCTCCCTCGGTGCCTGCTGAGGGCCCCCTCCCCAGTGCTCAGCCCCCTCCCTAGGTGCCTACTGAGGGCCCTCCCCAGTGCCCAGCCCCCTCCCTCGGTGCCTACTGAGGGCCCCTCTCCCGTCCCCACCCGCCCCTGGATCGGGTAGTCTGTGCTTTGTTCCGTCTCGGGGGAATTGGCTGAGCAGCTTGAGACCACAGCCAAGGCGGATGCAGAAAAGCCCAGCTCAGGGCTCCCTTTCAGAGCAGAGCCTAGCAATGACAAGGTGGGGAGGGCAGGGGGAGGAAGGGAGCTCCTGAAGAGCAGTGAGCAGTCGTGCCAGGGGCATTCCTAATGGGGGAGGGTAAGTCACTGTGCCCTAACGGGCTTCATTTTTCTCACTTATAAACCGAGGACACTGGACTAGTGGATCTCTGTTGGGGTGAAAAACTACTCTGGCCTTGAAATCAAAGGACCTGGGCTCGAATGTTGACTCTGCTACCTGCTAGCTATGTAACCCTGGGCGAGTCAAGCGTCTCAGGTCCTCACAGTTTCCTCATTTGTGAAGTGAGGAAGCTGGAACTAGAGGCCCCCTAGTATTATGGAAATTACGTCTTGGCCCTGGATTTGGAATCCCAGGAAGCTGGGTTTGAATCTTGACTTTGCTATTTCTTCCTAGCAGTGTCAGTTTTGGCCAGTCACTGGGTGTCTCTTTCTTCCTCTGTAAAACAAGGGACCAGATGCTCTCTAAGACCTCTCCCAGCTTTAACTCCTTTGATCTCTGGGCTTGTGACTCGGAGGGCAGTTCACCTTAGGGAAGACAGATAATCCAAATGAGAAGAAAAATAACGGAGGAAAAATAGCTTCGGACGTTGTGTGGACCCTGTACCTCCTCATGCCCCACAGCACCCTCCACTCAAAGGAAAAACAAATCAGCTGCCAGTTCACCTTGCTGGAGTTGCCACCGCAAAACAGTTATTCAAAACTGCAGCTGGTGACTCTACGGGCCTCCCAGGGCTGCCTACCCTCCCCTAAGGGCTTTGGCCATCCAGCCCGAGAAGCGTCAGTGTGAAGGGGACCTCAGTCGTGAAATCACCCATCCTCCTCCAGGCAGCTCAGAGACACAGACAGGGTCTGTCTGTCCAGCCGGTAGCCACACAGGGATTGTTTTCTTCCTTTCAGAAAGGTTGCCACAACTTCTATTTTAGCTGTGGTTTCCTTGCTCAACTCATCCTCTTGAGGGTCTGTATGAAACATCTATCCCAGCCCTCTTACCTCACCTCATCTTTCCTCTGCTTAAAAAACAAAACAAAACAAAACAAAACATGTGTGTGTGTGTGTGTGTGTCCGGGTTCTCTCTGAAGGGAGGCCTCAAGTGGACATACCTACTTATCCCCAGACCTCTTTGCCATACAATTCTAGGTTATTTCTTACAATTCCCCATCCCTTTACTATCCCCTGGCTCTGGAGCACAAAACATGAACGATGAGCTGGAATCAAACATTATACTGGCAACAAGGGCACTAATGCTGATGTCAAGAGACTTGGATGTGATTTCAGAAATAGTGCTTACTGTACATATAGCCTTGCACAGACTAGGCACTCAGTAAATATGCGCTGAATTAAATTCAGTCTTCTGTACAAATTCCACTTCCTCCAGAGAGCCTTCCCAAATCAACTGCCCCAACCGGGGCATCCTTTCCTATCCCCCAAACACTACTCAGAAAGACCTGGGTTGGACCACTGCCTCTGACATGTACTATGTGACCTTTGGCAAGCCAGCTGACTTCTCTGAGCCTCAGTTTTCTCATTTGTAAAAATGGGGATAATAATAACTGCCCTAGCCATCTTGAGAAGAATCAGGGAGTAGTACATGGGAGAGTCAGGAAGACCTGGGTTAAGTCTAGCCTATGACCTGGGGCTATGTGATCATGGAAAAATCATCTAATCATCCAAAATGAAAAATCATCTCAGTGTTTCCAGAAACTCTCTAAGATTTATGAATCACAATCTGCCTTGGTAAAAGGAATTCCAAATACTGATGAAATCAAATGACTAGACTTTTTTTTAACCTCATAGAATCATTGTGAAGATCAAATAAAATAGTGTATATAAAGTGCTTTGCAATTTTAAAGCATTATATAAGCATATTAATGAGATGTAGTTGCTAACAGTTATGTATAACTGCTATGTTTCCATTGCATGGGTGATTTTATGGGTCTGTGTATCTTATCTCTACCATTAAATTGTAAGCTCCCAAGTAAAAAGACCCATATATATATGTAGAATGAGCTTCACAGAGTGGCTGTGGAATGGTAATGACTCTTCCCTGTCCTCCCATGGTCCATGGATGCCTCTAAAAGTACAAAGGAAAAAGCAACAGACTTCAAGTTGGGGAATCTGGTTTCTAAAACTCTTCCACTGAGTGACTTGGCTATTCAAGGAATAGTTTAGCCAGTCTCTACTGTGAAATGAAAGAAATGGACCAAAGGGTCTCCTAGGTGCCTTACAAGCTCTAACATTCCGAAAAGCAGCCTTGTGTGATGGAGGGACTGGTGTTCCATTTGTAGCTTTTCTTATTACTATCCGTATGACTCTGAGCAAGTCACTCCCTTTTCCAGATTTGTCTCTCCATCTGTAAAACAAGGGTGTTGGTCTCTTAATATTCATGAGATGTGCTGCCATATACCACTGGACCTGGAGTGGAGACATGGTTTTCTGTCCTGGCTCTGATACTCATCTGCTATATAAAACTATGAACGATTGTGTTTTCATTTCCCCAGGATAAGAGGTTTTTTTTGTATTTTTTTAAGCAACTTACCTTCTGTGGTTGTTGCAAGGAAGGTACCTTGTAAACCATGAAGTGTTAGAATTTGGAGTTGAGAAATGTGGATTCATATCCCATCTCTTATTTATTACCTCTGTGGAACTTGATTTCTACATCTCTAAAATGATGGGCTTGGACTGTGGTCTTTACGGTCCCTTGTGACTCTAAATCCTACTGCTCTAAATGAGCTATGGGTCATCCTTTGGGCCTTAAAAAAGACTGAAATCCTTCTAGCCTCCTCTGAAGCCCCTTCTTATCCTGCTGGAGACCTTGATATCATCCAGACAAGAACACTTCCACAAGGCAAAGACATAACCGCCAAGCCTCCTGTGGGTTCCATCCTCCAGTCAAGGGTCCCAGAATCTGTGTGCTCCTGTGGCTCCCAGAAAAGTTGTCTTTCCCCATGCCCAATAACCCCTCTGTCACAGGAAGAGAGTTTAATAACAGCCCTAGATCATAACAGTACATACGTAACAAATGTTAGCCTGGTCCAGGCTAGCCCACACTGAGAGTTAAGGGTATTGGTCCTTATCACTGTTCCACATTGGGCTGTTGGGGCTGAAGATTAGAAGGCTATGAGCTGGCCAGTTGACAGATCCTCTTGCCAGGTCTACTAATCAGTGGCTCTGGGAGCCTGAAGCCCCAGCCTTTGGTGGTCTTGTTACCAAAAAAAGAAAACAAGTTATAAAATGAGTCAGGCCAGCCTTTCATTTTCACTCACAGGCTGATTTTTTGGAGGCTGAACCTTCTGACAAGGCTCAAAAGCAAGTGAAAGGGGCAGGCTTTGGTTTTGTGTTTTTTTAAAGATACATGTTTGATTGATGCTTTTTAAACTTTGCCATCACTTCCTAATAATATCTCTCCCTGTCTTGTAAAAGTCTTCTCTTGTTAAAAAGTAAAGTTAAACAAAACAGACCAGCACACCAATCATGCTTGACAATATATCCCTCATTCCATACCTATAATCCTCGGCCTTCCTACAAAATAGAGGGAGCCATGCTTGCCATGGGTCCTCTGAAGTCACGATTGGTGACAGTTGTGATCAGAGTTCTGAAGCCTTTCAAAAATTGTTTTTCTTTACATAACTGTGATCATTGTGTAAATTATCAGAGTGCCTCGTCACATAATAAATATTTGATACTTAACCTATCTAAATTGTTCCACTGACTCTGTTTATTGCTCCCTGCATCTTTTCATACATATCTCCCCACTTTTCTTTGAATTCTTCACATTCACATGGTATGGCTTTCCCATGCTCTCCCTCTCTGGCCTGAGCTCCCTTACCCTGGCTGGGCTGCTGATAAACAGATTCATAACTTGCACATCTTAACAGAGGCAGCATGGTGTATCAGGTGGACTATTGGATTTGGAGTCAAATCCTGCCTCTGATACTTAAAGTTACTAAGCCTCTCTGCCTTAGTCTCCTCAGCTATAAGAGGAATGGGGGGCCAGGGTTAGACTAGAATTCATGGGTAGGGAACCTTCGGCCTCCAGGTCACATGTGGCCCTCTAAGTCACAGGTTCCTTCTCCACCTCTGGACTAGATGGCCTCTAAAGCCCTTTAACAGCACAATCTATATCCCAAAGAGATCATAGAAGAGGGAGGAAGACCCATATGTACAAAAATATTTATAGCAGCTCTTTTTGTGGTGGCAAAGAATTGGAAATTAAGGGGGTGCCCATCAATTGGGGAATGGCTGAATAGGTTGTGGTATATGCATGTAATGGAATACTATTGTGCTATAAGAAACAAGGAGCAGATGGACTTCATATTTACCTGGAGAGTCCTATACGAACTGATGCAGAGTGAGAAGAGCAGAAACCGGAGAAATTTGTACACAATTACAGACACAACATATTGTGACAACAAACTTTGATAGACCGGACTCTTATCAGAAATGCAGGGCTATAAGTAAACTCCAAAAGATTCATAATGGAGAGAGATGTCTACATTCAGAGAAAAACTAGAAAGAACAGTTTGAATCCAGATTGAAGCAAACTACCTGCTCTCTGTCTTCTTCTTGTTTGGTTTTGTTCCCTCTTTCCCATTGTTCCCATTCCTGATACAATCCTTCTTTATAACCTGACTAATGTCTAATGTGAAAGTATTTACAGATCCTATACTTGATTGCATGCCGCCATTGGGGGGGGGGGAAGGGAGGGAAGGAGAGAAAATGTGAAACTCAAGGAATTGTGGAACTGAATCTTGTAAACTAAAAGTAAACAAACAAATTAGTAAAGACCAAAAAAAAATTCTAAAAGAGCACAATCTATGAGCCTATGAAACTAAAAGTCTGATTTTCTTTTTTTTTTTGAGGGGGGGGGAACGTAGGGCAATTGGAGTTAACTGACTTGGCCAAGATCACATGGCTAGTTTTGTGTTAAGTGTCTGAGATTGGATTTGAACTCAGGTCTACCTGACTCCAGAGCCTGTGCTCTATTCACTGTTCCACCTAGCCACCCCTAAAAGTCTTATTTTCAAAAAATTATTTCACTCAAGTAGCCTGCAAAAGGAGAAACACTAGAATCATATTTTGCCATTGAAAAGTACCCTAGGGAAAAAAAATCTCATAGGGGTGGCCAGGTGACTCAGTGAGTAAGAGCACTGGCCCCAGAGTCGGGATGACCTGGGATCAAATCCAGGCTCTGATACTTAGCACCACATCCAGAAATAAATGTAACCTTGAGCAAGTTACTTAACCCCGATTGCTTATTAAAAAAAAAAAGAAAAGTACCCTAGAGATCACATGATGATAATTGCTTTTGTCATTATTACTTTATGGATGATTCTTTTTATCTGTAAAATGGGGATATCACCTCTAGTACCTACCTCCCTGGGCTGCTGGAATGATCAAATGTGAAAATGTATGCAGAACACTTTGCAAACCTCAGAGTGCTGGGACTCCAGGTAATAGATTTAATTCTAGAAGGGGCCTCCCAGGTCATCTGTTCTTCCTAGATGGACTTGGAAAGGAATGTGGAGGTCATCTAATCCAAACCCCCTCACCTTTGTTGCTGTCATTGTTCAGTCTTTTCAGGTGTGTCTGACTCTTTGTGACCCTATTTGGGATTTTCTTGACAAGACACTGAAATGATTGGCCATTTCCTTCTCCAGCTCATTTTACAGATGAGGAAACTGAGGCAAACAGGGCTAAGTGACTTGTCCAGGGGTCATAAGCTAATAAGTATCACTTTACAGATGAGGAAACTGAGGCCCAGAGAGGAGAAAGAGCTTGTCCAAGGTCATGCAGTGAGTTGGTGATTATATCAGAGTAGAATTGAAGTCTCCTGATTCCCAGTCCACAACTCTTTCCACAATACCACCCTCCCCATAGTATAATATATCTCCCTCCTGTCTTCTTCCTCTTAGGTCAGGGTTGGGGAACCTGTGGCCTCAAGGTTACATGTGGCCCTCTAGGTCCTTAAGTGCAGCCCTTTGACTGAATGCAAACTTCACAGAACCCAGGATTTGTTCTGTGAGTTTGGATTCAATCAAAGGGCTGCACTTGAGGACCTAGAGGACCACATGTGGCCTCAAGGCCACAGGTTGCCCACTCCTATCCTACTCCATTCAAGACATCAAATGAAGCTTGAATTAGAATCACAAAATGTCAAACAGAGCAGGAAAGAAAAGAAGCTCATTTTACTGGCCAGGACAAAAGGGGGCCATTTAGTGTACTTGAAAGAATTCTAGGTTTGGAGTCAGAGGACCAGAGTTCAAATCCCAAGGAGGCCTGCTATTTACTTACTCCCTGTGGAAATTTTGACAAGTACTTAATATCACTGGTCTCAGTTTTATCCTCTATAAAACAAGGGGGTGGGGGTGGGATGGATGAGATGATCCATAAGGGCCCAGTCAATTCTAACTTTCTATAGTTGTGTGATTCCCAAAGCACCTAACTACTAAGGGAATGGTGTACTTACCCCGCAGGGTCTGGCTGGTCATTCAGGTGTTTTGATGTTTGTATTATTTGGACAGATGAGGAAATAGAGGCAGAAAGATCTCCTGCCTACTTGTTAGTTCCTTCATTGAACACTTATTGATTACCCTCTCACTGTACTGTACATGCTACAAAGATGAGTACAACACAATCTCTGTCCTCCCAAAGCTAACAGTCTATGAGGTTTCTCACTCTTTTCTGTACAAGTTATATGTATCTATGTCTCTGCCTATTTATGTGATGCTGGGCCTCAATTTCCCGATTTGCAAAAAAAAGTGGGTTGAACTAGATGATTTCTTATCCTTCTAGCTCCAACATTCTATGACTTTACCATTTGCCACTTGGATGTCTGGTACCAACTTGAACCCAAAATTCTTTTGATTTCGAGGAGACATCATAGACTAGGGAAGTAGGTGGAGTTGGGGGAAAACCTTCAAGAGGAAAACAGACAATACACAGTGGGGTGAGAAGGGTCTAATGTAGTTGTAGATCCCAGGCAATGGTTTTTAGAGGACTAGAAAACAAAATACATTTATATCTTCAGCATTTAAGTTGCTGCCACAGAGTATGAAACACAAATACAAAGATGCCTGCCTGATATAATAAGCTGGGTGAAGCAGGCCAGCTTTTTTCACAAGTGGAAAAGGCATTTCCAATAGTAGGGGTGGGGGAGAAAGGCTAGCATTTTAGGAAAAGTAGAACGTAAGATCCTTGAGGGCAATAAGTGTCATTTTTAATCTTTGTATAAATACCTAGTATGTTTATAGAGCTTACTATATGCTGAAAAATCTAAACACTACATTAAATGTGAAAATGGGTTCAATTTTCAGACTCATAGACTTAACAGTAAGTTACTTGGACATGACCTAACTTGAGGGAAGCTAATTTTCCTATTCCCAACTCACACTTTTTTTCAGACAAGATCATACCATCCAAATTGGGGAGAGGCAGCTGGTGGCTGCTTACATACTCCTAAGTCACGCTTAAATAAATAGAACCAGAAATCACACTCCCAAAGGAGGCTGCCTCAGGCGCCAGGAGAATGTCCTGATGGATGAATGAGGAAGGAGCTGGTGTGTGGCTTGCAGGATCTAAGGTTAACTGAGAACCAAAGCAGAGGGAGCTGGATCCCCAGTTGAAATCGAGACATCTGAATCAAGCCACATATGAACATGAGAAGAAAGGTACTACTGAAATACTACTAAAAAATCTTTCAAGTTATGCTCTCCTGCTTTCTAGTTGTCCCTTGAAGGAGAGAGAGACACAGAAAGACATACAGAGGCAGAGAGATGGAGAGAGAGACAGAGGGACAGAGAGTAGACTTGTAGACTTGGTTTTTCTCTAACACTCAAAAATATTGACATCAATATTTCAAGGATCTGTGATTTCAGAGGTGTGGGTGCTCCATTCAGAGATCATAACCTTTCTTTGATTTGGTAGTCTTTGAGAAAGGCTGTGATGGAAAAATGTATCACCCTGAGACCAAACTTCTAATAATAAACTTCTCTGACCCTTTCCTTCACAATAGATATAGTCAGTCTTGGGGGTCTGTATTCCAAGCCCTTCACTCTTGGTAGGAACCATCAGAGCTTGTATTCCATGGCAGAAAGGTTTCTCTGGATAATAAAGAAAAGTTAATATAGTGAATTCTATTACCAGACATGGCTAATTAGGGGATGATCTCATGAATTAAACAGAGGTAGAGCCCTATGACAAAAAAGCTCTTTAAAATTTAATTGGAAAAGAGTTCTCTATCAGGCCAAATCTTAAGTGGCACACAGTAAACAATAAATGCTTGTCAAGTAACTGATTGAATATATGAACATATATGCCTTTGCAAAAACTAGTTCTTTGTTAGTTAGTATCCAATGGACAGGACATCAAAATGTGAAACTGGCACAAGTAGAAATTTATTTTATTCTAGTCAATTGAACATCATTCACAGGCCACCAAATCACAGAATCTCAGAGCTGAGACTTCAAAGCTCCTCTAACCAAGCACTACCTGAAGCATGCATCTCCTTCATTCCTGACAAATGCTGTCCAGCGTTGGCTTGAACACTCCTTTGATGGGGAGCTCACTTCCTCTCCTTTCCTTTCTGGACAAATGTAGTTGATAGGAAGCTTTTCCCTCTACCAAATCCAAATCTTCCACTCACTTCTCCAAGTTCTGCCCTTTCAGACCAGGCAGAACAAACAAAAATCCCTCTTTTTTTGCAGCAGACCTTCAGATATTTAGATATGGCAATCATGTCCTCTTCAGTCTTCTCTTCTTCAGTCCCAGTTCATAGATAATGGAATTATAGACCTAGCTCCAAAAAGCACCTCTGAGGCCATCTAATCTAACCCTCTCATTTTATAGATGATGAAAATTTTGTTCAGTGAGGCAAATACTTTGCCTGAAGTCCTTCCAATGGATTCTTATATGGTATGGACTCTGGTCACCATCATGGCTGCTTTCCTTTGGACTTGCTCCATTTTCTCCAAGTGTTTCTTAAAACGTGTCCCCCCAAAAATGAAGATTTTCAAAAGAATTTCCATAAAATTAAAATACAGAAAACACCCCTCAATTTAAAACTATATTGAAAATAATTTACTTACCATTTGATGATTCATTAAGCACTTTAGAAAGAAATCATCTTGTAGGACTCATGGTCATTATAAATATGAATTGTCCTTGTTCAGAGTGCTAGTTAATGGAGAGTTCTAGTCATGAGAGTTCTACACAGCTGTAGCAACAATCACACTGGCATGCTCGGGATGGCTGCTAGCACAGGTTCTTAGATGTGTTTTACTAGGAAAGACAGCTGATCAAGGGGTCAACAACCTTTTTTTAATTACATTCATTAGTTCAGGGGAAAAATCAGCACCCTGAACTTAAGAGAAAATCCAAACAAAGAAAATAGAGAAAATACAAGCAGAGAAATAATGACCAACAGATAGGGCTTCTAACTCTCTGAGAAATTAGCACAAATCAACAGACAAATCCAACTGTCAGACCAAGGTTCTACATACATAGTTACTAGAGAGAGAAGCAGCAACAGCAGGGTTTTTCAAAGCCCTGGTGCTCCTCAATGGCTACCCAGAGTCTCATCTGGTCAAATCACAAGAATACTCCTTCAATTAGGGAGCTTCAAAGCAAAATGCTAACCTCAGGGTATCATATATATATACCCTTTTTCGAGCCAGAAGGCATCACAACCCTCATGACTCAGCACCTACTTAGAAATTAACAAAAGGTGTGAAAGCCTTCCTATAAGCAAGCCTCCCCTAAGCAAGCTTCCCTTAATGGGCTCCAGGTAAGGCCTATTAATGGACAAGGAAAGATCTTATATCCCATTAACATTACAACAGCCAAAAGCATTTGGTCACCAGTTCTCACACCCTCCTCACAAGCTTTAGCAAAAACAGAGACTCCAGTTTCCCTAAATATCTGAAAAGAAATTATAATTGGGGACAATTTCCATGGACCCAGCAACTGGCTACATGAACTACACTGAGAGAAGACCCCAACCCCTGTCTGGAAGCTTCCCTGTTCAAACAATGAGAGGACCCTTCAATTTACTTTGTTTCCCAAACTTCAACTTACAGTAGCATCATGGAAAAATATCTGACAGCATGATAATATCTTCTTATAATCAAAGGCCTCAGGGTATCTTATCCTAGTCAGGGGAAGAATAATGAAAGACAAATCCTTTCATGTGTCATGTTAGATCCAGAACCCAAGAGTCCCAATCCCCTAGCCCTGTGTCAATTTTAACTGAGATTTACCTGGGACCATTCCAGGATTTTATTAGCTAATATAATTGTGCCTAATGAGCTAATGGTACAAAAAAGAACCACTGGGGATCCTAGCAGAGTCCCAGAAGATCACTATTTTCATTGTAATCATTGCAGAAGTCTTTAAATATGACCAGATATTACTGAGCATCAACTCGTGCGTGGATGAGACATGCAAATGTTTCCTGTTAACCTAGTCTGGGAAGGGGCTGGGAAGTCCCCCTGACCCAGCATTCAGGTGCCACAGATCCCAGGTTAGAGGAGAAATCCCTTTGGCCAGGGGCTTTCCTGTTATACCTTAGAACCCAGGCCTTGCCCCATTAAACCTACTGGGGAGGCCAGGAATGAAGAAAGGAGGAGGGTCTGCCAGGCTCTGGCCACCTCAAGGAATGCAATGTGCCTCAGCTTTTAATAACAAGCATTAAAATAATCATTCTAAAAATGTCATCTATTGGGCCTGGAAAGCCACTCTTTGGATGGCAGTGCCTATTTTTAGTTGTTTACGATTCAGGTCACAGAATGAACCAATTTCAATTGTTCAATGGGGGAGGGTGGATGTTGGGAAGTGGGGGGGGGATAGAGATTTGTTTTTATTTTTCTTCTCTGCCTTCAGAGTTTTTCCACTGGCTCCATGGTTACCAGGCAGATGCCACAGCCATTTTAAGGTCAAGGGGGAGTAGATAGCAGCAGAGCGGTCTATCAGTGAGAGCAGGAGGTTCCCAAAGAACTATCTGGTGGGGCACGGGGTACCCAGGGGCCGGCTGGGGGCTGATGCATGAAGGCCATTCTCCACCATCAGTTGACTTTGTTGTTCCAACTCTTTTCAGGATGCTTCTGAATCTGGGATTAGGGTTTTTTACTTATTTATTTATTTGGGAAACAAAGAAACTCCTGCCTCAGCAGGATTCAATTGGGCCATGAAATAAAGAGAGAAAGGGCCCCAGAGTTGGGGGGTAGGGGGAGCCGGGTAAGGGATTGGAAAAGGGGACACACTCTTTTTTTTAATGTGGGGAGAAAAGGTTAAAACATAATTTGGGTGCCTCCTCTCCCTCTACCTGATTGTTCCCCTGTAAGTAAATAACACAGAGGGGAAGCCATTTGGTGGGAAGAGCACTGGATTTGAAGTTTGGGCTCTGCCACTGCCTGGCTTCACTTTACTCCACTGGTACCTTCATTTGTATAATGAAGGGAGTGGACCAAATGATCTCCAAAGTCTCTTCCAGCCTCAGATTCTTTGAGGCTGCGATTACCTGGATGACTGAGGATATACCCCAGTATTCCTTTCTCTCCCATTCTAACACATTCCATTAGGGAATTTTCCAAAATAGAGAAAACTGAGAAAGGGACCTCCATGAAAAAGACATAATGTATCTGGAGACAGGGGCAAGGGGCTTTGTTCTCTGTTCCTTCCCACCAGTCTGGCACTAGACCCCTCCACTGGCTGAGGGGTTAAAAAAAATTCCCTTTTTATGGCGGAATTCCTATAAACTAGTAGGCAGCAGGGTTGCTTGTTTGGAGTTTTTCTCCGAGGTTCTTATGTACAAGGATCTAATTCACTGGGACAGGCATTCATTTGCATCTCCCCCCTTCCAACCTCCATCCCAGCCTCAGGCCACCCATTTCCAAGGCTGACCTTTTCTTGACCTGGGAACCTGGCAGGATTTATACGTAATCTTCATCATTTCCTGTAGGATGAGCATTTTTGCCAAAGTTAGATCTGTCTTCCCAGTTTTCTTCCTGCCAGTTCTGCCCACTCTGCCCCTTTTACCTGCTACTAACAGAAAAAGACTTATTGTTGAAAATGAGCATTCCAGCCCAGAGAAGTGGGTGGTTGAGTGAGAGCTATTCAGCTACTTCAGGTGTCCTGACTATGGCAGTTTTTGCCATTCTTATCACATTTTTCATTCCTCTTCTACACATCCTTCCTCTTTTTTTTCCCTCTGCATTCCTATGTCTTTGGCCTTGCTTATTCTTGCAACTTGGAATTGTTGTTGTTGTTCAATCATTTTCAGTTGTTTCTGACTCTTCGTGACCCCATTTTGAGATTTTCTTGGCAGAAATACTGGAACGGCTTGCCATTTCCTTCTCCAGCTCATTTTACAGATGAGGAAACTGAGGCAAACAGGGTAAAGTGACTTGCCCCAGGTCACACAGCTAGTAAATATCTGAGACCAGATTTGAACTTGGGTCATCCCAACTCCAGGACTGGTGCTCTAAACACAGCACTACCCAGCCTCTCTTTTCTACAAATTGAACATCTATCTGCTCTTCAAAGCCCAATTCAAATCCTAACTCATTCATGAAACCTTGCTTGAAGCACTCTAGACCATCTGTGGCTCAATCCCTTCTCTGAACTCCAGTTCTACATATTACTTGTGTGGGGGGGGGGGGAGGGGGTGAAAACAAAGCAAAAAAGCCTTCTCACAAGCAGAGCTATCCAAAAAGTGGAATGATGGAGTGGATTCCCCTTCATGGAAAGTCATCACTTGTCAAGAATGCTGTGGACTAGATGACCATGAAGTTCCTTCCATCTCTGAAATCCTGTGATGCTGCAGTCTCTACCTCTCAATCTGGCACCAGAATCATATGATGCCTTGTGACTCTCCTGTATTGTTGCTGTGTCGTTTGACTTGTTTTATCCCCAATGTGACCTCCACGGGAGCAGAGATGGAACCTTTTATTCCTTTGTATTCACAACACCAAGCCTAGCCTGGTCCCATGGGAGATACTTCTTGCTTCAATACTCCAAGGGTCCATGATTTCATCAGTGGGTTCATTCTCTATCAGCACAAAGAATGACCCCTCCAATCCTTAGCAGACAGCCTCCCTAAG
This sequence comes from Petaurus breviceps papuanus, assembly GCF_028583685.1. Taxonomy (NCBI): domain Eukaryota; kingdom Metazoa; phylum Chordata; class Mammalia; order Diprotodontia; family Petauridae; genus Petaurus; species Petaurus breviceps. The sequence continues at coordinate 12,747,153 of NW_027187360.1, read as the reverse complement.
TTACTAGGGCAGAAAAATTGATCATCCTGAGACCAAACTGCTGAAGAAAATTTTCATTTATATTTAGCACATCTAGGAACCTCATCCATCCTGTAAGATCAAATCAGCCCTGGTACTCAGACCTCATTAATACTATTTTCCACCATATCCCAGCCTTCCTCCCTACCCCTTTTGTTTGTGCCATCTTTCCCCATTAGAACATAAGCCCCTTGAAGGCAAGGACTGTCTTTTTATATTTGTATCTCCAGTATTTAACACAGTGTCTGGCACGTAGCAGGTGTTTAATAATTATTTATTGAATGACTAGCAACATGTTTGGGTCTTGGCAGAGGGGATACTTCACTGGCATGGCCTTTGAAAAGCCAAGGCATTCTCTACAACACAATGAGCTATGGGCCATCATAGAAGGGTTGTAGAGGCACTCCATAAATAAACTACACTGGAGGGTTGAATGATTTTCAGAGTGGACATAGCAGTGACAGATTTTATGGAATGTAAGCACCTTGAGGGTAGACTATTTTCTTTTTGTCTTTGCATCCCTTATAGCCTGATACTTTGTGGATACTTAATAAACACTCATTGGATCGATCGGCCAACCTGTGTACATGGAAACTATGCATCCTTTCCCTTTCTCTACTTGATGTCCCCAATGGTCCAGAGACTGAGTGCCTATGACCCTGAATTGGCCCACAGATAAATTAAACTAAATTCTTGATGCTTAATGATAAGTCACTTGGTTGAAGCCAAACAAAATGTGTTTTCTTGTTTCTAAAAAGACTAATTATTGAAGTTTTCTTCAAAGGGCAGGCAGGTGTTAACACTCCCAAAAGCTACTGTCCAAGCCCCTCCTCCTTTTCAGTCAGTCCCACCCCCACCCCAACTCAAAAGCAGGTGGAAGGTTTGGATTTTATTTTTTCAGTTGACTTGAATGATCTATCTGTTGAATACTCTTGCCTGGCATTCACTAGAACCCCAAAGCACAGAAATCTTGTTTTTGTCTTGGGGGAATTTAAAAAAGCTATTAAAGTCCTTAGAGCTAATACTTTCTCTATGCCTTCTTGGTGTTGCTAGGTTCATAGTAACACACCCTGAGGTTTCCAACAGGAAATATTCAGTCCCCACAAGTGTCTTAACAAGATAAGTCACATCAGAGTGTCTGGAGCTCATGAGTATCACCCTAAACCCCTCCCTTCACCCACCGATACTTTATCAGGACAGCAAATGTCTTTTTTTTTAATGGCTGGGTCTGGAGCTGTTGGTTAACCTTGTTGACCCCCATCAGTGTTTTCAAATTTAGAAGCACAAGAAAGGATGGAGGGGCTCTCTGTAATGAGAAGGAAAGTCCTAGAGAGACTGGCGTCTAGATTCAGACCTTGGAAATCTGAAACCACTCTCAGTCAGATGTTGAGATATTCCCTATATGTTGGAAACAGGAATTTTCCATATATAAAAATAGAAGCAACTGGGAAAGGCAAAGGGATGAGTGATGCTGAACACACTAGAGCAGAGAGCCCTTAAGAGAAACTTAAAGGTTCACCTCTTCTCTTGCATCTGTCCTAAGGTGTGCACTGGGAAAGGCCAGATGTCTGGGCCCCCTTATGAGCATAAGGATGTACCCTGAGGTCCTACTTTAGTCTTCTCATGGGCACAGAAAAACAGAGAACTTAAGTGGGAAAACGTTTAGGAAGTGGATCCTAGTCAAAAGCCTTAGCCCCAGGTGGTAATGCTGTTGGGTATGCGTGGTGGAAACAGACTGGTCTTTGGGACGAGAAACCTGAGTTCTGGATCCAGCTCTGTCCCTCAGCTTGACCTAGGATCTTCAGCAAGTCTTTCCAGTTTCTGAGTGGCGTGGCAGGCCCTCTTCCCAACTCTTCTGTTTTGGTTCATGAGGACATTATTTTCCTGGGCATCAAGGCTTAAAAGACTGAAATCCTGCATCCAATCATTCACCAAATCCTATCTATGCATTTGCAGGGTCTCTCCCATTAGTAATAGGTACACAGAATAAGAGCTGAAAGAGGCCGTCCAGATAATTTGCCTACGTTCCTGATTTTATGGATGAGGAAACTGGCATCCAAAGATAAACTGAATTTTTACTGACTACCTCATTGCCACCATCCTAGCTCAGTCCTTTATTAACTTTGTTCCTAGACTGTTGAAATGGCCTCTTTAAAATTTATTCATGCATCTTGTATCAGCACAAGATATACTTCCTAACAAACTGCCTTGAAAAAGCACAATCTCCTAGTTAATTGCTTATTAACAGAAAGAGAGGAGCTTGGACAATAAGGCATGTGATGACTTGTTACATGGTCTTTGTTTGCAATCTCTCTCTTAGCTATCCTACATAGCTAAGGATGTATAAAGGAAAGTGTACTAGCTCTGGGTCACAAAGCCTGGGTTCCAATCCTGTTTGTGACACTTTGACAAATCATTTATTCCTAAGCCTCGATTTCCCTGCCTGCAAAATGAGGGGCTTGGATAGGAAGGTTTCCAAGGGCCTTTTAAGATCTATAATCCTGTCATATTGAGATCCCTACATTTGAGCTACTCTCCTGCTTAAATGCCTTCCATGTGTCCCTACTGCCTATAGAACAAAGTCAAAATTTCTTAGTCGGGAACTCAGAACTCTCCACAATCTGAACCCCTGCCCCTCACCCTGGTTTTTCTTGACTGTCTTATCTTCCATAAACCTCCTCCAGCCAAATTCATGTGTTTCTTTTCTTACAAACAAACTTTGTGCTTTCCTGCTTCTACCATTTTGTCCCCTTTGCTCCCTCTGCCTGGAATGCCTTCTCTCCCTACATTCCCCATCGAAATCCCACCCTCACTTTAAGACCATCTCAAATTCCACCTGTTCTATGAATCCCTCTCCTTACTTAACCCTGAGGGCCAAAAGTAAGCTTTACCTCCCTTGAACCTTTGTGACTCTTTGGATTCCTATTATGGTATTTGGTATCTCTAGCTGAAACCACAGGGCCAGGCAGGATCTTGGAGAACCTCTATTCCAATACCTTCTCTTTAAAGATGGGGAGGCAAGGGTGGCCAGGTAGCACAGCGAGTAAGAGCACCGGCCCCAGAGTTGGGATGACCTGGGATCGAATCTGGGCTCAGACACTTAGCACCCACCCAGAAACTCCTGGCCATGTAACCTTGAGCAAGTTATTTAACCCCAATTGCTTAGGGGCGGCCAGGTGGCAGCAGTAAGAGCGCTGGCCCCAGAGTCGGGAGACCTAGGATTGAATCCGGATTCAGATACTTAGCCCTACACCCAGAAATAACTGGCCGTGTAACCTTGAACAAGTTACTTAACCCCAATTGCTTTAAAAAATAATAATAAAGATGGGGAGGCTAAGGTCCAAAGTGTTTACATGACTTGCCCATGGCCACATAAATAATCAGGATTTGAGACAGAATTTGAGCTCCAGATCTTCATCTAGGGCTCTTTTGACCGGGCCACTGGAAAATCCTTTAGTTAGGGTAGGGTCAGTGGAGGGCCAAATGCAGTGCAACTGACCCTATGGTGCAACAGATCTGAGATTTATAGCAAAAAGAAAAAAAAAAACATTCCCACAATTATAGTACTGGGCATATATATAATGGAAGGGGAAGGCCTCATTGCCTCTCTACCTTTCACCTTCTTACAGAACTTTCTCATTTGCTACCAGGCAGCCAGGTAGTATAGTGGAAAGAGCAGGACCCCTGGAGTGAGGAAGATTGGAGTCCAAATACTTGCTTGTCTCTACCTGACTGTTTCCTCATCTGTAAACTGGGGATAATAATAATGCCTACTTCCCAGGGCTACTGTAAAGAGAAAATGAAATAATATTTGTAAGGTGCTTTGTAAACCTTAAAATACTACAAAATGCTAGTTACTGTTATTATTACCAGCTGTTAGGTTTGCAGGTTTAAATCAGTGAAATTAAACATAATCATTTATAGAACTGAATTCATGCCTCTTCATTATAAAATATTTATGAAGCACTGAACACAGTATAGTAGGGGCTATAGCAGGCCCTTCTTTTCCCCGCCCCTTTCCTCTAAACACATATGGATCCCTGCCCATGAGGTCCTACTATCAAAAAATCTGGATTCCCCTGCCCAAAATCTCAGTATAATGCTGCCTATCTATCAGGTACTCAGTCTTCATGGAATGGAACAGAATGGAATTCCAGTGGGATTGTTATGAGGAAAACAAATGTAATGTAGAAAGGGAGAGAAATTATGCATATACTATATATGTATATATAACTACATATTACACATTGCATGTATTATGCACATGTAAAATACATATATGTACACAATATATACATGTATGCTCTATATCACTGTGTATACAAAATATATATAACTGCTGAATGTTATACACATAAACATATTTAATATATGTTTATGATGTATAATATATGTAACACATATTACATGTGTGTAATATAAATAACATTACTTATATTAATACTATAATATATAAACAGTATATTAGAATATAGATTCTATAGAGAATAAAGTATATATAGAATATAGAATTATTAGAATATAGTTGTATATTGTATTTCATAATTCAGAATCTAATTGTATATTATAATAATTTCATTATGTAACAAATATTATAATGTAATATATAATACATAGCATGTTGTATATATTATATATCTGTGTTATTATTATCACTATTCATGCTTTTAAAACATATTTCAAGTTCTTCATAAAGCATTCCTCTTAAATAAACTAAAACCATTTTGCTTTGTCTTACCATATAGTAGAAGTGGTCTCTGGGTTGGGAAGACTATTCTGTCAGAGACTAAGACTATAGGGGTGGGGAACCTGCGGTCTTGAGGCCACATATGGCCCTCTAGGTCCTCAAGTGTAGCCCCTTGACCAAATCCAAACTTCCAAGGGTCACATGTGGATTTGTGGTCACAGGCTTCCCACTCCTGGCAGCTCTAGCAGGCCCCAACAAACCAGAAAAGGTTTGAGTAGAGGCAACAGAAGCCATCCAGCAGCAGCCTGGCTAAGAAAGTATTGTCATTGGGTAGACAGCCTCTATTTTGAAATGCAGTTTGGATTCTTTACCTTTTTTAAAATTCACATTTCTATATAGCACCTTAACAACTTATATAATGTGAAATATTTTACAGGTGAGTAAACTGAGGCTCAAAACTGAATGCATCTTCATTAAGCACCTACCAAGTGTAAACCACTATGCTAAGCGAAGAATATACAAATAGAAAAGCAAGACAATCCCTGTTCTCAAAGATCTCATGTCCTAAGTGGAAGAGACAACATGTATATAAATGAGTTCATTGAAGGACAAAGAAGGTCTGGTGATTCTTAGCATGAAGCTTCAGAGCTGAAGGCAAGGCCTAGAGATCTTCAGAGGCCACTCCTAGGATAATAGCTAACATTAAGATCGTAGTACCAAGCACTTTACAATTATCATTTCATTTGATCCTCACAACAACCCTGGGAGAGACAGGGCTCTTATTATCCCCATTTTATAGATCAGGAATCAGAGGCAAACAAAGGTCAAGTGACTTGCCCAGGGTTATGCAGCTAGTAAGTGTCTGGGGACAAATCTGAACCCAGGGCTTCTTGACTTCAGGCCCAGCACCCTATCCACTGTGCCACCCAGCTGTCCCCAATGAGCCAGTGTGCTCATGATGAGTAACAGGGGGTGGAGTACAGGCTGGTAGAGTTGTTGGTGAAGTTACTATGACCTTCAGTGGAGGTTACCCTCCAGCACAACATGATGGTCTCTGGGACAGTGGGGATTTGGGCCTGGACATTAGGAGATGATAAGTAAAGTGATTTGCTTAAACTCAAAGATGTAGTTACGTCACGCAGTCTCACTCATGGATTCTTTTGAGTAGCTGTTCTGCAAGGCTAAAACTACCAAGTTTTCTTCATCATCCTGGCCTCTCTTAGAAATTCAGTTCAAGTAAAAGCTCTCCACCTGTGAGTTTTTACTGGCCAAATGCAGGAAGGCAGTGTTTAAAATAACTAAAACTCAATCCATTACAGGTCACTGGAGATCTGACCTTTCTTTACTCCAAGCAAAAATCCCAAAGCACCTCCACCAGGCCTCCCTGCTGCAAAATGAGTTCTTTAGTAGGCCCTAAGATTATCAATAGCAACACAGTTTCTACTGTCCTCCAGTCTCCTTAACAACTATGCATTACAGCTCAGCAGGTCCCAGAGGCTTGTGAAAGCTTGCTCACCCACAGGTAGCCCAGCCCTGACTGCTTTGTTAGAGGAATGAAGGAGAGAGCAGTAAGTATTTATATAACTTGGCTACATCTTCAGAAACAGCTCTTAAAACCCAGAAACCAAGAATTCCAGACTCAAAGGAACAACAAAATTCAAACAAACCTGGGCAAAAGGTCCTGAATATTCTAGGGACCCTGCCATGTGTGATGGGTGATATTCAGCCTCACAGCCCAATGCTTGGACAAACCAGAAACTAGGGAAGGTCCCCTTGAATGGTAATGTTTTCATTTGAAGATTTCAGGTCCTACCTCTGAAAAATAAGGTTTTTCATTTTCTACATCATTTTCTTTCCAGAACCCTTTTAGCACTAACATCCGAGGATGTGGGTTTGGGAACCCTAACGGTAAGCTCTCTGTCTCACTTCTCCATATCCTAAAATTATGGACAGGGTGGGTGCCGATGACAGCTAAAGGCAGTAGAACTTTTAACTAGAGTGTGGAGGACTAACCAATCCTGGAGAAATTACTCTACTAATATTAGATTATGGGAACTTTCCTGACTCTGTCTATTGGGGATTCCCCCCTCTGATCCCCAATTAAGAGTGGATCCCACTCCATTCCATCACCATAGGCTTAGTTTTATGTCTTAGCAAAGGTACCTTCCCTTCCAGGGGGAACGGGGGGGGGGGGGGAAGGTGAGAGGGGTGAACGATATACAATTATCACATAGAAGAACAATCTTAAACAGTTTATTGCTTTCTTGGTAAAAATCCACTTAACTTATATAGACTGTTTTCTTTATTTAGACAGCTGTCGTACCACAGGCATAAAATGTCCTTTTTCCTTTTGTTCAGATAGGTTAACACCATTGATCGGTTCCTGGCATTTTTCTTGGTTCTGCCGGCTCCCATCCTAGAGACTTCCTTTGTTTTACATAAATACTGTCATTTTCTCTCCATAGGTTGCAGCAATAACAAAAGAACTTCTAAAGTATACAATATGTTCTGTATTCCTGGGGTGATAGGGAGGAGCAAGTAACATTTTTTTCCCATTTAAAAATATACTTAAATTTTGAGATCTGAACAGTGTAACAATTAAAATAAGAAAAATATTACAGTGCATTGTTGACTGTAGGAATATTTTACTTTCCACCAAGGACAATATTCCCTTTTGCATGTTGAAGTGATTCAGTCATTTTCTTAGAAACTTACCTACATACAATAATTTAGTAAATGAGAATTAAACGAGGCAGATACTACCAACCTTCTGTCTGAAATTCACAGCTCATGCGAATAAAATCGCAATAAATATTCAAAAAATAGTTCTTTTTTTTTTTTCTTCAGTAAGGCATCTGAGTATTATTACAAAGTTTTTGTACAACCAGAAGGGGGAAAGTGGGGAGAGAGAAGATTGTTACGCTGGTTGGCCGAGTATCTCTTTGTACCTCATGGTAAAGAGCAGGCTTGCAGGTTGACATGTCAGAAGGGGTGGGAAGGAAGAGAGAAAAAAGATGTTGGAAGGTGAGATATATCGGAAGCAGATCATGGAATTGTGCAAGTAATCATACGGGTTTTCAGTTAGATTTTTCTATCATTTTTAGGCCATCATCAAGATATCACTTGTCCTGATTAAAAAAAAACAGAACTCTCTCTTCTTCCATGAGCATAGTAAAGATTTGAAAGGGTTTTTGCCTACCCTTAATACTATATAAATAGCTTAGGTATTCATATGCACCTAATAAGTTTTTCTGGTGGGTTTCTTTTGTCTATTTTACGGTGGGTTGTTGTTTTTTTGTTTTGTTTTGCTTTTGCTGGTTTTTTTGTGTTTTGGTTTTGTTTCATATCATCACTGTTTAAGCATCTTGCTGTGTCCTCCAGAGGTCAGACTGTCCATCCTCAGGGCTCCTCACTGCATCCGGTCAGGCTGCAGCTGTGGGGGCTGATACTGCACAAAGGTGGTGGTAGCAGCTGCAGGGTTGGTGGCAGCGAGGGGAGCCTGCACAGCACTGGTGTAGCCATATCCCACAAAACCAGCAGCAGGAGAGGAGGCGTAAGGGTACTGGTCATAGGCAGCTGTGGTATACTGGGTATAGGCTTGGCTTGCTGTAGTGTAGTCTATGTACGGGGACGCAATCGACTGGACAGGAGCAGGGATCACCACACTGGGCTGGACAATCGCTTGTGGGTAAATATAGTGCGGGGTGAGCCTGTGGAGCCAAATAAGGGGGGGGGGAGAAAAAGAAAAAGTTAAAAAGCTGAAGAAGGAAGAGGGGAATCCATCAGTTAAATTCAGCCTCTGTCATGGAAACCCTCTAAGACCCAAGACTGTTCTAGCTAGGTGGCATCATTTAGTGGGAAGAACATTGAGTCTTAAGGGACCATGAGTCCCAGCTCTGACCCTTTGCAACTACACAACTATGAACAAATCTCTTTATCTTTATGAACCGGAAGTCTCCTCACCTGTAAAATGAGGATGAGACTAAAACAGCAGTATTCAAAGCAAGGCATTTTGAAAAGCAGGAGCAATTCCCAACAGCCCACAAAAAAGCATCTCCTTTGTGAAGCTTCCCCCACCAACCTAACCTGTGGGGATTTCTTCCTTTCTTCTGTCTGTATCAATCATAGGGCACTCAGGGTAATCGCTTCCCTTTTTCTGCCTGTATCAATTGTTTGGCACTTAGCTGATGATGCCTTCCAGTTGTAAAACATTTTAATTCTTCTATGGCAATATATTCCTTCAACCCCCAAGCGGACTGTAAACTTCTTTAGGGCTAGGACCTGGTATATGTGTATGTGTGGATCTATATCGACCACAGGCCATTGGACTTCATGGCTTGCTGAATAAGTGAATGCCTACTAAGTTACTTAGTGTGTGTATGGCCATTACACGGGAAATTATATAAAAAACAACCCCTGCTCTTAAAATGCTATAACCCAATGTGGGGCGTGGGTGGTAAGAAATATTACATATAATGCCTTCCATTTTGACTTTACTTACATTGCTGTTGACATTTTATATATTGTTCTTCTAGCTTTGCTTTCTTTACTTTGTAGTCAATCAATCAACAAGCATATATTAAGTACTTACTATTTGATAGTCTCTATATCTTCCCAAATTTCTCTGAATTCTTCAAATGATTCATTCCTAGTACTTTAATTTTATAGGACATATATACATATATATTCCCTTCAACTATCCTCATACTGAGAAAGTCTCATAAATTACAATTATAATTTTTCCATGTAGGAATGTAAATACTTCAATTTTAATAATTTCCTTATGATTTCTTTTCCCTGTTTACCTTCTCATGCTTCTCTTGCTTCTTGTATTTATGAGACTTTCTACAAAACCTAATGACAGGAGTAGCTAGGTGGCAGTGGATATCTGGTGTCAGAAAGATCTGAGTGAGTTCAAATCCAATCTCACACACTTAGTAGCTGTGTGACCCTGGGCAAGTCACTTAACTCCAACTGCCTCAAAAAAAATCAAAACAAAATTTAAAAAAACATCTAATGATAAAGGAAGTGTGAGATAAATGCAGAGAAGAGGTCCAGCAAAAGTATTATGAAAAAATGTATTACATGAGTGAATCAATCCATGACTGAATGGGGCACTTAGGAAAAGAGAAGCTGAGCTACATGTTTAAATTAGAACAAAAGATGGATGATGAACTCAGATGACTTGGAGGCTGAGCAAGCTGTTCTTTTCTCTTGGTCTGTATCTAGTCCTGTGTTATGCCTTTCTTGTGGGGGTCTGGGCTTTACTCTTCAGTCTTGCTGGAAATCAGGAAATAAGTGAGGTAAAAAATGGGAGGGGGCGGAGGGAGAGGGAAGAGAGAGAGACAGAGACAGAGAGAGAGAGAAAGAGAGAGAGAGAGAGAGAGAGAGAGAGAGAGAGAGAGAGAGAGAGATAGGGCATAGAGAACCTGACACAGAGTAGACTCTTTTTTTGTTTTGTTTTGCTTTTTGGAGGGCAATTGGGGTTAAGTGACTTGCCCAAGGTCACACCGCTAGTTTTTGTGTTAAGTGTCTGAGGCTGCACTTGAACTCAGGTCCTCCCGACTCCAGGGCCAGTGCTCTATTCACTGCTCCACCTAGCTGCCCCTACAGAGTACACTCTTAAGAAAGGCTTGTTGATTGATTGGAGTAGAAAGAACACTAGACTAGGCATTGGGAGACCTGAGTTCTAGTCTCAGCTCTGCCCCTAATTCAACAGAACAACTTGTCATTTGCTGTTCCCCACTTGTGATTTCATTGGTGCAGGCAATTAAGACTAGGAAACTCTCTTACCAATGCCAAAACTGTTCTGCACCTCATAGTCAATGGAGTTGCCTAAGAATGTAAGCACATTATCAGGCCCCGACTTCCTGTGTCCCTTTGGGCAAGGTGTTCTTGGTTCCCCTATCTATACAACGGGAACAAATTCTTGTCTTGCCCACCTCAAGTGGCTGTTTGACACAGGGGAGAAAACAGGCATTTACATAACATGATCACCTCCCTGAGAATGAAGGACAAACACCAGCTGTGTGACAGACATTGGGCTAACTGTTTACAAATATTACCTTCTCTAAATCCTCAGAAGAACCCTGGGAGGAAGTGCTATTACAGCTGAGGCAACTGAGGCAGACAGAAGAGAAATGATTTTCCCTGGGTCATCCTTAGAGCTAGTGCCTGGGGCTGGATTTGAATTCAGGCTCTAGGCCCAGTGCTCTCAAACAGCACTGGTTCTGAAGTCAAAGGGCCTGGGTTCAAATCTCACCTCTGAAGTTTTCACCTGGGTGATCTTGGATTATGTAACATTTCTTCTCTCTGGGTCTCAGTTTCCTCTTTGGAAAATAAAGGAGTTGGGCCAGATGGCTCCAGCTCTATGGTCTTATATGATCCTCACCATGAGATAACTGATTAAAGGTACACTGAAGAAAAATGTAGTAATTAATGTTCTATAAAGATGGGATTTATAACGTCTGTGAAGGTATTTTGAAAATTATAAAGCATGATAGAAAACCTTAAAAAAGTAACAACACTATGGGTCAAAGGGGAAAAAAAAGATAAAAAGTTCTGGGCCATAAAACTCTATGGGACACAAACTCTGGGCTAAGGTTCAGGTCAAATTTTCCTTTATCCACATTTGCTTGTCTGTCCCTGATCTAAGTGAGGGCTTCATCTAGGCTCCAGCTTGCTACAAAAGCTCTTGGGAAGGGGCAGCTAGGTAGTGCAGTGAATAGAGTACCAGCCCTGGAGTCAAGAGGACCTGAGTTCAAATCCAACCTCAGACACTTAACACAAAAACTAGCCACGTGACCTTGGGCAAGTCACTTAACCCCGATTGCCCTCCAAAAAGCAAAAAAAAAAAAAAAAAAGCTCCAGAACCTAAAGCCAGGATTCTTCACTTAGGCATACCTTTAAATCCCTTTGCCTGCCTCCATACCTCTCCTAACACCCGTGGTGCCTACTGTAAAACACAGCATTCATTCTGTTTGCTTTCTTCAGTGTGATATTCCTCCTGCAGTTACCATGTCAACACACCCAAGCCTTTAGAAACAGGCACTGACTTGCATTATATTCTCCAATGGTGACCTTTGATGGTGTTTGTCTTTGAGGCCCCAAGAACCCAAGCTGGGGTGGGGGGAGGGAGAGGGTTTCGCCCTCTCTCCGACCAGTCCTACCAGACCAAGGAAACAATAGGGGACTCTCACCTTTTGGGGGGAAGGCAGGAATGAGCTGTAAGAACTGTACTGCCCCACTCTCTGGGCATGTGTGTGGATGCCTTCTTTGGGAACATAGGATCAGAGACCTCAGGGGCTATGTAGGCTGGCTGGCTGGCCTCTTCATTTTACAGATGAGGAAAGCAAGGATTGGGGAGGTTTAGGGGGCTTGCACAGATTATAAGGGTCAGAGTTGGGATTTGAACCCAAATTCTTTGACTTTAGAGTCTTACACTACACCATAGGTCAACTTTGTAGCCCATCCGGAGAGCCTCCTGCTCTCTTGGACCATCCCAATCCCCTCTTTTCCAGGTAAGGGTCCTACTTCCCAGGACCTCCATGGAGAGGAAACTGGGAGTCTAGAAGAGTCCTAAATGCAACTGTCATTCTCCCCACACTCTCCATGGCAGTTCCCTCAAAATTTCAAGAAGACTCAGTGCAATAACAAAGGAGAAGATATAGTCATAGCGGCCAAAGATGCTTTTAACTTTTCTTGTATCCACCCCACCTCTGCTTCTCAGGGGGTTAGATTAGATGATTTCCAATGCCCCCTCCAGCTCTAACAACGAAGGTTTCTTGTACAGAGTTCATAGAAAATCCCCTTATGATTTGAAGGGTAATGGAAAATACCTGCAGGTTACCTGGACAGCAAGCCTTCCTTTAGGGTCTCTCTTTCCCTTTCCTAGACAGCTTCCTATCTTCTTTCCTCTCACTTTGAACCACAAACCTTCCCCCTCCATTGCCCTCCAGTGGGATGGTGGCATCTGGTTTCTACCCACTGCTTACAGCAATGCAGAGCAGTTATGGTCCCTCAGTACTCTCTGGGCAGACAGGGCAAGTTTTTTCCTGGGCCTCTACCAGGCCACAGGTCTATCCCTGCAACAGCTAATTCCTGTCAATATTTACCACTCCAGCCTAGCCTCAAATGGGATTTAAACAAACAAACAACAAGATAACCCAGCCTCCCTCATGGCCTGCTGGGGCATGTGCCTGGGTGACTTTCTAATCAGGCCACCCTCCTTTGGTTCTGGGAAGAAACTAGAAGCTTATCTGCTCTAGTCACCACACGGGAGAGGTACTGGGTAGAGGGTGGGACACCCTGGCAGAGAGGGCAAACCTTAAGCCATGGATTCTTCCCATTTCATGAGCATGCGATGGTGTGGGTCAAGCTCCCCAAGGCCAATTAGGCAAAAGGCCCATGATACCAGGCCAGGTGCCAGACAGAGACAGTCTCAAGGCATCCCATTATAACTGGGAAAGAACAGGTTTCCTTGGGGAGAAAGTAGGCAACTGGGTCTAGCTAATAATAATATTATAAATAATCAATCAATAAGAATTTAAGTATCTACTGAGTGCCAAGTATTGGAGAGACAAAGACAAAAACTGAAATTGTCCCTGCCTACAATGAGCAGAAAGGGGAAAGCAACATGTACATATAAGGAGATGCAAAAGTAACATACACACACAAGGTAAATGGGGGTGGTCATGTGCATAGTAGCTGGGGGATCAGGAGAGGTCTCATGGGGAAGCTGGAGTTTAAGCTGAGCTTGGAAGGAAACCAGCAATGGGATCATTGTTCAGAGCCTGTTAGAGACTATAAAGGGTATGTGGTCCAACTGACCCATTTTAGAGATGAAGAGACTGAAGCCCAGAAAAGTGAGAAGATGCCCCAAGGTCACATGGTAGCAAAAAGAAGAGCTGAGACAGGACCGGTGACTTTAAATCTGGGGCTCCTTACTACTGTTGCTATTAACAAGAAGTCATATTTATATTGTGTACAGCAGAAGTTTTGTTTTCCTTTATTTCCCCCAGTTGGGGAGGGTGGAGAAGGAGAGAGAGAAAGAGCAAAAGTGGGTTTTTGTTGATTGAAAAAAAAATGTAACTAAAAAAGAATTTTCTGTTGGCTGTCTCCAAAGTCTACACTACAACAACATCCCCCATCAAACAGCCTCCCTAAGCAACCCATTCCACTTTCAGACGGACCCTCGTTGCTAGTAAGTTTTTCTTTACATGCAACCAAAATTGGCCTCCTCTGAAACCTCCACCGAAACCTCCACCCACTGCTTTTCACAGGCCTTATGCAGACAAGCAGAACAAGGGAGTGTAGGGGAAAGAGATCTGGTTCTGGAGAGAGAACCTAGATGAGCTCCTTGCTTCCTGTGTGATCCTGGACAAGTCACTTTCCCTTGGTGGGCCTCAGTTTTCCAATCTATAAAATGGTGTTTGGACCAGATTATCGAATGCTGCTTCTGGTTCTAAATTCTATGATCACATGAGTCTAAACCTCCTTCCATATTTTTCATATACTCCAGGCCTCTCTTTCTTCTATGAAACAAAGATCATTAGGACCAGTAGTAGTGATGCTCAGTGGGTTAGTTCAATGACATTGTATGTAAAGCCTTTAACATAGTCTTAAAGCATTATGGAAGTGCCAGTTATTACTACTCTGTCCATCATTATCATTTCATCCATCAGCTCCCTTCCACTCCTACCAACAGAAGCCCTTCTTGGCCCCAGGTCAAACAACCCCCTGTGCCATGACCTAGAGGCCCCTTGCCATTACTCTCCTCCAGGGGCTTTTTAAGGGCCATAAATTTAAAGCAAGAATGGACCTCTCATGTCTAGTCTAGTTACAAAGGAAGAAACTGAGGTTAAGCAGCAAAGCCCAGAATTGAAACCAAAACCCAGAGCTCTTTTTTTTTCTGCTACACCTGGGGGTGCAGAAGAAACCCGCTCTTCCAGACACTGTCTGCCAAAGACAGACGACAACAGGGCTGTCACCTTCCATCCTGCATACACTGTGTTGTTCTCCTGGGAAGCATCATATGACATTAGCTTTCTCAGTGGCCATATCACACTGGTGACTCATAACTGAGCTTGCTGAAACCCCCAGTCATTTTTTTTCCATTCACTGTTGCTTGGCTATTACCACTCTGTAACTGTGTAGGTGATTTTTCAGAAGCCAAATACAGAACTATACAGGGTGTTCCAAAAGTTTTAGTGCAGTTTTAAGTGTTAGCAGTTCAAAACCACACTAAGACTTTGGGGACATCCTGTATATTTCTCTTTAAATTTCTTCTTGTTGAATGTGTTTCTTTTTCCTAATCTGTAGAGATCTTTTTGGATCTGAATTGTCATCCCAAATCTTAACCATCACTCACAATGTTGTATTATCTAAGCTACTACTAACCCCTCAGCGGGCTTTGTGACTCCCCCAAACTACTGGGGTCCTGACCCATAACCTCCAAGCAGGGAAGAAACACCATGGTCTGACTCAACTGTGTGAAGATACCCAGTACTTTTCCTGGAAGCTTTTATTATGTAAGTCCTTTATTAATCCTCCTAATTTTTCCCTAAAACTTGACAGACAAAGGAGGATGTAGATTTTGTCCTGGGGAAAATGGACACAGGTCCTTATTTATAATCCTAGCCCAAGACATAATCCTAAATGCCTAAACTGGGCACTCTAACACCATTTGGACCTAGCAGTTCACAGATAGCTGAGCTGATATTTACCTCTACGCTCTGTAACAAACCCTTTCTTGGTAAATTCATGGTGTCAGAAAAATTGCACAGGAAATGTTTAGCCTAAGGAAACAAGCTGTTTTCAAGAACTAGGCCTAGGCAGGGCCACTCACCTGAATCTATCACACTAATTATAAACTAAAAGTAAATATTACAAGGATTTAAGATTTCTGAGTGTGTGAACTCTTTCCACCAGTTATGCAGACTGCAACTCTCCTTTCAACCTATTAGGGGATGGACTTTATGACCTACTGTAGCTCAAAAATTCAGCTTGTGGTCTCTCTGATGAATCCTTCAGAACTCAGCAAGGCTAGTCCTCTGATGACAGACATACATCGCTCAGTAAATCTTTCCAGCCTGGAAAGACCTGCCAAAGCTTCCGCTGCTGGTACAGCCTTCAAGAACCCATGTGTCACCTCTGAGCCTCAATGAGGAGGAAATGTTTAATGCAATATGTACAAATTATTCTTATCCATTCATTAAGGTCCCAGTCAATAGAAGTGACCCTAGGCTCTCCTCCTGCATCCTGGGCTATGCCAGCAAACCCAAGTTCTGGCAAATCCCATTAAGTTAGAAAGTATGGGACCCTAGGAATGGACTGTAGATGTCACGCAAAGGCCTGTCAATTAAGCAGTAAATATTTGTGAAATGCTTACTATGTGTTAGACACTTTGCTAAGCCCTACACATATAAAGAAAGGCAAAAACCAAAAACGCCAACCCTCCCTCCCCCGGCCCCAATAGCCCCTGCCTTCAAGGAACTCAAATTCTAGTGGGAGAGACAATAAGCAAATAACTGTGCATTCTCTCTTTAGACTGATAGAGAGAAAGACAGAGAGGGAGACAGACAGACAGACACAGATATAGATACACACACAGAGCACATGGAAGCTATCCTCAGACGGAAGACACTAACAATAGTGGGACTGAGAAAGGCCTCCTGCAGAAGGTAGGCTTTGAGTAGGCTTTTCTTGAAGGAAGATCTTGGGGACCCAGGAGGTATAGGTAAGAAGGGAGAGCATTCCAGGCATGGGGAAAAGTCAGTGCAAAGGGCAGAAGTGGGAGAAGGCATGACACGTGCAAGAGCAGGAAAGAGAGGGGGCGGCTAGATGGCGCAGTGAGTAAAGAGCCAGCTTCGGAGTCAGGAGGACCCGCGTTCGGTTCCAGCCTCAGACACTGAACACCACACACAAAAACTAGCTGTGTAACCTTGGGCAAGTTACTTAACTCCAATTGCCCTCCAAAAGGCAAAAAAAAAAAAAAGGAACAGGAAAGAGGCTAGTATCACCGCATGGAGGGGAGTGATAATGTAAGATCAGAAAGGTAGAAAGGGCTTTAAAAGCCAAACGACACTTTTTATCTGATTCTGGAGGTAATAAGGAGCCAATGGGGTTTAATGAGTAAGGAGGTAAGGTGATGAGACCTGTTAGTTTAAGACCTCTTTCACACCTGAGAGAAAGATGAATTGGAGTAGGGGGAAGCTTGAGGCAGGAAGACCAATCAGGTAGCTGTTTAACAGGACAGACATAAGGCAATGAGAGCCTGAACTAGAACATATACAAGAGAAGTTATGAAGGTAGAAACAAGACTTGGCAACAGTTTGGATATGTAAGGTAAGTGAAAGTTAGGAGTTGAGAACAACCCCAAAGGTGCAAGCCTGAGTGACTGGGAAGATGGTGGGGCCCCAACAGTAATAGGGGAGCATTTGGGAGAAAAGATAATGAGCTCTGTTTTGGACACACTGAGTTTGAGATGTCTACACAGCATCCAGCTTGAGATGTCCAAGAAGCAATTGGTGATGCAGGATAAGCCCAGGAGAGAGGTTAGGGCTGGATGTAGAGATCTGGGAATAATCTTCAGGGAGACAATAAATTGAAGCAGGATGAGATCACCAAGTGAGATGACAGAGGAGGACAAAAGAAGAGGGCCTAGAATGGCATCTTGGGGGATACCCACAGTTAGCAGGAGTGACCTGGATGAAGATCCAGCAAATAGTGAGAAGGAGAAGACAGGCTGGAGGAGAACCAGGAGAGAGCAGTGTCACAAAAACCTAGAGGAGAGACTATACCTGTGAAGTCAAAAGGCTGTGTGGAGTGGCCAAAAAGTAGGAGGGGTGAGAAAATGCTATCAGATTTGGCAAGAAAGTTGAACCAAATGAGAAGGGCTCCTCACGAGACCACCAGTCCCCTGCTGATGATTTATTTTGACGGTGGCCAGTCATGAAACTGCATAGGCATCAGAGAGAAAGCAATGAAATCATGGTTCTCTGGAAGTTAATGATGTAATTTATTAAAGCAGGTCCTGCAGGACTCTCATTTAACAACACTCTGTTTAGCCTTTAGCTTAGATATTGTATATATATTTGAAAATAATCTAGAATCATTTCTTTTTTAAATACAGCTTTAATTCTGCCTGTCCCTAGACCGGTTTGGAAGCAGTCACTTTGGACTGAGCTCTGTATAGCTCAAGAGTGGTCATGGCCTACCAGACACCCAGTGATGGGCAGTTCCTACTTCAGAGTTTCAGGTTACAAAGCTCCTAGGCCCCTGAAATCTTAACCAAGTGTCAGAGAAATGGACACAACCAAAGTAAAATTATCTGCTAGAGTGAAGTAAAAATAACTAAGAAAATGATATATACAATTTTTTTTCCAAGTTTGGTATTGTAATTTCAATAGTTCAAGGAACTCTCAGTAAGGAAAATACCTCTACCAATGAAGATCTACAACCACCTAGGCTAGATATCTCAGAGAGCTGTTCAGGGCAGTGAGAGGGTAAGTAACTTGCCAATGATCATAGTCAGGCCGTGCCTGAGGCAGGATTTTAACCCAGGGTCTTCCTGGCTCAGAGGTTAGCTCTCCATCCACTGTAAAAAGGGCATTTCATACAATGGCCATGATAATACCCCCTCCCCCCCAAAAAACCACACCACAAAACCCACTAAAACAAAGTAGAACTTTAACAGCCAGTCAGTCCCAGAGAAGAGACAAGGAAATGTACCACTTTTCTTTTGGCAGGGAGTACAGCAAATTACAGGTTTGTATACCATATGTCAGAGTCATCATGTCCACTGGTTTTGCTTAGCTGATTTTCTTTGTGACAAGGGAAGAAGTCTCACTGAGTATGTGGGGGGGGGGGGGTAAGTGTATCTGGCAATGACTGATGTAAAAACAAAAGGCAGTGATAAAACTTCAAGATGTAACCTATTGGCTATCAGTGGAAGAATCAGTCGATATTCTTCCCTGTCAATAGTATTCCCTAACATAAGATTTGAATACAAGGTTCCAATATATATGTAAGGCCATATATCAATTCACCAAAGATTGGGGACAAACTGAACTCTGTGTTTAAGAAATGATTATTTAGTCATCCAAATGGGTAAGAAAATGAAAAGCCAGGGCCATCAAGTTAAAAAGGATTGACAGTTATACAGCACTTGTACAGTCTCTGACTCTCCCAACACCCTGATACAACAGATACTACAGGTTGCAGAATTTGAGATTCAGCAGCCATCCAGTCCATACCCAGAAGGAATCCCTCCCATAACAAAGTGATACGTGGTAGTTCAGCCTCCGCTTGAAGATGCCCCTGGAGAGGTGCTGGGTTTCCTTTAATTGGAGATCTTCAGGCAGAGGGGTGGATGTATTGTATACGTATTCCAATTGTATAGCTCTAGAAACTGGGCCAAGTGTCAGAAGCAGGACTCAAATCCAGACCTCTCCAGACATACTACAAAGTGTAACATTTTCTTCCAAAAACCAAGCTTAGAGAAGCTGACAGAATTATTCCAAAGGAACTCAGTTACTCTACATTTCTAAGTGACCATTATTCCTCTGACCCACAATAAAATTCAATCCTTTGGAACCTAAATTAGAGTCACACTACAGTTCAGGCATTAACGTCACTGACTTCCTATTGCCTGATTAGTAGAGCATAAATTCCTTAGCCTGGCATTCAAGGTCCTCCAATATCTGTCCTTCTACTTCCACAAATTTAACTCTATTACCCCTTCCCCTCTTCCAGCCAGGCTGAACTACCCACTGTATCTCCTTTTTTTGGAGAAGCAATTGGGGTTAAGTGACTTGCCCAGGGTCACAAAGCTAATAAGTGTTTGAGGCCAAATTTGAACTCAGATCTTCCTGACTCCAGGGTCAGTGCTCTATCCATTCATTGTACCACCTCAATGCTCTCACAGAATCTCAAACACATCTTTTGCATCCACCCTCTCCGTGTCCCTCTTCACACAATTAATTCCCCCTGCACACATCTTTTCCACTTAACTAAACCCTAGCCATTCTTGAAGGTCCAGAGTTCAACTCCTGACTCTTCCATATTGTCTTCCTTGACTTCCTGAGCTCAGAGGAATTTCTTCCCTCCTCTCAATTTGCTACCACTCATAGTCTGTAACTTACTTGACTTTTAGCATATTCTATACTGAGCACAGTCCTGGTTCTACTTGTAATGAATGCTGTGGGAAAAGTCAAACTAGATAATGTAGAGAAAAAGCACTTTGCCAACTAAAAAGTACTATTAAAAAAACAACAACAAAAACCTTGACAAAATTACTTAACTTCTCTGAACCTCCCCAAATTTCTACATCTATTTACTGTAATTATTTACATTTAAGGAAGTAATAACTTATACTCCCTAATTTAGAGCTGCTCTAAAGAAACCCCATTTTATAAATCTTTTAAAAAATATTACAGAAGTAGGGGGTATTATTATTATTAAACTTCTATAGTATTTGTTAGGTAGATTCTGTTTCCCCAACTGGACTATAATCCATGAGGGCCGAGTTTATCTCAGACCTCTCTGTAGCACCAGGGGTCAGCAAAGCAGACAACTAAATATTTGCAGATTTGATTAAAAGCCAAAAGATTGCTCTGTCTGGGGAAAGAAGAAGAATTAGGCAATGTGAACAGCAGTGGTGAAGGGCAGTTTGGGGGATTCCCAATGACTAAGCTCTGGCTGAGACACACATCAAACCTGAGAGGAACTCAGAGGGCTCCCACTGGAGACCAAGAACAACGACTGTCCGGACCTGACTCCCCAAGCACAGCCTAGGGATCACAGCCTCACAACAGAGGCTGGAGTGCCCAAAGCACAGGGTTACTCAGATCTCATCACACAAGTAAAAAGGAACAACGAATCACACAGATACAGGACTTCACAGTTTACAGAAGTTGCTCCAAGAGGCAACCCTGTGAAGCAGGAAGTACATGTTTAGCTTCTGTTTCCTCGTCTGGAAAAGGGGGATAAGTTAAGAGTTGCCCAAGGTCATGGAGTGAAGCACTAACAGAGATAAGGCCTGAATCCACATCTCAGTCCTCTTTCCCCTACACACGGGGCAATGAGAATGAGGAGGCCAAAGACCTGGGTGTTAGCCTTAGCTCCACCTCTAATTCTCTAAATAATAAAATAGCCCCTTAATTAATAGACACCTCGTTCTGGGCCTCAGTTTCCTCACATGTCAAGTAATCTATAAGGTCACTTCTAACTCAGAAATTCTATGAGTCCATAACACTGTACATGCCTTTCCCTTTCTAGGCTAACACCAGAGAAGCTACAGATTTTGTTTCCTATGGATGGCAATTAAAGAAAGCTCTGCTGTTTTTCACAGGCTTGAAGGTCATAACATGCATCCTCCTGATTAATCTGATTAAGACTGTACCTGACTCCTCCCAGTCAGTGCACTGTTGTCTAAAACCAATGAGTTGTTTGTTTGTTTATTTTTTCAAAACAGGGGAAGGGGGAAGGCTGGGACTAATGGACTGTCATCCACAATGGCTGAGCATTTGGGGGGTGCTATTTGGCATCAGAGATCAGACAGTGAAATAAATGAGGAGAATTAAGGACTTGGAATAATGTCCTCTCACACAAAAGCAAGACAGATTTAGCCAAAGAACGGGAGAAGCTGGGGACCAGCAGTGAGGTGGAAGTGGTTGTTTCATTCATTTTACTTGTAGTAGCTACTTAACATGATTGATAAGATATAGGAAAATTTGAGGAGGGAGAGAGGACTAAATATTAGGGAGATCAGAAAAGGTTTCCCATAGGAGGCAGCATGTGAAATGGGTCTTTTTGATGAAGCTAGGGATTCTTGGTAAAATCAGAGAGAGATGAAATGTCAAGTTTAGGGAGCACTGAGTAGGCCTCTTCGTCTGGATGTCAAAGGTATACAAGAGAATAACATGAAATAGGCCTGAAGGGCAGAAGGGAGCCATACCATGGGGGGCTTTGTTGCCAGGGTGAGGTGTCTGTCCTATAGTCAAGGGGCAAGAAACCCCTAAAGCTTCATGAGCTCAGTGATGCCATGTTCACACCAATGCTTCAAGATTTATTTATTTTCTGACAGCTGTATAAAAGATGGACAAGAGAGGAGACACATTGGATACCAAAGGGTCCTACCAGGAGGCACAGGTGAGGGTGATGAAGATGCAAGTAGAGAGAAGGGAACAGATGTAAAAGATGTTATGTAGATAGAATTGACAAGGCTTGGCAGAAGACTGAATATTGGGAAAGAAGCAGTGAGGAGAGAAAAGAATCAAGAAAGACTCCAAGGGTTTGAACCTGGATATGTAAAATGACTGTGGTGCCCTCAACTGAAGTAAATATGTTGGGAGAAAGGGTGGATTTAGGAAATGTAAGATAGTGAGATTTGTTTCAAGTATCACAACACTTTAAAAACTGAAAGGGACCTCAGCAGTCAGCTAGTTCAATCTATACCCCAAAGTAATCTCCAACAGAAGGCCTCCAATGAAGGGGGAATCCACCATCTTCCAAGGGGACCCATGCCCCTTTGGAAAGGCTCCACTTGTGAGGAAGATTTTCCTGACATCAAGATCAAATTAAGGGGTGGCTAGGTGGCGCAGTGAGTAAAGCACTTGCCCCGG
This sequence comes from Petaurus breviceps papuanus, assembly GCF_028583685.1. Lineage (NCBI taxonomy): Eukaryota > Metazoa > Chordata > Mammalia > Diprotodontia > Petauridae > Petaurus > Petaurus breviceps. Next base: position 12,724,824 of record NW_027187360.1, on the reverse strand, counting down.
AGTCAGGAGGACCTGAGTTCAGTTCCAGCCCAATAACCTTGGGCAAGTTACTTAACCCCAATTGCCCTCAAAAAGCCCCCCCCCAAAAATATCAAATTAAATTCTTTGCAACCTCCACCCCACAGATCCTTGTTTTGTTTTCTGAGGCTAAAAAGATCAACATGACAGTCCTTCAAATTCCTGAATTCATCTATAGTCAAACCTCCCTCCCCCCATTCCCAAGCCCCACACCACTGTAGGCTTATTTTCCCTAGGTTAAATATCCCTAGTTCCTCTAACCTGAAATTCAGGAGACCGAGGTGCCTACAAAACATCCATCTGAAAATATCCAATAAGTAGTTGTTGATGGGGGCCTGGAATTCAGGAGAGAGGTTAAGGTTGGATATATGGATTTGTGAGTCATCTGCACAGAGGTGATGACTAAATCATTGAACCCATGGGAGGGAAGGGACGAGAAGAAAGGAGAAAGGAAGAGAGAGCAAAGGAGGAGGGAGAAAGAATGGAAGAGGAAGAGAGACAGAAAGAGAGAGAAAGAGAGAAAGGAGGGAAAAGTAGATAGAGGGGGCAAGGAGAGAGAGAGAGAGAGAGAGAGAGAGAGAGAGAGAGAGAGAGAGAGA
>NW_027187360.1:12707025-12724197 GCF_028583685.1 Petaurus breviceps papuanus | reverse complement strand
AGAGAGAGAGAGAGAGAGAGAGAGAGAGAGAGAGAGAGAGAGAGAGAAGGGGGAGGAGGAAGAAGAGGAGAAAAGGTAGAGGAAAAGGAAAGAAAAAGAGTCAAGAGAGACAGAACAAGAACACAATCACGCAATGGAGAAAAAAATGCCATTTATTTGAAAGAAGAAAGGGAAATTCCTATCACATGAATCCAACAGGTTCAAAGAAAAACAAAAACCCTAACTACTTGGGTTTGAAACTTCTGTATATTTGGACACCCTTTTAATAAATTAGTAAAAGCCCTCCCCAAGTCATGAGAATGAATGGCATTTGGGAAATGGGGAGCATGAGATGAGGTTTGGTTGCTCTGTATCCCGCCTACTCTAGAGATGCTGAGCCCAGAAATGTCTATTTTCCTATATTTCAAGTACTCAGATGCAAAAGCCTCTTGGAAATGGCACAACATCCAGCAGACAAATGCCACCCCCTGGCAGTGACCTCCATTCGGGAGACAGAGAAACAAAGTCCTTTATGTTCATTGGCAAAGGCATGCACACCCAGGACGCCCGTCAGAGGAACTTGGCTTCCAGAGTGGTGCTGCTCAAAAGAGACTGCTTTAAGTAAATAAGTATGATTCCAAATACTTCACATTCTCCCTGCTCAAGCTAAAGGAACATGTTGGTGGTTTGGCACATTCCACCTCCAGTGACATCGAGGTTGCTACGTAATGGTCCGGATATGATGACAGGCTTCTATGGTGCCTGAATAATGCATAATGATTCAGCTCGACATTCCCTACCCATCAGCCTGGGTTACAGAACATGACTTATCTCTTCTTTAGGCACAGGCAACTGAGTGGATGAGAAGCCCCAATTCTGAACCAATGGAGAAAATCACTCTCTGAGTCAAGCTTCAGTTAAACCCTTCAACAAACAGACCATCACTAGAATGTTCTAGTGCTAGAAGCTAGCAGATGTCCTGGAAAGTGTGGTTGGGGGAGGGAAGGGCCAAAGAAAACCCCACCATTTTCCCTTCTATACAGCAAAAGGGCAGGGGTACGCTGAACTTGACCACATGATTTGTAAAAAGGAGATTATATCTAACCCAATTCCTTCATTTTAAAAATGAAGACCCTAAGGCCCAATGAGGAAATGACTAAACACCAAGGCCCTACTACAAGAGATGAGATTTGAACCCAGCCAGGTCTTGATTCCAAAAGCTGTGCTCCTTCATGTTGCCATGTTTCTAGGGTACCCTTTGGCAGTGATAATCTAGGACAACTGACATTTAGATCTTACAAAGTGGTTTAAGGAAGCCCCACACATTCCCTTTGGATCCCTGATAGATCAGTCATTCAGGACTCAGGCCATGGCTATTGGATGGACTAAGAGACTTACAGGATCCCAGAATTTAGTGCTGGAAAGGCCTTTAGAGGTCATTTAATCCAACACCTCTTTATGATGAAGAAACTAAATTGACTGACATGAGGCCACTGGCACAAAACCACAGGGCCAGGGTGGGGACCCAGGTGATCTGACCCCTACCCTAGGACACCATAGCTGTCTACTGATTCTTTATGGCCTAAAAAAGAACTGACAAACCCAAGCAAATCATTCTCCCAAAGTCACTGCTTCAGGCCCCAAGGAAGGGGCAATGACAACTCAAAAATAAATCCAATAATTCAGCAAAATTAGTTTTCTAATGAGGCCCCTCTCTTCCCAAACTGAAAGTTACCTACAAATACAATGTCTATCCCATCACTGCTGTGACCTAGTATGTAACCTGCCAGGAAGTTTTGGTTGAGAACTTATTTGCCAATTAGGAGATTTCTCTGTGTTCTTGGTCACTCCCTAGAGAAAACTTTTTATTTCTCCTTTGCCAAGTTAAGGGCAGGCTTAAGGAATGTGTTGATCTGGGTCCAAACAGAGTGTGCAGATTGCTCTACAACACCACTTATTAGAAGGAAGTCATCCCCCTTAGGGGAGAAACCAACACAGATGGGTAGAGGACAGATGTTTAAGTGGGCAGATGGTGCTGTAAATTAACAGGGAGAAGGCCTAGCATCAATAATCCACAAAAGCTACTCAAACTCAGACAAGTAGAAAAAAGTAAGCCCTATGTACTTGACTGTCTTTTGTTGAACCTTGGGAAAGCACTGGGGGAATATTCTGCATTCTTCTGGTCACGAGGATCATTTACTGCTAAGAAAATATAGGAAGCCACATGGAACTACGGGAGGCTATGGTGTTATCTGGCTAACAGTCTGACCTGAACAATGCCAGGAGAAGGGGTGTGATCCTGTGAGCCACACAGCCCAAACACAAACAGAGCTAACCCTGCCCTCCTCCCTTGTTCTCCTCCAGGCAACAAGAGCTACACAGGCCATCACCCTGGAAACCCGAGTACAATACAACGGAAAAGATGTTGGAGGTTCAAATCCTCACTCCTTCCTGAATGTGTAGGGCCACAGCCTTCTTGGGAAGTCAACTCACCAAGGCCACTGACAGAGGGCAAAGGAATGTCACTTTCCTTTCATGACAACTAGATACCTTACTCAATTCAAACAAAATGCAGAGAAAAGCCTCTTGGGTCTACCTTCCTACCCCCCCCCACCACAAAAAAAATAATAAAACAATAAATAAACCCACCATCTGTGTACTTCTTCCTCGTCCGTATTTCCTCTTCCCTCCCACTAATTCATACCAAAGACAGATTTAGAAACCTGATCTTTTGGCTAAGAAAAAGTCCGATAAAATGACTGGGATCAAAGTGGTGTCATAAGAGCAATGCCTCAGTGGTTAAAAACCCCAACTAATTGCATGACCTCAGGCAAGTCACAAACTCTGAGTCTCAGTTCCCTCTCGCCAAATGAAGATAATATCCACCCTGTTGAAAGGAGAAATAAATGGGGTAATAGACCTTAACTGGGATTATAAACCTTAAGGTTCTAAACAAAGGTTCTGGATCATTGCTGCTATTAAGCCAGACAGACCCCTGAGACTTTGGCTAGGACCCCAGAGGAAGAGTCCACAACAGTATCACAATGACCAAGATGCGCAACACTGAGCAAAAAATAGCTTGGTCAGAGCAAGAATAATACTCATCTCTTAAAATGCAAAACAGTCTTAAACACACAAACACAGACGGATGAACTCATTTCACTTTTCTAAAGCCCCTGGGGACCTGAGCTGCTGGATGGCCATCTGCGCAAGCCGAGGTAAGGTCTTCCAAAGACCAAGAAGCAACAGAAACTAAAGTCTTGGGTCTGGTCCAAGGAACCCAAGGGCCAAGTCAGGGCTGCATGGCCTATAAGTTGTCCCACTCATTAGAATGTCAGCTCTTTGAGGAAAGGGATGGCTTTCACTTTTCTTTGTGTCCCTAGTACTTGGTACAGAAAGTACTTACAGAATTTGCTGTTAACCCTGAGGAGGTTACAACCTCTCTGCACCTCAATTTCCTCATTGCACCTTCTCTGAATGCCAATAATAGGTATGGTCTCTATAAATACAAGCATAGGAACCCCATCCCCTTCTTCCCCCCCCCCCCAAGGATGCCTAGAGCTTCCCAAGCCAATTCTACCCCATTCCCCACCCACTCTCCCATGCCTACATATGAAGGCAGTGATCACAAAGAGTCAACATGACTTGATCAAGAAAAGGTAATTTCCATTTCTGACAAGTTACTTGACTGGTCCATCTGGGGAAAATTCCATCAGGGTTTTCCTAGATTTCAGTAAAACATCTGACAAAGCTATTGTTGTAGAAAATAGTGAGATGTGAGTTAGATTACAGTAGTTATATAATTCCAAACTGGCCTTGTGAGAGGAACCCCCTCAAAGCAGTCATTAATGATGTAATAAAACCTTGGAAAGAAAGCCAGTGGGGTGTAGTAGACAGACAGCTGGCCTCAGAGGCAGAAAGACTTGGGTTCGGGTCCTACTTCTAACACATTCTGGCTATGTGACCCTGGATGAATTATTTAACCTCTCAGTTCTGTAGGCAACTAAAAACTACAGAATAGGTGCCTATTAGCATTGTTAAAAGGCAGCTAGGTGGTGCAATGGATAGATCACCAGGACTGCAGTCAGGAAGACTCATCTTCCTGAGCTCAAATCTGGCCTCAGATACTCACTAGCTGTGTGACTCTGGGCAAGTCACTTAACCCTGTCTGCCTCAGTTTCCTCATCTGTAAAATGAGCTAGAAAAGTAAATAACAAACCACTCCAGTATCTTTGCCAAGAAAACCCTCAATGGGGTCACAAAGAATCAGACATAATTAAAGCAACTGAATGACAACCAAAAATATCATTAAAGAGAATCTCCGTACTGGGAGGTTCCTGATACCACTGAAAACAGTCCAAACAAAAATTCAATTTTGAAGGAAGTTTTCGGTGTTGTGCCCCAGAAATCTGTGTCTTTTAACATTTTTATTCATAACTTAGACAAAGCCAAAAACGACATGCTTTTATACATATATATATATACATACACATATATATTTATCAGAACTATAGAGAACATTAACTTAAAACAGTATCACCAAACACTCTGGATGCCAGGAGTCAAGAAGGTCTTAATAAGGTGACTCTAAGATGAAATTTAACAGAGACAAATGTAAAGTCATACTTGGGTTCAAAAATCAAGCTCACAGACAGGATGTGTATGTGTGTATGTGGCAAAGTGGTTCACCTAAAATAAACTAACTTGGAGTGGTGTGGCCAGCAAAGCTCTACATGGGTCAACAGGGGGATATGGCAGCAGTAATGCTAATGCAACACTGGGCAGCATTTAGAAGGGGATAAGGGCCAGGACTAGGGAGGTGAAGGTTCTACTATAATGTGGACTGGTCAGACCCCACTGGGAGTACTGAAATCCCTTTTAGGAAAGACAATGAATGGATGGGAGAACATCCTGGAAGAGGATGGTAAAAAAGATCCCAAGATCATGTCGTATGAGTTGATGTTGAAGGAGGCAGGAATGTTGAGCCTGGTGAAGGGAAGACAGGGAGGAGGAAGGGTGGGGGGGTGGAGCTGGGGAGACATGATGGCCTTTTAAATACTTGAAGACAGCTATCCCATAGAAGGGATTTAGGAATCTACTGTGGGACCTTAGGTCAAGATATTTTAACCTCTCTGTTCTTCCATTTCTCAGTAACCCCCTCTGAAATCCCACTGCTCTGATAGATGGACATGGTAAGGGATTTAGTAACTCCCAACAAGCATTTTTATAGCCCTTTGATGTTTGCAAAGTGCTTTACAGGCTTAACACAGTGCCTGGCACATAGACCACACTTGATAAATGCCTGTTGACTTGACATACCCTGTTTTGTACTGTTTGATATTGTGTCATGAGTCACAGAACCTTAGGGTTGAGAAGAATGTCAGAGTTCATGTAGTAAGTCCTCAAAGACAAATGTGCCTAACAACACTCCCAAGAAAGAGCAGCCTATCTTGCCTCTCCCACTGAATTTAAGTACCTAATGGTTAAGATTTAGAGAAGAAATTTGGTAACATAGAAAGAATCCTGGACCTAAAATCACAAGACTTAAGTTTGAATCTCAGCTGCAATAATTATGAACCTCATGACTCTGGCCAAAGGCCCTTTAACATCTCTAAGATTCAAATGCCTTGTCTGTAAAAAAAGGGTACCCCTCCTGGATTTACACTATCCCTCAAAAATGCAATGAGGAAAAATGCTATGTCAACCTTTGAAAAATAGAAATGTAAGCTATTATGATGTTTTTTCTGAAGACCCCACCCCACCTCCTACATTAAACAAGAACAAATAAATAATACCCACTCAATAATAACAACAGTACAACCACTGTGTCTCAGTCAGGACTTGAACCCAGGTCCTTTGATTCCAAATCCAGTACTTTTCCTACTACGTCATCCTGTTTCCCACCTATAAATACTTACTGGTTATTAAAAAGGGGAACAGAATAAACATTTATAGTGCTTTCTGTGTGTTAGGCACTATGCTAAACACTGTGCAAATACTATCTCATCTGAGACTCCTAACAACCCAGGGAGATAGGTGCTCTTATTGTCTCCATTTTACAGCTGAGGAAACTGAGGCAAACAGAGGTTAAGTAATTTGCCCAAGGTCACAAAGCTAGATTTGAACTCAGATCTTCCTGATTTCAGGCCTAGTGCTCCAGCCACTACACAACCTAGTTGCTTATATCTATAGCTATCCATCCATCTATTCACTTATCTCTATCTCAATAGATATGTATTGTGTATGTACATATGGATGTATGTTATACTCCATGAAATAGGGACAACCCCAAGTCCTGCCCTCCCCGACAGGTTTATTATAAAACTCACAGATTTCTTATATGTTATTTTTAAATATTTGTTGTGATTGTTACTACTTTTTGTTTTGGGGAAGCTTACTATAAGAGTCACAGACCAAGTATCTTTGAAAGGTTCTGACAAGTGATGAGAGGGCCACACTTTGTCCCAAAGGCCCCAGCTCTCCTCACTTGGTGGCGTCCTCTCCTTTCCGACAAAGTCCCAGACAAGATTCACTTTGTTCCTAACTCTGCGGCCTTCTCATACAACAGAAATTCCTTCCCTGTTTCTCTGCCCCTCCCAACTCCCCCATTTTGGAATTATGACCAAATCAACTTTGTTCCTGGATGGGATACCATTCTTTTCCCCTGTGGTCCCACTCACCACCTCTGTGTCTTCTGAGACTAAAGCACCTCTTTGTGGCCACCATTCCCCTCTGTGAGTTGTCACCATTAGAAAGCTAGACACTGTGCTAAGTGCTTCTTACAAATAGTATCACCCAAGCCTCACAACAACCCTGGGAAGCAGGTGCTATTATTATCCCCAATTTACAATCAAAGAAACTAAGTCAAACAGAAATTAAGTGACTTGCCCAGGGACACACAGCTATTGTCTGAAGTTGGATTTTATTTCAGGTCTTCCTGACTACAGGTATGGTATTCTGTCCATTGTACAACCTAGCTGCTTCAGTGTATGGCACACAGTAATGCTTTTTCATTTTAAACAAATGTGATAGAATACACAGAAACAGACAGACAGACACACACAGTCGTGTGTCATATATTTGGGGGGGGGGGTACAGATAGACAAATGAATAAGCCAGTAAGGGGCTGAAAGGAGAGACCTTTTCATCTATCTCAACAGATTTCTAGTCTGTCTTATGTGGGAAAAGGCTTGGAAACTCTACCCATTGATACTGCTAGGGACTGGGCAGGAGGGGGTCAGGTGGGGGCCAGCTGCCCTCGGAGAACAATACTGCTAAGTAAAGGACCCATATACCCCACCAGGTACCAGGCATCACAGCAGAGGCAACAACCAAAAAAATGGATGAGCTACAACAGTTCATGGTAATGCTGTAGTTAAAAACAACATCCCAGAAACGATTACACTTGGAACCAGAGGCCTTCAGCTAACAGATCTCTAAGGGCTCATCCAGCTCAAAATTCTAAGACATCCTATATCTTCCTAGTGACCCATTCCCTAATTACCTGAAATAGCTTCCCCATGATATCTTAACCTATAACTAACCCTCACCCTAATTCCCAAGACTTCCTTCTAGCTCTAAAATGCCCATTTCCAAATGCTTATTTTGCCCCCAGACCCTCTCTGCCTCTGGTCCCTTTACCCCTCACTGTGCTCTCTACCCATCACCCAGAGCCTCAGCCGTGATAAGTGAGCTCCAAGTGTCCTGTGCCAAGGCTTTACTCTCTGGGGTCTGGTGGGAACAAAGCGGTATGGCTGACGGGTTTGCCATCTGTTGCCAATGCCCAATGGTGCCTGATGGAAAGCAAAGGCTCCCTCCACCACCCTGCATGCAGAACATCTAAATAAAACTCCATCTTTTGCGTGTCTAGGGCCAGCCTGGAAAGAGAGTCTCCTGGAGCTTCAGGCCTGGGTGTTCTTTCACACCCAGCACAAGAGGAAATATTTCTAAATGGCAAGCGTGTAGGCCAGTAGGGGAATGGGAGGGGCCTAGGCTTGGGAACAAGCCCTTGGAAAATACTGCTGAAAATAACTGCAAAAGAAAAGGAGGAAAAAAAACCCTCTTTTCTGTTACTGGGCCTGGCAAACAACAGGTGTAGGGTGAGGCTGCCCCCAAGGGTGGCTCCTGATGGAGAAGGGCTGTGTCCTGGACCCCCACCTTTGCTTCAGATAAGCTGTAAAACAGGAAACTGGGGGGGCCAGGGTGGGAGGAGGAGAAGAGGCGGAGAAAGGGGGTACAAGGACACTGCTTGTCAAAGGTATCCTGAGAGTAAAAACAGCCCATGTGACTGTTTGAAAGAGTCACCACAAAAGAGAGATAAAAGCTGGTTTCTTTCTATCTTTATTTTTCTCCTTTCTACTCCAAGGGAGCAGCTTCTAAGGAGAAGCAGCAAGGAGGAAGGAAAGGCCCTCGATTCTGAAAGCAGCTCCATATCCTGCTTCTCCACCCCCCACTACTCCCACCGGGCCCTCAACACAAAAGCCAGGGGGATCCACGTCTGCTGCTGGCTTCAGAACTGGGAAGGGCTACCCAGACCCTCCTGAGCTGGCTGGCACTTCTTGGACAAAAGACCTACAAAGGTATTTTCCAGAGGTTTCCTTTGTCACTGACTACTGATGCACATGGGAGATGTTTGAAGGACCAAGCCCAAGCTCAAGTCAAGTACAGCACTCCGCCTGAGCGATTACCCCTTTCACAGAGCCTTGGACTTCTCTTATTTTTTTTTTTTCATTCCATGGAAATGGCAAAGTATTTAATCTGCTGGCCAGTATCCTATACTTTCTGTGGCCTTAGAGCCATCCCCACCACCCAGCCCCACTGCTCAGGGATGCTCACAACTCCTTGGCTTTCACCCCAGAAATATCCTCAATTAAATATCACTGGTAGTTATATCCTACAGATCTCTTTAAAAAGTAAAAAAATAAAAAAGCCAGCTTAGAGCTTAACAGACAATCAGTGTGGCCTCAGGGCAAGACATTAAACTTCTCTGGGATTCAGTCTCCTGGTCTATAAAATGAGGGAGCTTGATTAGATCATTTCTAAAGGCTCCCTCTAGCTTTAAAAAAAAAACCCTTAATACCTTTGCAAAATCTTCTGGTTCTGGTTGGATTCATGGTTGAATCTTTTGTGATCACAGAATCACAGAACTGAAAAGGACCTTATAGACTTTCACCTTTTTCATTTTACAGTTGAGGAAACTGAGACCCAGGGAGGTAAAGGCAATTAGCAGGTCAAACAGTGCCAGAGGTAAAATTTGAACCCAGGGCCTGGACTCCAGAGCCAGCACATTTTCCACTGTACCATGCAGCTGCTGATCAAAATGGTTGTGATTTACATGTAAAACAGATTTTTTTTCTGTTGTAAAGAGATCACTTATTCCACTAATTCCTACCCAACTTAAATACCACTTTCTATAGTAAACCTTCCTTGACACACTTATTAGAGGAAAAATTCTTAACCTTGGAGAAGGGAGGAAGTAGGCATATGGTAAAACTCATGAATATTTGTGATTTTTTTTTAAATCATAATTGAACAAAATGGTACATTTTCTTTTGCTATGCCTGCAGACCCCTTCTCCCACTGTCGAGTTCCTCCTAAGGCCTCCTTTTTGAGGAAGAGACCGAGGGCAGCCAATCTTCATTGCCTTCCCAGTTATATGACTTTCTGGAAACATGTCTCATTCCTAATCTCACCTGAACATCCATCAGTGCCTGAAGCTTTTTCACCCTCGAACCTTTACAGTTCTGCCAGCGGCCTTACCTATATACTAGGTAAGTTCCTAGTGGGGCATCCATTTGGAGGAGGGGTCTATGGCAGTCAACTTTCATTCTGACTTTCCATACTTGAAAACTTCTCCTCAGCCCCTTACCCGATTTCCAGCTCCCTTCTGTGTGTAGTCTTCCCCCATTAGATTATAAACTCCTTGAGGGCAAGGCTTGTCTTTTTCTTTGCTTGTATCTTTATCCCTAGTACCTGAATCAGTGCCGACCAGTAGTAAGTGCTTAATAAATGTGTGTTGTCTCATTTTCCATTTCTATTAAAGGTCAGTGAAAATAAAGATATAATCCCCCTCCCCCCATTCAAGTTCACGGACCCTCTCAAATCTTAACTCCCAGTTAAAAATTCCTACCCTAGATAATAACATTTTCCATTGAGACCTCAGGCTTGTACGTCCCTGATGTACTTACATATATTTTGTATTATAACTAACTATAACATTAATACAATGACTTATGAGCAAGAAGTGGTAGGAGAAATGTCACTCAGGAAATAAATGATCAGAAAAGGAGGAAGGGTGGTCATGAAATAAGAATGAAAGATAATAAGTAGAAGGCTCACGTGTGCTTACACACAGGCTTAAAGCCCTTCCTATCAGAGGTGACTGACTCAGAGTACAGGGGGCATATCTTTGGGGGGAATATGTATTGCTTAACTAGCTATATCTGTTAGAAGGGCTTTGCTTTTCTTTCTTTTTCAGTGGGGGGGGGTGGGAAAGGACAAAACAATGAATTCTAGTTAATTGAAAAAAAAGAAAATTTAATTTTTAAAAGGACCTATAGAATCAATCAATCAATAAGCAATTATGTGAAGTATGGAAGTTATAAAAACAAAAATGAAATAGGTCCTCTCTTCACGGAGTTAACATTCTGTTTAGGGCAAGAGTAGCATGTTTATGCATCAGTATAAACTTTTACCTGGCTCCAACCTTATTTTACATTCTTTCCCTTTGAGGACTCTCAGGTAAACTGAACTATTAACTAGTCCCTGAACTCAATACACCATTTCCTGCCTCCACAGCTTGATAAAAGTCGTCCCCAGTGCCTAGAATGTCCTCTCATTGCCAACTTTCAGAAACTTATTTTCCTTGAGTGCTGCTCAAATGCCACCCTCTTCCAAGAAGCCTTCTCTGACTTTCCTGCTTGCTACTGCACCCTCTTTCCCCAAATTTTCTGTTACCTTGTCTACATTTATTCCCAGATCCTCTGACTCCAAAGCCCATCATTTCTACCATACCATACTGACTCTCTAAAGTTATATCCCTTTATTAGAGGGATCTGGTGGCTCAGTGGATAAAACACTGGACCAGGGGTTAGAAAGACCCGAGTTAAAACCCTGTCTCAGATACTCACTAGCACCGTGACCTTGAGCAAGTCACTTAATACCTGTTTGCCTCAGTTTCCAACACTGTAAAATGGGGAAAATAACAGCATCTACCTCTCAGGGTCGTTGTGAGGATCACATGAGATAATATTTGTAAAAAAACACTTAGCACAGTGCCAGGCATATAGTAGGCACCATAAATATATGTGTGTATATATATATATATATATATATATATATATACACACACACACACATACATGCTTATTCCCTTCCCCACGAGAATGTAAGTTCATTGAGAGGAGAAGCTGTTTTGTTTTTTGTCTTTGAACCCTAAAATGTTTATATACATACTCACGTAACATATGTATTTTTATATATGCATCCCCTATATGTATGTGTATATATGTATCCTATATACATTTACAAAAGATGCTTAATAAATGTTCATGGAATGAATTGACCCACACCCACACAACAAAAGAAATAGCACTGAGGTCTTTAAAAAAAAATTCCAGGATTCTCTGAAATGTATTTTAATGTGTTCTACTTAACTCAGGAGAGAAACTCTGAAAAGTTTATCTGAGAGGCACCCAGTGCAATGGGCAGCAGGGAGTGGCTGATTCACTTGCCCAGCAGGGCAGCCCAGACTGCCCCTATGCCAGGCTACCCCTCACCCCCACACCGATCACCAAATTATCAGACCTTTTCGTTCTGCATATGGCTTTTCCAGGCAGACAAAAGCAAAGCTGAGTCAGACTGCTTTCCTTTCCCCAATTGTTTGGGGAAAGACAAAAAGGGCGCTGACAGCCGAACTCTTTGGGCTCAGCGAGCAAACACCTGACCGCTTGCCTAGGAAACCAGGCATGGAGCTATTAGCAGCTCAGGGTCACACAGACAGACACACGCACTCTCCCTCTCCCTCTCCTCCCTCCAGCTAACTGTACTTCCAGTGACTGAAAAAACCCACCAGAACAGAAGGCTGCACAATTCCTGAGTTCACTGATCCTTGCAAATACAGAGCCAACTGATTCCCTGTCCACCTACTTGATGCTAAACCTCCTCTTCAAATTCACTCCTCCCCTTATTGTCCCTTGGCAACGAATATATAATTTAGAGGCAACGTTGTCATATGCAGCAAATGGCAACTGCCTATGAATTAGTAACAAAATGCTGGTGCCGGAGGACGGGAACAAAAACATATATCAACAGTCACCTGCACGATTACACAAGGTTAAATCTGTAACCTACTTTCTCGACCCTTGGGTACCTAAGGACAGAACACTGTGAGCCTGGGCTACCATGCTCAGAAACACACAAGAGCAAGAAAAGGCCTTTCTGCCTGGATTACATATAATGAAAAGCATTTGGCGGCTGCCTCAACCTCCCCTCCGATGCATAACAACAATCCTTCACACTGGTCTACCACTTCCACATCCTTTACCTCTTTTGATCCTCATAATAGCCATGGGAGATAGGCAGGGAGAAAATTATTACTCCCTACTTTACAGATGAGGAAACTGAAGTTTGGAGGTTAAGTGACTCACCAGTTGAGCTGGGACTGAAATCCTGATTGAAGATCTAGAGTTCCCTTCCATGATCCAGCATTGTCTCAACCCCCTCCATCTAACTTATTTCCCTTCTAGATCACTGTGTTATATGCCAGGGGTGGTATAAAACTAATGGCATAAATGCTCAGGGGCAGCATGTTATACTATGATCTAGAAGGAAGGTATAACAAGCTCTGTGTTACAAAAGGGGAGAAGCTGCATGACTACCTGTCAAGAAGGTTGTGAAAGAGTTCTCAGTTCAGGTATCAACTAAACTGGATGAACTCTTCCCAATATGACCCAACATGAGCACCCCTGATTCAATGGAACTGAAATTTCAACTATTTTTCCAAGGAGATGATACACGGACTCAATTAGGCAAAGGTAACCTAGTGCTCACAAAAAAAGGACCTATCTTGCTCTGTAAGCCTTGACGTCACCCCCCCCCCCCAACCAACAAACCTCAAAAAAGAAAACCCCTATCAATATTCTCTTTCTGCAATGGTACAAAGAGACCTACATCAATCATTAGGCACTTGAATGAAAGTGGTATGACAGGGTCTATTATTCTCTTGAAGTACACTCGTCCTTTTTTCCGAACAGCTGCCAGACCCTATTAGATGTACAGAATGAGGGCTGAGCAGGGATGGGATCCGCTATTGAAAGGGGGCAGACAATAGGCCCCCTTACACTGGGGATTCGGTCTCTGTATAACATCTGGCCAAAATCAATTTCTGACCTAATGTTACTTTCATTTGCTATCAGACTTCATATGTAGCCCGTCATCTCCTTGCACATTCGAACCTTTGCTGGGTGGGGTGTGGCCAGCCTTTGGTCACACATGCAAATGCCACTTCTGACCATGAAGGAGTCTATACTCATGGTTTTGGGCTCTGCCTGGGTTTCCCCTCCCTAGTTCTCACAGTTTCAAGTTTCTGAATCCTTGAGAAAGTGGTCTTATTTCTTTTGTAGAAGGGGTAAGGTAGTTTATTAGTAAAATAAGAGTATATAGCTTTTGAACCACAATAAAGCCAGAATGCAAAAGTACTATTTAGGCTGGAAAATCTTAGGACATATGACTTGCTACCTTCTTTTAAAAAAAAAGCCCCCAAAAGGGAAGCTAATGGATTTGTTCCTATCCTCCAGGAATTATTCTCTCGTCCCACCTTCCTGCCCCATTAAAAAAGTCATATTCACTTACCCATAAGACCTCTGGATAAAAGCAGGGTGTAATTGCTGAACACCGATTGTAAAACCTAAAAAACAAAATGTTGTAAGTGTAAGAGGAAATACCGAGGGCAATTAATAGGTTGCTTGCACATGTGTGTACATACCCCCTAGATTTAAGCTCAAGCTGTCATATGCATGAGTCATTTTTTAACATGCATCTCTCAACTCAAAAGAGGGATCTAGAAAACGTCCCACTCCAGCCGGAGACCTCCTCTAGGCAGAGCTGGGGCCCATATTATATAGCTGCAGAGGTAGGTATAAAAACTCTCTTTCCTTTCTTTTTTGGTTTTCTAGAGGAAGTGACATTGAAGAACATTAACAGCAAACACTCACATTTCTATACCCCATTCTGCCCAACAACCCTCAGGAGCAGACAGGGAAATTATCCCCCCCCCCCTTTAATTGTTAAGGAAACTAAGACTCAGAGAGCTGACCTACAGTCCCATGATTCCTAAGTGGAGAATCAGGATCTCTGGACTCCTTGTTCAGTCTTTTTTCATGCTGCTCCCCTAAAAGAACCACCACTCTCTCTTTGGTTCAAGTTTTGTTTTTGTCCCAGTGGGCCCTTCCTAGACATACGGCTCACCTCGTTTAGAGTTTCTAATTCTGAGCTGAGCACAAATGCCAAAGTGATAACTGGTCTCTGTGACTTTGGGGAACATATGATAATCAACAACAGCTTGTTCAATGACAGGATGAGGTAGAGTCGATGAACATGCATTTTGTACTCCACCATCGATAAATATGCTGAATACAGTAAGGTGAGCAAAGAAAAGATGGAGGAAAAAAAACAAACCAAGGTTGTTCCTCTCACCAGTGTGAATACTCCTTGGCTTAGCTCCAAGGTACGCCAAATTAACATTTGCTTTTCTGCCATCTATGATGGGGTTGGGGTCTTTACAAGCTCTTTCTGCTGCAGCCCGGTCAGCCATTGTAACCTAGAAGGAAACACAAGAGTTCTCAAGAGTCCTACCCACAGAGGGTCTTCTTTGTACTACAAATTCAGTCTTCCCATCTTAATACTCACTCTCAAGTGGAATGAGTAAGCAAGGAAGGAGGAATCTTACTCCAAAGGGAGCTTAGGGTGTTTTTCCTTTCCACATCAGCTTTACCCAATGCCCACTGGGATAGTTCCTCTGACTTTCTTCACCGCCACTGAGCATTGCCCACAGTGCAAAAAAAAAAAAAACTCACTCAAAGAGGGACAACAATGGCAACAAAGCACCTTTGTTGATTATCTAGCAAAAGGCACCAGTGGGGCAAGACCTTTTTAGGTAGATACAAAACTTTCAAAAGCATCACAAATAACAAGAGAGAAGGAAAAAAGCCAAAGTCAGTCGAGGAGAGGGCTCCAGACTCAGGTCAGACGCTGCTCCATCCCACGAAGTATCCCAACTTTTCCTACTGGGAGAGTCTGGCTTGCCAGCAAAACATGGTGTCACAGAACACTTAGGAGGCAAGCTTAGGAATCAAGGATAAATTTGAACATGGGGTCCTTTCCCTTTCAAGCTGTCCAGGAGAGAACACTGGGGTAGAGAACAGAGGTGACAACTTTCCCTCTCCCTCCAGGGGCCTCTTGAAGAATCTGGGTAAGGAAAGGAGACTACATATAAACTTAAAAAAAAAAAAACTTTCTCCTGTAAGTCTGGAGTTTGTTCTGAAATGAAAATGTGCTGTGAGCCACCTGCAGGTGCAGAGAACCGGGGAAGACACTCAGCCCCAGAGCTGTGCTCCACGGATAAGGAGCCACAGGGAGGGGTCTCAGTGCGCCTGGTGGTTGGGCTATGTATATACTCAGCGGGAGAGAGGCACCATAGGGGGCAGGCGGGGGGGGGGGGGAAGGAGGGGGGTGGGGGGTGGAAGAAGAAAGTGGGAGGGGAGAGATCAGAGCCTAGTTCTGATGACAGGTACTAGGATGAGGATGCCAATGCCCAGGCAAAAGGCAGAGAACACAAATGCTATTATTAATTAATTAATTTAAAACCTTCTAGAGTTCAGCCCCAAAGGAAAGGCACGTGCCACAGGGAAGGTAGGGATGGTGAGAAACAACAGGCAGCTTGATCACTTCCAACCCCTTAAGTTTTCGGCTTCCAAGGGGGAGGGGGGGAGGGAGGACTTGGTGCCTTGCTAGGGCTCGGGGTCACTTACAAAGCCATAACCTCGGGACTTGCCCGTCTGGCGGTCGGTGATGACCACTGCCTCCTCGATGTCCCCGAAGCCCTCGAAGTACTTCCTCAAGGAGGAGTCGGTGGTGTGGTAGGGCAGCCCCCCGACGAAAATCTTGGTGAATGTGGTATCCTTCTGGAGGGTGTGCATGGTGCCGGCCGGGGGCCGCCCGCCGCTGAGCGAGCACGGCGCCTGTTGGAGGAGCATCCGCGCCGGGGCCGCGGCCAGACGGAGCCCAGGGGCCCCAGGGAAGCCGCGCTTGGGCGAAGCGTGCGCGCCCACCACCCCCTTCCCCCTCAAAAAAGTGTTTCCCCCGAAGTGAGTCTCCTTCCTGTTCAAGACGCAAGGAAATCCGACTGTTTGCTCCAAGTTCAGCGCATCGGGGAGGTGAGAAGCAGGTGGTGCAAGGGGCCCCAGGCACGCACAGCAAGGAGAAGAGAGAAGCAGCCCAGGGCACCGGCGCAACCCGCGCACACAGACCTCGCGCCGCTGGGGAATAGCCTCCCCGGCGGCAGCCCCGGCTCTTTGTAGGCAGCACCGCCCCGCACCCGCCCTCGGACCCGCCCTCGCTCCGCCTCCAGCCCGCCCCTGGGCGCAACGACCGCTGGGAAACGTAGTCCCTGACCCAGCCCTGCCCTGCCCTGCCTGGTCCTGCCCTGCCCTGCCCTGCCTGGTCCTGCCCTGCCCAGCTCTGTCCTGTCCAACCCAACCCAAGCCGGTACAGAGAACCCAGCCCTCAAGGACGCGAGGTAAAGGAGTGGTTTTTGCAGTTCTGGGTCGGTTGTAAGCGATGAATGAAAAGTAAAAAGTTTGCGGCGAAGTGGGAGTTTCCAAAGGAAAAGATTCCCCAAATTTAGAGTCATAGAATTTAGCATGGTAAGGGGAGTCAGAGATTCTCAGTCAGACACCTTCGTTTTACAGAGAAGTGAAGCAAAAAGAATGCCCCAAAAGTCTTAGTGCATTTTTGGAACATTCTGTAGAGCTAGCTAGCAGATTACAAGTAGCAGAAATAGGCTTGGAATTCGGGTCTTCTCAGTCCAACTGAAAATGAAGAGCCTTGTCTAAAATACACAGATGAAAGATACAGAGACACAAGAGAAAGAGAGAGAGGGAGAGAGAGAGAGAGAGAGAGAGAGAGAGAGAGAGA
>NW_027187360.1:12515222-12706925 GCF_028583685.1 Petaurus breviceps papuanus | reverse complement strand
GAGAGAGAGAGAGAGAGAGAGAGAGAGAGAGAGAGAGGTGAGAAGAATAAAAGAAAAGACAGCTCAAGTGCAGAAGGAAAAAGGAAGGTGATTCACATACACAGATAGCTTTAATACAGAAAGGAAGGAAAGAATAAAAGAAAAAGAAGACAGACATACACACAGCTCTAATGCAGAAAGAAAAAAGGAAGGTAATAAACATACACAGCAGAAAGAAAGGAAGGAAGAAAGAGAGAGACATAAACGGCTCTAATACTCAATATAAGAAAGAAAGAAAAAGAAAGGAAAACTGAGTTTGCACACATTAAGAACTATGGTAAACCTTAAATTGTTTTTGAAATGCGAGTTATGTTCTGTGTCGGGGTCATAGACGGGGTAATTTGCAAATGCTTTTGCCTGCTACAATCAGCGCGAAACCTGGGCGTAGGCACGGGCCTCCAGATGTCTCGGTGAGATTCCCGGACCACCGACCTCTCCATGATCCGCGTTTCGCTACCCCAGGCGGAGTGGACGCAGACAGCCAAGCGCCTCTGCCAGGAAGCATTGTCGGCGAGCCGGACAAGCCGACTATCGAAGCCGACTACAAATCCCAGGCGCCTCGGCTGATGCCCCCGGCCCTTGCCAGCTTCCAGACATGCAAAAGAGCCTAGGTGCGGAGACGCGGTCTCTGAGTTGATTTGCTCTGGGCTGCCGGGGATATTTGCCTAAGAAATGAACCTTTGCAAAACAAAACAAAGCAAAAAAGTTTGAGCCCTTGGCGCTTGCTGGAGAAAGATACTTTAATCCTGGGGAGGAGGAGGGGTACATTGTAATCCGTCTTTTCGAAGTACCTTTAATTCTGGTGTTTGGGTATACAATGAGGGCCTGTACCCCGGGGAGTAGGGTTGAGAGAACGAAAAAGTGTTGAGTTGTCTGGGGCAATATAGTCTGGGACTTGACCCCTTTGTAGACACCAGGGAGGGGAGAGCTTGGGGGAGGCGGAGAAGATGTGAAGGGGGCTCTGGATGAGGGGAGATACAGACAACAATGGGACTGATGAAAACGGGAGGCACAGACACCGTCCCTTGCTTTTCAGCCTCTCCGCCCCCTTCACCACTCCCCACCACCCCTTTCCTCTGACAGAGGGGGAAATCAGGGCAGGAAGTAAGTGAATCGGACTTTTCCCGATGATATTGGGCCGGGGAGGTACACGATTTCTGTGAGCTGCGCTAGAACTCAACCTATTCTTATACCTCCCTGGAAAAGTGGTGATTTTTATTTGTTTTGTTTTTAAGAAAACTGACATTGAGGATCATAGAATAGAAGGAGGAAGAAACTTTAGAGATTATATAATTGGATGCCCCACTGTTTCACCTCATTTTACAGAGGGGGAAAATGAGACCCAGGAACTGGAAGTGATTTGCTCAAGTTCACACATGCAGTGAGGGACAGACTAGGAACCGACCCAGTAAACCTAGAGTCCAGTTGGGCATAATTTATGCCAAGATTTTGTATTTTTAATGTAGTCACACAGTGTCAAAGTTGGAAGAAAACTAGAGATCAATGCCATGACATACAGAGAATCCTTGAAGTTCCCAAATGAACTTGAAGTCATGGGACTTCATTCTTCAGCGCATTTTACAGATGAGGAAACTGAGGTAAATAGGGTCAAGTGACTTGCCCAGAGTCACAAGTGTCTGAGGTCAGATTGGAACTCAGGAAGATATGTCTTTCCCCACTCCAGGCCAGGCACTGTCTATCCACAGCTGCCACCTAGCTGCCCCAAAATCAAATACTGGCTCAAAGCTCACTTACCAAATAAGGGCATTGCATGGGAGGACCTTCCAGCTCTAATTCATTTCTCATTTTGCATGTAAGAAAAGTGAAGCCCAGAGAAGGTAGGAAAAGAGCATTTATTAGGTGTCTACCATGTGCCTGGTACTTTCTACCCTTTGATCCTCATTACAACTATGGGAGTTGGTGTTATAACCCATTTTACAGTTGAGGAAACTGAGGCAAAGATTATGGCTTGCCTAGGTTCCCACCAGTATCTGAGGGCAGATTTGAACTCAGGTCTTCCTGACTCCAAGCCCAGCGCATCTGCCATGCCACCCAGTGGCTTGCCTAACATTCCACAGCAAGTGGCAGGTCCAGGCTGGCAGCTAGGTCTCTTCTAAGTGATGATCTATTTCCACAGGTACCTCCTCCAGGTAATCTACATGGCCCATCTAAATTGAAAACTGGCTCCATCAGTTTGATTATCCCTTAACCACAATGATTTGCTTTGATCAGAAATGCTATAGGATACATTCAATCTAGACATTTGCCAGCCAGGGTAATTATGAATTACCACAATAGTCACCTCCAGAAGGAGGATGCTCCCAAAAGAAAACTCAGTGAGTTACCTGACCATGTGTTGAACAATATCCATCCCAAGTCAGCAAAGAAACTGCAGTTATCGTGACATTGACTATAGCCCAGATTTAGACATGCTATATAGTCAGCACCTGTCTCTGCAGAATCTGAACATCTACCAAGAAGTTAAAATAATCCTGATTTTTGTGTGCAACCATACAGTCTGTAACAGTGACCCTTGAGGCCCTCCAACATCCTAAAGGGTCATCAGAAAATCAAGGAAAAATCCAAATGTGTTTAGTGTTGTTTTCTAGTCATTTATTTAATTATATTTGAAAATTCATTAACTTGGGTATGCTGTAAATATAAGCTACTGATGATGCTTCCATCCTCAAATCAGCTGCAGTTTCACTGATATGGTTATTCCCTCCAGCATAAGCCCTTCCTCCTCTGTCCCTTAGTACTCAGTCTTCCAGAACTTCTGTGGATGGAGAAAAAAAAAATCACTTGTTTCTTGGCCAACCCATTGGAGAGTAGCCTCTTTGAACTTAGCTGGGCTGGCCCTGGGGTGATCAACATGATCAACACACCCAATCCATAGCTGCTAGGCTGTACTGGATGCCTTCTCAGCAGTTTCTGAGGACCTTTGAGACCTCTGGGTCACCTCCCCCCCATATGAGTCTTAAAAAGGAGAGCTTTGAAGGAAGAACTCCCAGACCATGTACACCCTGCTTTATATCTGTGCAGTGTGTTCTCCAGTGCCAAGAAATTTCAAGTCAGTCTAAATGGTAGCCATGAAGAGGCCCAAGAATGTTACCAGTTGTAATGGAAATGCAGATTTAAAGATCTTCCCTGCCCCTAGGCTAACGTGCACCTGGAGCCTGGGGTGGGAGGCTTGTTTTTCAGTAGATACTTCTTGATTGGCCAGTGGGTCAATAAGGTTGTTACATTCTCTGAGCCAGGAGAAGGCTATATAAGCCCTGATGTGTAGCTTTGTTTTGGGACTCACTTTGAGAAGTGTTCTGTGATTTGATCTGAATTCTGGGAAGCCGTTCTTGAGAGTCCCCCGGCTTTGAAAAACCCAGAATGTGGAAACCCAGATGTTGACTGGGTATGGATGTAATGGTTGGACAGTTTGGAAATCTGTCTACTTGATGTTTCTGTCTTGATAATTATGCCTGTATACTTTGAGATTCAGGATGCTGACCTTTTCTCCTGAATAAGGTAAATGATATATGTCTGACTGATTAAAGTAAGCTTGTTAACCCATTTTGAGTTGCTTTCCTTTAGCAAAGCAGATCCAAGAACCTGTGGTAGCTGCAAACCCTGAGGACGCTTGGGGTGCTTGCTGCTACACCAGTGAAGATGCACTCCAGAGGCAGCATAAAAGATGTGACCAAACATGTATAGCCAGCAAAGGACATGGGTCAGTCACATATTGAGAGCAAGTGGTAACAGATAGAGGGTGTGCCACATAACATCAGGATGTCTGGAAGAATGTCCCCAAACACTGGATGAACCCTCAGTAGATGATTTTTGGGAAAACATGGGCAAGGTTCACCAAAAGAAGAGTGGATGGGTTACAGTTGGCAGAGCTGGTACAAGGACCCTTATCACTGAGATCTTAGAGCCATCAAGTGGATCACAGTGCAAGGCACATGGTAGGCATGCAGTAAATGTTATCGTTCTGTGATATTGTGGATAAAGAGCCTTCCCTGAAGAGAGAAGTGCTGGGTTTAAGTCTTGCCTCTAACACAGACATCTAACCTCTCAGTTCTCTAATCAACTCTCTACCACTATAAATTTCAGAGAAGGGGAGGAGCCGCATGGTAGAGAGTTTTCTCACTGGGGAGTTTTCATGTACCAGTGAAATCAAAGGTCTAGTGCCTTCCCTCTATTAATTATCTCTGGTTTGCCCTGTGTATATCTTGTTTGTACCTTGCTGTTGGCAGTTGTCTCTCCAATTAGACTGAGTTCCTTGAGAGCACAGCCTGTGTTTTGCTGCTTTTTTGTATCTCCAGAGCTTAGCACAGTGCTGGGCACATAGTAGGCATTTAATGAATGTTCATTGACTAACTGACTAATTATCCTCATATCCTTTCACCTGATATATCCTTTCACCACTAGGCCTTCTAGAGGGTAGGGAATAGAAGATAACAGGAAAACACTTTATATAACCCTCAGAATTCTCAAAGCACTTTCATATAAATAATGATGATATGGTAACAATTATAATAATGACAATGTGTATATTTGTTCAGTCATGTCCTACTCTCTGTGACCCCATTTGGAGTTTTCTTGGCAAAGATGCTAGATTGGTTTGCCATTCCCCAGCTCATTTTACAGATGAGGAAACTGAGGCAAATAGGGCTAAGTTACTTGCTCAGAGTCACACAGCTAGTACGTGTCTGAGGCCACATTTGAACTAAGGAAAATGAGTCTGAATCTAGGCCCAGCACTCTATGCACTATGGCACCACCTAGCTTTCTATAATGTGCATATAGCACTCTGAATTTGCAGGGAACTTTCCCTACTGTCTCATTTGATCCTCACACAACAATGAGACAGGTAGTGCAACTATTCTCCCCATTTTACAGATGAGGAAACTAGGTTTCAGAGACTGTATGACAATGTCTCAGTTGTCATTTAATCCTTGCAGATGAAGAGAGTAGCCCAAAGTTACATATCTAGTAAATTGGGGGAGGCGCTTTCTTGGATTAAAATGGTCTCCTGACTCCTAGTTCAGTTCTTTGTAAACTACAAAGTGCTTATTATAGCTACATATAATTGATGAGTACTTAGGGCAGTATGAACTAAGATAGGAAGTGGTTCCAGTCTTATAAAATAATACTTTAGTATGGGAAAGGGTCTTTGGGTTAAGCTAAAGTTAAGTGGGATTCCATCTGATGGGCCAAGTCAATAAGCATTTATTAAGGGTCCACCCTGTACCAGGCACTGTGCTAACTACTGAGGGTACAAAGAGAGTCAAAATACAGCCCCTGTGTTCCAGGAGCTCACAGTCTAATGGGGGAGATGACACGCAAACAGCTATGTGCAAACAAGATATGTACAGAGTAAATTGGAGATAATCAACAGAGGGAAGGTATTAATATTAAAGTGGGGTCAGGAAAAACTTATTGTGGAAGGTAACATTTTAGCTGGACCTGGAAGTCAGGGGAGCCAGGAGGTAGAAATGAGGAGGGAGAGAATTCCAGGCACATGAGACAGACAGCCAGTGAAAATGACCAGTCAGGAAATGGAGCGTCTTGTGCAAGATGAAGCCAGGAGGCCAACGTCACTGGATCATAGAATAGAGTATTTGGAAGGAAGAAGACTAGAAAGGTAGCTTAGTTTAGGCTGTAGGGCATTGTCTCCTAGAATAATTGCTCTGTCTTTGGAGCTTGGCTGGTATGTTACTGGGGGCCCCAAAGAGAAAGGTAATGAGGGCCAAACAAAACCAGTCAAGCCAAATTAGTGCCCTGTGGGCTGCCAGGCCTAGGCGTGCCCTGTTTCTCCTTGCCAGACTGAAGTTTCTATTCCTCCTCTCTCCAGTGTCTGGACTTCTGTTTGTTCATCCATCAACCTTGCCCTAACAGCAAGAAAAGAAAGAAACCTAACCACCCAGATGGGTTCCTCCCTATTGGAGCTCTGGCCTCCATTCTGAGGGACCCCAAGGGAGAGCATCTTTTGGGTGACAGTGTAGAGACTGGCCATTAAAAGGTTCGTTCCACAATTTCTCCTGGAAAGTAAAAATTAAGTATGCTCCTCCCCACAGGTACCAAAGCCCTGGACCCTGCTCAAAAGACATGTTGCTGTCATTTCTTTTACACTCTCACATCTGGTAGACCCTTGACATAAATGTAGAGCCCCTAGGCTTCTTTCATCAGAGTACCCTCCTCCCCAAACACTGGATAAATGGGAGTTCACCTTTTGACACAATGCCAATCTCCCAAGGTCTATCCAAGACCACCTACCTCCACCCCTCCCCTCCAACCCAGGTAACCATGGTTCTTCATCTTTCTTCCACTTCTGCCTTGCCCCCATCCATCAAAACTGCTCTCACCATTAGAAAGGATCCAGTAAACTCATTCATAGCATTAAGAGGTTAAAAGGATCTTTAGGGAATTGGGTCCAACACTCTAGCTTTATACATGCAAAAACTGAGGCCCACAATAGATGTGATTCACCCAAGGTCGTATAATGTAGCAGAGCCAGGATTCCAGCCCAAGCTGTAAGAATCCAAATTCAGTGCTCTTTGTGCCACAGGAGTAACCTGGCACTACTGGGTGGCACAATGGGAGAGCACTGGGGTTGGAGCCAGGGAGATCCAAGTTCAAATTCAACCTTGGGCACTTACTAGCTGTATGACCTTAGAAAAGTCACTTCACCTCTATCTGCCTCAGTTTCTTCAACTGTAAAATAGGTATCATAATAGCACCTACACAGAGTTGCTGTGAGGATCAAATGAGATAATATTTGAGATAATCGGTGCCTGGCACATAGGTGCTTAGGTGTTTATTTCCTTCCCTTCTTCCCTTTGTATTAATTATGATGTAGTAGGCATGTAGATTCTGCCCAAGAACAAGGATCATTAAATAAGCAGGCATGTAGATTCTGCCCAGGAACAAGGATCATTAAATAAGCAGGCATGTAGATTCTGCCCAGGAACAAGGATTATTAAATAAGCAGGCATGTAGATTCTGCCCAGGAACAAGGACAGTGCTAGGAGTCAGAAAGCCTAGGTTCTAGTCCTGGCTTAGCCAATGACTAGCTGTATAACCTAGGGGAAATCATTTCTGCTCTTATAAGAAAGTGTTCCTTGTGTTTTCTTTATCTGTTATCTGAACAATCAGTAACCTAATTAGTCCCCTGTTTCTAGTCTCTCTCCTTTCCACTCTAACCTCCTAACCTAAGCTTTAAAAATCATCTTCCCAAAGAACAGTTTTAGCCTTGTTACTCCTCTGCTCAAGAAACCTCAGTGGCTCCCCATTGCCTGTAGGATAAAATGCAAATTCATCAGTCTATCCAGACTTTTTTTTTTAACATTACTCTGTGTTCCAGGTAAAGTGGCCTATTTGTTGCTCCCAGAACTCAACATTCTATCTCCAGCTTCCCTGCCTATTATATATAGGCTCTTCCTCATGCCTGGAATGCATATCCCCTCCTCCCCTTTGCCTCTATAAAATCCTTAACTTTCTTCAAGACCCAACTCACATGCTACCTTCTACAGGAAGCCTTTCCTAATCTCCCTATTATTAGTGCTCCCTCCTTCCTTAAACTATCTTGCAATGAAGATTATGGAGTCAAAAGACCTGAGTTCAAATCCTAGCTCTAACATGTAGTACCTACATGACCTTGAGCAAATCACAACCTTCTTGGGCCTCAGTTTGCTTATCTGTAAAATGGACTAGATATCCTCTGAAGTTCTTTCCAGCCCTGAGTCTATGATGACATAACTTTATATGAATTGATGCCAAACAAAATAAGCAGAGCCAGAACAATGTACATGATAATAATAGTAATATAAAGGAAAAATCATAATGGAAGCCTTTAGAACTCTGATCAATGGAGTGACCAAACATGCCTCTGAAGGCCTGGTATCTTGTAAATGTTTAACAACCAACCAGGACTCCAGAAAGAAAAAAAAAAGAAACAGGCTGGCACACTTTTAAGTTTAATTTGCATTCTTAACATTTTCTCCATCACTTTCTTAAGTCTAGACAATCAACAAAGCAATAAATCAAGACCTGATTTGCAGCGATTGTCTATTTCTGAGGTATAAATGCTTGCCCCCCTTTCAGAAGGCTTCGGCCTACCGCTGACTAATGGTGCAATAGCACAACTTGGGAGAAGGGGACTGGGGGTTAGAATGAAGCATACATTTTCATGCAGGGCCAATGTGTGGATCTACTTTGCTGGACTATATTTATTTCTATGGAGGGGAGAGTGCTATGGAAGGGGCAGAAGAAAGAGGATTCACTGGAGGTGTGATCTTTAAAAAGAAAAGAAAATCAATAAATGTTTTAAGAAAAACAATCTTTACTTAAGATATAAATGTGTATTTCCACCTCCCCCCAGCATGTAGAATGTAAACTCCTTGAGGGCAGAGTTTATTCTCTTTTTGTCTGTGTTCTCAGGGCCTAGCAACATACCTAGTATATAGTAAGCACTTAATAATTGC
The DNA here is from genome assembly GCF_028583685.1 of Petaurus breviceps papuanus. NCBI lineage: Eukaryota > Metazoa > Chordata > Mammalia > Diprotodontia > Petauridae > Petaurus > Petaurus breviceps. The sequence continues at coordinate 12,698,410 of NW_027187360.1, read as the reverse complement.
TTGTTGAATGAATGAAGGAATTTCTATGGTCCTTTCTGCCTATCAAATTTAGGGAATCTGAATTTCTTCTTACAAGGATGAAATGGAGAACAGTGTTACCTTCTCTTTTCACATTTCTAACCCTTCCTTCCCCCTCTCCACCTCCTACTCCAACTAAAGCTCCAGGGGAGCAGAAAATGAGCTCGGCTCCTGTGGTTCCTAGGCCCACATGCTCACCTTGCTTCTGCACCATCTATTAGGGCGACTGTCATTCCAGGGCTCTTAAACTGGGTTCCTTCTACTATACCATTTGGGTAGAATATTGATAAGAGTTGATGATCAGTTTGTTTGTTTCTGCAAGTTTTGGCTGCTACCAGATTTACCTTCACAGCCTCTCAACACATGTTCTGGGCACACATGATCCTTGGAGCTGTGCAGTTGCAAATTCCCAAATCATCACTGGCCCAGGATGAGCAGGGCTCCCCAGGGCCAGCGGGTTTCTCCTTTAAGTTGCCACCTCCTATCACTATCAAAGACTTTACTTTCTCAGGGTTTACCTCCCCCTCCTCACAATGGGGGTGGGGGTGGGGGAGTGAGGGTCAAGCGGTCTCCAATCCTAGCATTACTAGGCTCATGTTTCCACTGTCTCCAGCACCATGATTTCTGTTCTCTACCTGACAACTGTTTCACTCCAGATGAAAAAATTCCTAGCTATGGCTCTGGCAAATACCATGATCTTTAGATGAATTTGTGGGTCAGCTTAATCACAGAATTTTCATTGTGTTATCTGGTCCAACCCATTTCTGACCCAGAATCCCCATTAAAACACCATTAGGCTGAATTCCTGAAATTGAAGGAAAGGTCTCTAGGGATAGGTCTCGAAAGAAAAGGATATTTTCCATTGCAAATCATTTTGATTTTCAAGCATAGTCCTGTGAAGAAAATCTAAGTCTTCTATGTATAAAATTACAACAGGGCGTATGGGAGGGGCTCTTGATAAATGTTTATTAGATTAACTAAATGCTTCCTCATGAACCATTTCTCCATGATCCAAGGCCAGAGTAGGCTCTGCACAGGTAGATAAGTTTGTATAGGAATGAGGGACAAGGTTTCTCCCAGCTGCCTCCATCTGCAAGAATCACAGTGACAAAATATGGTCTTGTCTGAGATAACAGATGGGCCAGCTGAATTTTACTGCCAAGTGCTAAAACAGCAAGAACTCACAAAGGAGAAAACTGACTTGAGTGTATATTCAAACAGTAAAGGAATCTGCATTGTTCATACCTTTTAAACTTTGCAAACTAATTTTTAAAAAGCTCTGTTATAAAAAGGAGACATTCCTCAGCACATCTCCCTTCCTCCCATCCCCTTCTTCTCTACCATGGCCAACACAGGACACCACAACACTCAGATCCAGGAGGAACCTTAGAGATCTCATTCAGTTCCTTGAGTTTTACAGATGAGGAAACTGAAGCTTAGAAAGAAAGGATTTACCTAAGGTCATAGAGGTACTAAGTAGAGGAGTGAATTCTGGATCCTCCCCTCCATAGGTCATGAAATAAACACAATGTTTTTACTACTGCCCACCCTTGGGTGCAGCCAGATGGTATAATAGAGCAACAGGCCTGGAGTCAGGAAGACCTGAGTTCAAATCTGGCCTCAGACACTTACTAGCTGGGCAAGTCACTTAACCCTCTTTGCCTCAGTTTACTCATCTGTAAAAATGAGCTGGAGAAGGAAATGGCAAATAACTCCTCTGTCTTTGCCAAGAAAACCCCAAATGGGTCATGAAGAGTTGGACACAACAACTGAACAAGAACAGCTGCTCACCCAGTATCAACAGTGTCCCATATAAATGAGCCTTAGTAAGGCTGCTGTTTACAGGTTACTTTCTAAGCAGTACTGTCGATTCAAGCTTTAGGACAGATCTTGTGTCCATCACCTTTCCATTCGTTTGGAAATTAGAGGCAGTTAGGGGCACTGTGGATAGAATGCTGGACCTGAACTCAGGAAAACCTGAGTTCAGATCCAGCCTCAGACGATGGATAAGTCTTTTACCCTCTATTTGCCTCAGTTTCCTGAATTGTAAGTTGGGGATAATAACAGTAGTTGAAATAGATACTATTTGTAAAATTATTAGCACAGTGCTTAGCACATACTGGGTGGTTAATAAATGCTTATTTTCATTCCCCTTCTCTATTGGTCAGCTATCCAAGTCAATCACCTCTCACCTGGACTTTTGGATTCTAGTCTTTTAATCTTTTCTCTCCAATTCATCTTTTGCTCAGCTGCCAAAATAAAACACAAATCTAATGGAATCCCTCCCCTCCTCAAGAAACTTCCTTCTGTGCTTTCCTATTGCCCCTAGGATAAATACAAATGTCACAGGGTAGGATTTAAAACTCTTCTCATTCTGCCTTTGCAGGTTTATTTACCACTCCTCTTCTTCACAAGCCTTGAATTCCAGCCAAGCTAGACACATTTTCTCTATACGAGAAAGGTGGGGTGTATGGGGTGTTCAGGGAGGACCTGCATGTCTGGCGTGAGGACTGCCCATCCACCTTTGGTGTCCACCCTGGCATCCAACTCACCTGTGGCTCCAAGAAGCTGTAATATGTGCAGTGGCCTCACCCTGATAGATGAGCTACACCAGGTTGAGGGTAACCGACAGGCCTAGAAGCTCACATTCTAATGAAAGGGACCACAGGAAAAGAACTATGTCCACACAAGACGCATAGGGTATAGATGGGGGTAATCTCTGAAGAAAGGAAGCAGTACCCTGTCCCTACAATTTGTCTGGCACAGGGCATATGCCAACATAGTGACTGGAGTTGGAGCCAGGAGAGACTTTAGAGATTATTGTGTTCACAACCCTCAATGTAAAGAAAGGTAATCTAAGGCCCAGAGAGGGCAAGGAACTTGCCAAAAGTCACACAGGCAGCAGAAAAGAGATTTGAACATAAGTGCTCCAACTCTGAATCCCAGGCTCTTTCCCCTACACCTCAGTATTGACAATTAATTTTTAATGCCCATGTTTCCTGTGTCCTAATGAGATAAGATATTTTTTGCCCGCCCCATAATAACGCTGTGACCTACATGTGGCAGGTGCTTAATAACTTACTTGGTGGTGATGAAGAATTTGGGCAGCATCAATTGCTTGTTTGTTTTAACCCCATTTTCAACACCCTCTAAATCAGATTTGAGCAATAGTGTTATGGAAGAAGACTGTCACTTCTCTCCCTTCAAGTCTTTTAGAATTAGGGATTCAGCATGCCTGCCATCCTGCCGTGGAAGAAATCCTGGTTGGAAGGACAGTTAAAAGGCTGGACAAGAACATCTTGGTAGGAGGGTCAGACAGTTTCTGTCTCTGGGCCAGTACAAGAGAAGAAATACTGAGGCCCGAGCAGTGGGTTCTCCTCGGCCCTTCTAAGCAATTGTGGAAGAGGAGGCCAAGAACTCCATCAGAGAGGCAGGTCACAGAAAAATGCTTCCCAGTGGAGCCAGGCTAGCCTTATTAAACAACTCAGTTGGCAAGAACAGCTGCCTTTGGCTGGCTCCCCAGGATCTTCATGGAGAAGGCCAACAAGGCAGGGAGAGCTTCCTAATGTTTGCTCTTTTCTATTCAGCACCTTAACTCTCCCAGCTATGTAACCTTGCAAGAGACAGCTGTTAGTGCAGGAAATTTCTCCTTGATGCTGGGGCTTGTGCCACCCTTTCCCCCCTGCCCCCAGGTGGCATCCTTATTTTTCATCACACCTATGTGATGGAAAGAGGAAAGAGGACAGAGTTCACACGGTCTCAGGAGGTACCCTTGTATGGTCAAAAATGCACTGTATACATCCTCAGGCACTTTTTAAGCAGCCAATTATCTGGCACTAAGAGACAAAAAAAAATGTAACACCTCAAATTATTAAGGCTGGAAAATAGCCATGCCCACATCAAATACTAAGCTTCCATTCCAGGGGAAAGAGCCACAAACCAAACTGGCCATGGGCAACAAAAATCTTTGAGGGCATTGATTCAGTTTTCAATTATCTTTTGATAACCAGATTATATCATCTGGTTCATATCCCAAAATTGGTGCCATACCCAAAGCCACTTTCAAAAATGATTGTGTGATAGTCATAAGGGTTGTGGAACTTAGAAATCCCTGGTTGCAGGTGGTGAGGGCCGAGGCACCACCAGGGAGGGATGAGTCAGTCCCATCATTTTCATGCCTTGTTGTCACATTTCTATTTGAAGGACACAGTCCAGGCACTCTTCTGTCAGTCAGCTTGAATAATTAAGAACTTACTAAGTATGGGGTGTTGTGCCAAGATTTATGGGTTCAAAGAAAGGCAAAAATATGGAACCTGCCCTCCAGGAACTTATCATCTAATGAGGGAGACAACATCATCAATATGTAAAAAACTATCTATGTACAAGATAGATACAGAGTAAATGGAAGGCAATCTCTAATAGAAAAAAAAAAGTTTTGCAGCAAGGAAGAGACCAGGAAAGGCCATGTGGGGAGAAAAAAAAAAGTGGCATTTGGAACTGCCTTAAAGGAAGCCAGGGGAGCAGAGTATTTCAGATTTGAAGAAAGTCAGTTAGGGGAGGGGAGGCCCCAGAGGTAGGAAATGGAGTGTTGTGTATAAGGAAAAACAAATAAGCCAGTGTAGCTGGATAAATAGAGTGTCAAGTGTAAGAAGCCTAGAAACATAGGAAAGGGCCAGTCTGAGAAAGGTTTCAAATGTCAAGCAGAGGACTTTATATTTGATCATGGAGGTAATAGGGAGTCATGGAGTTTATGGAGTATGTATATATGGTGGTGAAAAGAAGTAAGGGAAGAGGAAGCAGAACTGTGCTTTAGGAAAATCACTTTTATTTGATGAATCTCTCCTTCTCTTGGATATGATCATACAGCTTCATGGTTATGGTTGTGAGAAAAAGATTTTTTTCTTAAAAAAAAAGGCATTGGATATTGAATCAGAGCATCTGGTTTTTTATCCTGGTCCTGTGACAAACTCTCTGTGTGGCCTCAGGTAAATCAGTCCCTTAATTTAGACCTGATTTCCTCATCTATAAATATAATGAGGGGACTACATAAAATAATCTCTTGTGTTTCTTCTGACTCTAACTTTTATCCTTTGAAATAATGATAAATTGAGTGAAACAGCCCCCCCAAAAGCATTTATGAAGTACCTACTATGTGCCAGGCACTGTGCTAAGCAAAGAGATGTGATCAAAGGCAAAAGACAGTCCCTGTTCTCCAGGAGTTCTGATAGAAAGGAAAGTCCAAATTCGAGATAAAGTTAGCATTTACATGGGACTTTAAATTTACCTAAAATTTATGCATATTGTCTTATTTGATCCTGACAACAACCCTGTGAGGTAGATGTTTCTCAACTCAATTCAGTGTACATTTATGTTGGGCCCTGTGCTAGGCACACACACACATACACACACACAGTATTGCCTGCCCTCAATGAGCTCACATGTTATTGGGGAGATATAACACAGTACCCAGATAAGGCAATACTAGTTCATTTCAAAAGGGAGAGACCACTTTAAAATGGAAACATCCAAAAAGGATTATTGTAAGAGATGCCATCTGAGTTGAGCCTTGAAGAAACCTATAGATTCTAGAAGCCAGGGTCAAGGAGGAAGCATATTTCAGACATGGGAAATATCATGCACAAAGGATGTTGAAAAGATGGGAAATGAAATGTGGAGTTTGGGAAACATCAATTAAGTCATTTTGGCCAAATCATACAGTGAATAAAGGAGAGTAATATGGCAAAAAAATCAGGCTGGGGAGTATGTCTTTTATCCCAGAGGCAGTCATTCTACAGGGTGTTCTTAAAATCTGGACACATAGGAAATCTCATTAACTATGCATATTTTCAAGAAATGAAATGAATGAAATTTTCAACAACATTTTATTTAATTAACATAAATTAAATTTCATAGGAAGACATAGGAGACACATAGGAAATCTCATTAATTAAATTAATTTCATTAATATGGAAAATAGTGCCCAATAGCTAATGAAAGCTTTTATTCCATATGAAATTATCATGACTAAAATTTATGCTAATAAAATGTTGAAAATTTCATTCATTTCATTTCTTGAAAATATGCATAGTTAATGAGATTTCCTATGTGTCCAGACTTTAAGAACAGCCTGTACAGGCACTGTCATGTCCACCAAGTATCAGTGTGCCTTAAGGACTTGCCCTCCATCACAGATGGCAAGTGTCCCAAGTGGATTCACATCAATGTCTCTCCTGACTCCTAATCCAGTTCTTTCCACTTTACTAGACAGGGAAGATCTGGTTAAGTTTGGCTTTTAGCTTTGGATTGATTAGAGCCCTTGAATCATATGGATGAAGTTATCAAATAGAAACATTTGTTTTTTTAATGTTTCATTGATGCTTTAAGGTTGCTTTTGTTACATTACTATCACTTATCAATAGAGGCCCCCATCTCCAGAACTTTCCCTAGTAAGAGAGGGAATCAGATAAGCAAAAGTGAACCGTCAACCATATCTGACAGTGTAAGCAGTGAACTATATACATAATTTACCAACTCTCTATTGAGATGAGAAAGATGGGTAGAGTGGAGCCCAGTCTGGGAGCAACATGGCAAAGGCATTCCCCACAGACCCCTTCTAAGAAGAAACAATTATATTTAAATATAGTTATCAGAATGTTTTTTAAAACAAGTTTCCAGACCCCAGATGAGGGAGATGAAGAGGCAGGGGGGTCCCTTGCCCCCTTCTTCCAGAGCTCCTGGAGCCTGAAGGTGGCCCTTCTCCCCTTCCTCTCCATGTCCCGGACCCCCACCTGAGAGAAACACCAGCTCCCAGGGCTGGAAGGGCCTGGGAGAGACTGCAACACAAGACGATGGCACTGCAGGGGGCCTTCTGAGGTCTCCCGGATCTGGAAGTGACCTCGGACCAACAGGGAGGGGCGGGGAGGAGGGGAGAGGAAGACTCGCAGCACACCCAGGCACCGGGGGAAGCTGCTGCTGCTGTTCTGCTGGGAGCCAGCCTGCAGGAGGCCATGGCAGGGGCCAGGGATTCCTCTGTGCCCATCTTGCGCTTTCTCGTCTGCTTCCTCTTCTTCTTTTTCACGGCGTCCACCATCTTCTACCTGGAATGGTGGAACGTGTGGAAGTTACGGGAGCCTCCGACGCCCATGGTCCCGCTGCCGCCTAGCAGCTGGACGGTGAACACCAAAGGCCGCCTGGGGAACCAGATGGGCCAGTACGCCACTCTCTACGCGCTGGCCAAGCTGAACGGGAAGCGGGCCGTCATCTCCCCGCAGATGCAGAAGACCCTAGGCCGCATCTTCCGCATCACGCTGCCTGTCCTCCCCCACAGAGAGGCCCTGCAGACGCCCTGGTTGAGCTACCTGCTGGAAGACAGGATGAAGGAGGAGTACCGCCACATCCCTTGGAAGTACGTCTTCTTCCACGGCTTCCCCTGCTCCTGGACTTTCTACCACCATCTGCGCGACGAAATCCTGCGGGAGTTCTCTCTGCACGCCGAGGTCCGGGAAGAGGCGCAAGCCTTCCTGCACCGGGTGCGCAAGGGCCGCGGCCACGGCATCACCTTCGTGGGGGTCCACGTCCGCAGGGGAGACTATGTGCGGACCATGCCCAAGAAGTGGAAGGGCGTGGTGGCCGATGGGCACTACCTGGAGCAGGCGCTGGGCTGGTTCCGCGCCCGCTACCCCAACGCAGTCTTTGTGGTCACCAGCGACGGCACGGCTTGGTGCCGGAGAAACATAGACACCTCCAAGGGGGACGTGGTGTTTGCCACGAGATGGACCTGGCGGTCCGCCGAGAAAGACATGGCCTTGCTGACCCAGTGCAACCACACGGTCATGACCATTGGGACTTTTGGCTTCTGGGCCGCCTATATGGCGGGGGGACACACCGTCTACTTGGCCAACTACACCCTTCCCAACTCCAAGTACCTGGAGGTCTTCAAACCCGAGGCCGCCTTCTTGCCGGAGTGGGTGGGGATCCCTGCTGACTTGTCGCCTCTGTTTAGGGACCAACCTTAGCCCTTCCCCAGCCCGGCCCTTGGTCTGTATCCCAAGAAGAGAACACAGGACCAGTTCTCTTCTCTGGCTCCACCCTCAGCACTGCCACCCAATGCTGTCATCTACCTCTCCTCAGTCTTCAGCAAAGTATCTCGAGTGGACTCTCACCCACTGAATTTCCACTGTGGTTCCCCTTTCCCCCAGGAGGCTGAGCGTGTGGTCTGAGGCTTCCCTGGGCCTTCTCCCAGCATGGGGCACTTGAATGAATAAAGGTTTGTACAATTAAAAAAAAAAGTTTCGTTGTCAATTTATACTAATGTTTGCATTCCTCCAAATGCTGGGATCTTTTATGTAATTATGGTAATTGCATATATTGTCTTCCTGACTATGCTTCCTCTTTCCCGTGTCAATTCCTGTCAGATTTCTTATATTCCTCATAGTCATTATTTCTTATAGTATACTCCATTGTATTAGTATATATGGAGTATATATGACATAGTATACTCCATTGTATTAGTATATGACAATTTGTTCAATCATTCCCCAGTCAATGGATATCTACTTTGTTTCTGACATTTTGTTGTGGCAAAAAAAAAAAAAAGGAAAGTGAGTTTTTAAAATTCAACTCATATAAGGTTAAATGCTTTTTTTGGGTGGGGAAAGGGGGTCGGGGTCAAAGGGCAGAGGGCTATTTACAGGTTAGCTGAAAACAGCCATGCATTCTCTTGCAAGCCACATGACTAAATATGCACAGCTACTATGGAAACGCTTCTTAAAGCCAGGAAGAAGAAGCCTAAGAAAGGCAAATTTAACAATTTTTCTTGACAAGCTTTTTCTCATCCTGAATGACTGGGCTCAGCTTGAATACATTTCAGTCATTCCATGTAGGGTGCAGAAGATCTGGGCCTGGGATGAGTCAAAACACTGTCATGTGAAATAGATACCCTAGTCACGTCCCTTTGGGAGCTGGTTGGTTCATTTTTCTTTCTAGAAAACAAGGTTATTCACAGCATTTCAGGGCTCATTTATTTTTATCATAAGCCATCATTTATAGGGATATGGAGCCTTATATACAGTTGGCACTTAATAAGTAAATGTTTATTGAATGATTGGCTTTGGTCTTAATCTAAGGATCTTAGATTTGAAACTGGAAGTCACTTTAGGGATCACCTAGTCCAGAAATATCAAACATGTGACCCATAATACTCCCAAGTACAGCTTGAACCAGATCAAAATGTCAGTGCTATCGGATTTTAATGTGTTGATGTATGGTGTGGTTTTCTAAGTCAATATATGACCTACAGGGATCCTTATGTATGGTTTAATTGCCTCCATTTCTATTTAAATCTGACACCACTGATCCAGTCCAACTCCATCATTTTAAAGATGAGGAAACTGAGTCCCACAGAAATTACATGACTTACTCAGGATCACACAAATAGTAAGTGAAAGAGTCAGGACTGTGAACTCAAGCACTACAACACCAAGTTCAGCTCTCTTTTAACTAAAACATGCTGGTTCTCTAAATCTTCCTGGTTTTGTTTTGTTTCCCCAACACCTCTTTCACTGACTTGGAAGAATGTATTTCTCTTACATGAAGATATGAGAAACTAAGTCCTTCATTAGGGTCATTTTCAGATGTCTTCTATGGCTTGAAGGTTTTCAGAGGTTTGCCTGGGTTCTCAGAAGCTTTGTCACCAAGTTGGAAGGGCTTCCTGTGTAAGCCTGGTAATGGACTGTGTGTCTGTCCATCAGGGACCAGCTCAGCTGGTCCCAGACAGGCTCATCACCAGAGAGCTAGCAATGAGATAATTCTTTTTCCTGCCAAAACTCATGAAAATAATCAGCTAAGGAATGAAAGGGTTATAGCTTACATTGGTTGAGGGGAAGACACAGAGACTGATGAAATAATGGATTCTTTAAGTAATGAAGGGCAGACATAGAATGAGAGTCCACAAATGGAGCTTTGCTCCAGGGCAAAACACTTGCAGTCCTTCAGTAGGCAGAAACAAGGAAGTTTAGCACCTAATTAGTAAGAATAATTAGTTAAAATGGAAAGCTACCTGATAGCTCTTCTGGCCCCTTGCAATGATTTCATGCTAGTTGTCCCAGGTCTTTTGTCAGTTTTGTCCGTCTGGGCAATGTCATGTCAACACTCTCACCCTTCCCTGCCCAGCTGAGAGTATACTTTTAACACACTCTCTCTGTTACACACACACACACACACACACACACACACAGATCACAGCAACTGCTTAGTATGCAAATATTTTTAGTTTAAACGTGGATTAGAAACTAAGGGGATGTAGGCCATGAAATGGAATTCTGGGTATTCAAGTAATGGTTAAACACAGACACACACACACCAGTCATATTAAAAGAGCAGACAAAAAGCACAACTCTTTTGAAAACAAAGACACTATTCCACCAGGGTATGCCAAATACCAAAGACCTGGAGAAGACTAGATATGTCATTCTAATCACTTTAACCAAAAAGGCTCCAGCACCCTATAAGAACCGGAAACTTCTTTTTAATATACTTTATAATGAAGTATACAATTCTATTTCCAAGATCAATATCAGGTACAGAGTTCAAATTGTAAACACAATCTGTTCCTTTAACCACTGACTGAAAGTCGTAATTAATATAGTATAACTGCTGAGATTACAAATCCTCAGTTAACCTTGTGAAATTTCATTAACACTAAACCTGCAAAGTAATTTAGAGTAATACTGACAGTGCATTAAAAAAAAGTATGCCTTACTACATTTTAAAAGTGACATTAATGTGTGGAAGGAGAAATCTGCCATTTAGATCAGTACTAAAGAATAGAAATTAAAGATGCCCTCCCCCCACCCCCAAATGATGATGATGATGAGGTAGTCTCACTGGCAGCTTCTTTAAGCTTTCTGATTTTCCTTTAAATTTTATTTCTGCCTTTTTTTTTTTTTGCATCACATTTCACCTAACACTTTCCAACCCCTACAGTGAACCCTTTCTCCTAACAAAGAAAAACACTCATACAAACCAGCTGCCTCTGACCCTGTCTCACAGTGCATGAGGCACGTTCTGCATCTACAGGGGCCCACCACCTCTCTACTAAGAAGGTCTATCATAATGATCAGTCCTCTGAGTCCAAGACCATCACCATCAGCTTGATTACTTTTAATGCATTGCTATCATTTTCATTATCTTTGCCATTATATGTGTGTGGTTCTCTTGGTTCTGCTTTTTATATTCCTCATGATTTCAGGCAAATCTTCCCACATTTCTCTAAATTTCTCAAGCCACCATTTCTAATTGGGCAACATTATTTCTTTACATTCATTCATTCATTTACCACAGTTTGTTCAGCCATCTCCCAACATATGGCCATCCATTTTATTTCTAAGTATTTTTTTTTCTTTTCACTAATGCTGTTATGAATACTCTATTATAGATAATTTCTTTCATTCTTGTGCCCAAGAATTGTTATTCCTGGGTCAAAGGATATAAACAGAGTAATGTCCTTTTTCATATATTTCCGAATGTGAAAATTTGATAGAATGGCACAGTGAATGAATTGAAAAAAGAATAAAGAATAAAAATTTAAAAATAAAGAATAAAGTGAATAAAGAACTGAATCTAGAGTCAGGAGAACCTAGTTTCAAATCCTGTTCAGATACATACTAATTGTGTGACCCTGAGCAAGATATTTAAGCTCTCAATCTTAGTTTCCTCATCCATAAAATGGGGATAGTAATAGCATCTAGCTCACAGGATTATTGTGAGGATCAAATGAAATAACACATTGAAAGTGCTTTGCAAACCTTAAAAGTATTCATGTAAATACTAGCTATTATGTTGGTGATGAGGCTGTAAATGTTAGCAATTGTTGTTATTGTTGCTTCTATAAATCCATCTGCATCAGTGTTCTCCCCCTCTCCTTTTTGGTAGTTTACTTTTTTTTTTACAAGAAATTTTTTTATTATAGGTGGAGTGGGACAGTGGGACACAGTTCAGATGATTCCAATTTTGCTGGCAATATCTAAAGCATCATAGTCTGGAGCAAGTCAGACATAGGTCTTCTTCTCTATCAGGCGGGATCCGTGTGTTGACCCTGGCTATGCCAATATCATACAGCTTATCACCTGCTTGAACTGATGCTTCTTGGCCTTGACGTCCACAATGAAGACTAGGGTGTTGTCCTCAGTCTTCTTAGCAGACTCAGTGGTCAAGGGAAACTTGATGGCATAGCCATCAAGCTTGTTTCTCCAGAGAAGGGGGGGGGGGCATTTTTCCAAGGGTTGCTGCTGTCAAAGTCTTAGTGTCTCAGGTCATATTTTTGAACATGTGGGTCTTTTTCCCTTTTTTGTGATCTCTTGGATACACACCTAAAAGTGGTATTTCTACATTAAAGGGCATCAAAAGGAATGCACAGTTTTATAGCCCTTTGAGCATAGTTCCAAATTGCTCTCCAGAATTGTTGAATCAATTCATAACTCCACCAACAATACATTCGTGTTCCAGTTTACTCACATCTCCAACATTTATTATTTCCCTGTTTTGTCATGTTAGCCAATTTGGTATTGTGGTACCTCAGAGTTGTTTTGATTTGCATTTCTCTAATCAATAGTAATTTGGAACGTTTTTATATGACTATAGATAGCTTTAATTTCTTCCTCTAAAAACTGCCTGTTCATATCCTTTGATATTTATCAAATGGGTAATGACCTGTATTCTTTTTTTATTTTTTGCTTTTTGGAGGGCGATTGGGGTTGAGTAACTTGCCCAAGGTTACACAGCTGGTTTATTTTTTTGTGTGGGTGTTAAGGGTCTGAGACCGGAAACAAACTCAGGTCCACCCAATGACCTGTATTCTTATGAATTTGACTCAGTTCTCTATATATTTTGGAAATGGGCCTTTATAAGAGACACTGGTTGTAAAAATTGTCCCTCAGCTTTCTGCTTCCCTTAGTAGTCACTATTTCTACTGTCTTACGGTTTTACGATATAATATTTTTTACGTTTATTATTTCTTTGTGCCCAAGCAAAAGACTTGGGTTCCCACCTATGATATATACTGACTGTATGACCTTGGGCAAATCACTCAGACTCTTAGTGTTCTAGCTGGTTATAAAATTGGGCTAGATGGCTTTAAAGGTTCCTTTCAATTTTAAAATTTTGATCTTCTGACTATAGGATGCAGAGAAGGTACTGTCCTCCATTAGGGGACAGTTTCCTCACCTGAGCATTCCTTAGTCAGTGAAATAACAGGTGCAATCCTTATACTACCTTATGCTCTGCCACATGATCAGTTTTTATAAAGGCATCATGGGATGAATAAAGAAGTGAATAAATGATGAAACATTTATTAAGTACCTACTGTATGCTAGGCACAGTGCTAGGTCCTTGGATTACGAATACAAAAGTCAAATAGTCCTTCCCTTCAGGGAGTTTATATTTTAATAGAAGAAGACAACACAGTAGAAGACTGGTGATCAGAGAAGGAAGTTTTAGTCTGGGGAGTCACAGGGACCTAGAGTGGAACTATAGACAGTTAGTTGTTATGCCCATGCCAGTAGCCATGGTAGTAGGGATTGGATTAATGTTCCCAGAACAAGAGGTAGAAGGTGGGGGGCCTGGGAATGTGTGCTATGTCAGGATATATTCAGGATATTCTGAAAGGTCTTAATTTACTGGTGGATGGCTAATAAGGGTATGTAGTGTGGTCTGAAACCAGCTAGACATTATGAGTTAGATGAGTTTTCCCTAATTCACCCACCTATCAGGACAAATTGACCCGGGTGCAGAGTTCTAAAGCTAAGTGTATTAACAAGGGATGGAGGGAAGGAATGATCAGGTTCAAAGGGTGATTGTTCCAGGTGAGCAGCCATACAGCAACGGGTCATATGACAAAATGCTTGGGCAGGCCTTACAGTTATCCCTTCCATATCATGAGGGTTAGGGGCACAGTGCCCCCATGATCTGGAAAATCTGCATAAAGCTTTTTGACCTTTCATACCAGAGAGGAGGTCTGAATTATCATGGTATTAAAAGATAAAATATGTTGATGTTATACAATACTATACATATATTTTATCCATTTCTGAGTTTCTAAACTTTTTCTGTGTCGTCTGCTGGCCTTCATGTGTTGTCTGTGACTTCTGAAAACTCTCAAAAAATTCCCATTTAATTTCTTAAGCTGACCCACAATATACCAAAACCATGGGAAAGTCACAGTGTAGAAGGGATAACTATAGTTTCTTGGATATGATGCTAAAAAGATATTATTATTCAATATCCTCACTTAGAATATAACATAAGCATGTCTTTTCCCAATAGTATGTAATAGTCCATGGTTTCCTTTTTGCTTATCTTTCTATTAGATATTTAATTCTGAAAGAGGAATATTAACATGTTCTTACAATTGATGTGTTATCTACAGTTTTGCTTTTCCACTAATGAGTTAGCTTTTCTTTTTTGAAATTAGATGTTATGCCTTTTGGTGCATATATACTTTTATTATTTCATAGTCTTTGGTGACTTTAAGCCTAATGTATTTTCCCTGCCTTACCCACTTGACATTGTGAATTGTTATTATTGCCTTGTCTGAGATCTTCGTTGCAACTCTTACTTTTTTAGAATTGTCTGCTGCATAACAAATTTTATTCCAATCCCTCATTTTCATTCTGAAGTACAATTTCAAAGTGTTTTTCTTGCATGCAGCAGATTTTTTTTTTCTTTTTGGAGGGGGGAGGGTAGAGCAATTGGGGTTAAGTGATTTGCCCAAGGTCACATGGCTAGTAAGTGTTAAGTGTCTGAGGCCGGATTTAAACTCACTGCACCACCTAGCCTCCTGGAGTTATTGGATTTTTAAAATGAATTCTCTCATTTTATTGATAGCTTAATCCATCCATTTTTTTTTTGGCTTTTTGGAGGGCAGTTGGGGTTAAGTGACTTGCCCAAGGTCTCATAGCTATTTTTGTGTTAAGTGTCTGAGGTCGGATCAGAACCCAGGTCCTCCTGACTTCAGGGCAGGTGCTCTATTCACTGTGTCACCTAGCCACCCCAAGCCATTCACATTTAAAGTTTAGATTGTTACATTTTTTTTTAAAGCAATCGGGGTTAAGTAACTTGCTCAAGGTTACACGACTAGTGATTTTTGTGTGGGTGCCAAGTATCTGAGGCCGGAACCAATCTCAGGTCTCCCAATGCTGGGGCCAGCGCTCTTACTCACTGTGCCACATGGCTGCCCCTAGCTTGTTACATTTTTAATCTCCATTTAATTATTTCACATTTATTTTTCCTTCTCTTTTAAGTCAGCACTTCATTTCTACAATTAGCTTTTCTTATACTAATTTGATCCCAGTTTCTTCCCATGGGCTCTCCTGCTTCCTCCTTTTCTCTAAATTATTCCAAATTTCTTGAACTTACTTAAATTATTATTTTCTCTTACTTTTTATTTATTTATTTTTCAGTTTTTCCCCAGTGCAGATAAGAGAGTGGTTCAGAATCTTTCTAGTTCCACCTTCCAAAACCTCAATCTGTCTCCTTAACTTATTCAACATTCATCTATGGAGCCATTTTCAAAAATAGCCAACAATTTTTCTCTCTCCTTAATTTTTTCTCCCTTTTCAGCCTATTCTTAGATTTAGTCTCCAATTCATGGGCTATCTATTTTATTGTTCTGTCTGTACTATCTCTGTAGCTCATTTAAGGTAGAACTTCTACAGAATAAAAGCTTTGATTAATTAATCCATTTTATTATTTGTCTGTTAGGGCAACCACAATTATGACCACTCTCCTCTTTCTCCTCTTTTTCATTTAATGGGGACAGGCCATTGAATCTAGTTTTTATAAGCATGCAGAGAGTAGCTACCGGTACAATTCTCTTTGTGGAAGAAGCTGGGGCACTTGCTTCTGGGAAAGTTGTGCTGATGTATGATGGAAGTGCCTTGGGGAGACTTTGGGACATGTGGAGACATTCTGTAACTGATTCCCGTCTGCTAACCACATGGTGAGGCTGAGGGTTTTTTGATTGACTGGAGGTGAATTCAAAAGGTCTAGCTCAGCAGAGCCACAGCCTCTTCTCCCTTGGATTGACCTTCTTTTAGTCTGACTTCCTGCCAGATGGTATCCAGAGAGAGACAATGCTTTAAAGGGAGGGGTTTCAGGCCATCTTCCTGAGAACCTGCCATGTGGCCCTATGAATATGGGCCTCAGTCCTTTGCCCCAACATTTGCTCTTTCATTTCAGCTGAAAGAAGTTTGAGGTTACAGCCATAGGAGTTTTGAAAGATCAGGAGAGGGACAGACTGGAACAGGGGCTTGAGCAGATGGAATTAGAGAAAGACAGCTCAACCTCTCAGGGAAACCTTCTAGAACCCAGAAAGGGAGATCTCTCCCCTAGCTAGGACCCCTCAAGGAGAGCAGGGCCAGAGCCTACTTCCTACATTATTTTGTTTGTTTAGTTTTATTCCTTGTCTGAGGAGTTTCATTCCTTGAGATCTCAGTTTATAAAAGAGCCAGAGTAATATGATAGTTTCTTCAATGATAGGGCCTGGTCTTACTCTGTTTTCAGGTAGGCTTAAGGGACCAGAGAATTCATTTCTCCCATCTCCTACAAAAGCCAGGCTTGAAGTACATCACCAACTTCTTCCTATCATTTGTCTCTTCTTCTTATGTGACCAATTACCCTCTTAGTATCTACCTTCTCTACCCTCCCCATCCCTGAAATAAAAAGATTTATGTTTTAAAAATTTATTTTATTTTCAATTCACAGAACCAAACAAGCATTTCCATAACACAGCACAATAAAAAAGATAATTGCACATGAAACTGAAAATCTACCCTGTACAAATTGCTGTTCCCTCCAAATATACAACAAAGTTATTGTGTATATTTCTTTTTTTCCTTTTTTTCTTCCCTCCCATTCATCCTAGAGTAGTAACATATGTGTTGTCACAGATTTTTAATTTAATTATTCCTGTTTCCCATTTTCTGATTCTTTTTTCTGCTTTATATCACTATCCCCTTAGATCCTTTTATCTTCATTATTCTTTATTCTCAGCATACAACTGTGGTTACTTGTCCACTCCAAACTGTGTTATCTAATATCAGTTGCTCCCAGACTTCCGCAAGGCAATCTTTTACTCTTCCCTAATTGATTTCCTATCCTAGTCCCTGTATCAGTTGTTCCAAACTTTCTCTTCTCTCCATTATCCTCCCTCATCACCTTCTCTCCTGAACTTTCAGCAAAGGACCTTAAATCTTATTTTACTGAGAAAATAGAGGCCATTTGCTTTGAGCTTCCTCTTTCCCCCTTCTCATCTCGTAGCTCCTTGACATCATCTCTAACTAGATGAAGAATTGGTTCTTTTCTTTGCCAAGGTGTAAGGGTTATGGGATTTAAAGATCTTCCATGCCCCATTGGAATTGCTGACGTAGCAGGAAGGGGTGGAGCAAGAGGAAGTGGAAGCCAAACTAGAGTTCCTGCGGTGGCTGGCGGTGGTGGCGACGGTGGCAGCAGCAGCAGAGGCAGCGGCAGCGCGAAGCCCTTTTTGAGTTAGCCAGAATTTCTGCTTAAGGACTCCTGCTGAGGACTGCCAGGGGCCGGAGCTGCTGGGAGTGCGCTTCCGGGATGCTGGGTGGTTGTTGTGAGTGGGGAGAGGAGGACCTTTGCCTGAGGTAGCCTGTTCTGTTTTAAAGGCTTGAAAATGTGGGTGCTTTCTACTTTTTCTACCTGTGCCAATGTCATAACTACTCTGATGGCTTTCACTTTCTGGTTTTGGGACTCAGTCTTTTGGTATCTTAATAAATTTTCTAGTTTATTCCCCCATATGGCAAGCATGATGTATTTTGTGATGGATAATTATATCAGCATATCTGTAATCTCCATAGGCATTGTGAATATGGCATTGCTGATACACAAGGGCAGCCCATCTACGCATATCCTTGATCCCCTCCCCTCCCATCTTCTCCAACAGATTTTCCCCAATACCATCCCCTCACTATCTCCAATATTCATTTATTCCCTATCTATTGTCCATGTTTCCTCCTTGCCTAAAAAACCCTCACTAGATCCTATCCAACCTGCTGTCATGCTTGTTGATTGATTGATTAGGTATTACAACATTAACTGCTCTAACTGTTCATATAACAAAGATTTATCTTTTTAAACCAAATATTCTTCCACTGGTACTATATATCATAGAAACTATGAAAAGCTGAAGTTTAAGATACCCTAAATGGGGGGATTAGGAATTATGCTGGAGAAGTGGTATTAAGGATGCCATTAGATAAATGGAAAATAAGGAGAAAGAGACTGGATGGAGAGATAAAAGGATGAAAAACCATTGTTTTCCATCCAATGTCAAGACAACAAAAAGAAAGTCCTTTCACATTGGTGGTACCTGCAGTGGGAGATTTGTAGGATGATTTGGATAGGGTGAGTAGGTATGGATAACTTTCCATCTTCAATTAGAGAGAATATCCATATCAAAGAGGTCTCAGAGATATTAGAATGCTGGAAATGGGGTACTTTCAAAAATGTTAAATGACCTAAAGCTATGATTCTCTGGCTTGGTGCTTTTCTTTCTCTTTAGACTGGCTCTATCCACCACATATTATAAGTTAGGAAGTGAATCCTAGCACAAATCTGAAATATTGTTAACTTCAGGGGGCCAGTTTAGCCTTGGCATTTTGACTGTCTTTCCAGAAATTTTGCAACAAGGACCTCAGACAAGTCCCATTTTCCTTGTATACTTTATGGTACCATTTTGGTTTTTTTTTTTTAAGGATGAATACAAATAGCCTTCCCAGCAATAATAACATTATCAAAGTAGGATAAATGTAACCAAGAGATAACCCTAAAGTACTAGGAATAGTCCACCTATTTTAAGGTTTACACAGTGTTTTCCTCACAACCACCTTTGAGGCTGGTAGCACACAATTTTGTTCCCATTTTATGAATAAGAAAACTGAGGCTCAGCAAGGGGAAGTGACAAGTATCAGAGCCCAGATTTGAACCCAGATCTCTCCTGACTCCGCGTCCAGTGTTCTGTCCATCATATTACACTGCCTTTCATTATTATAGAAATGCTTTATGATAATGATTTATTTTGCTGTGTTGTTGTTATTCAATTGTTTCAGTCATGTCCAACTCTTCATGACCCTGTTTGGGATTTCCTTGGCAAAGGTACTGGAGTAGATTGCCATTTCCTTCTTCAGTTCATTTTACAGATAAGAAAATTGAGGTAAATAGGGTTAAATGACTTGCCCAGGGTCACCCAGCTAGCAAGTGTCTGAGGCCTGATTTGAATTCAGGTTTTCCTGACTTGAAGTCCGGTACTACCTAGCTGCCCAATAACTAATATTACAAAGTATTTAATTACTTATAAGGGGCACTGAGTTGGCCAAGTGGGTAGCGTGCTTGGCCTGGAGTCAGGAGGACCTGAGTTCAAATTCAGGCTCAGACACTTACTAGCTGTGTGACCCTGGGCAAATAACTTAACCCTGTTTGCCTCAGTTTCCTCTTCTGTGAAATGTACTGGAGAATGGAAACCACTGCAGTGTTTTTGCCAAGAAAACCCCAGATGGGGTCATGAAGAGTTGGACAGGACTGAAGCATGACTGAACAACAACAAAATGTTGCAAAATGCTTTCTAGACCTAGTCTTATCTGACATATGAGGTGATTAGTGCAAATATTACTATCCTCATTCATAAATGAGGATGTCATTCAGATAAGTTTAGTGAGTTCATGGGAATAACACAGATAAGGGACAGAATTGATACTCAGACATAGGTCTCTTGACTTCAAATCCAGGGATCCCTGAGCCTGGAATCAGGAAGACTTGAATTCAAATCCAACTTCAGACACTTACTAGCTGTGTGACCCTTGACCACTCATTTCACCTCCACTGGCCTCAGTTTGCTCTACTGTAAAATGGGGATCATAATAGCATCTGTCTGCCAGGGGTACCATGAGGATAAAATGAGGTATTTGTAAAGTGCTTAGCACAGTGCCTGGTACATAATATGTGCTTAATGAAAGCTTTTTACTTCCTTCTTTTTCCTTCCTTTCTCCCTCCCTTCCTTCCTCCCTCCCTTCCTTCCTCCCTCCCATCCTTCTTCCCTCCCTCCCTTCCTTCCTTCCTCCCATCCTTTCTCCCTTCCTCTTTCCCTCCCTTCCTCCCTCCCTTCTTTCCTCCCATCCTTCCTTCCTCCCTTCTTTCCTTCCTTCCTCCCTCTCTTCCTTCCTTCTTTCCTTCCTTCCTCACTCTTTTCTCCCCTCCATCCCTTCCTCCCTCCCTTCCTTTTTTCCTTCTTTCCTCCCTTCCTCATTCCCTCCCTCCTTCCTTCCCTCCCTCCCTCTCTTCCTTCCTTCCTTCCTTCCTTCCTCACATTCTTCCTCCCTCTCTCCCTCTCTTCCTTCCCTCCTTCTTTCCTTCCTTCCTTCCTTCCTTCCTTCCTTCCTTCCTTCCTTCCTTCCTTCCTTCCTTCCTTCCTTCCTTCCTTCCTTCTTCCCTTCCTTCCTTGCTTCCTTCCTTCCTCCCTTCTTTCCTCACTCAGTTCTATTACCTTTTTTCAGGTCTCTATCGAAGAACAGACCACCCCTGTTCCTTGCCCTCCCCCTCCCCTCTCTGTTTTGCCTAATTTTAGCAGGAAGGACGCTTTCTGAGGAGAGAGGCCTGATGCACAAGTGTTAGTGTCCCCGTTCCATATGGACACCTCTGGAATTCCAGTATGTGTAAAAACAAGCAAACAGACTTTAGTGACCTGAGCACACAGGTCACTGGAATTTAAGTTTTAAATAGAGAAACAAAGGGCCTGATCTAAACGGCTTGTAACATTCTTCACACAGATTTCTAATCTCGCTAAAAGAAAAAGCACATTTATTTCCATAACATTTTTTCCACCAGACTAGAGGAAAACTTCAAATTCAGCTCCTGTTAACATCTGAAGCACTTAGTGACAACACCAGAGGAAACATCACACTTTCAGCGGCCCCTAATAAACGGGCATGGAAAACTTTGGACCCATCGTGCCAACTTTGGGACCAGAATTTGTCACTAGTGCCACCCAGTGGCATGATATGAAATTGCTGGGGGGGGGTCAATGGAAAGCTTGTCCTTTGGTTTAGTTCCTGTCTTTTAGATGGCAGACAACATGTAAGGTTGAAGGTTCGATGACCCTTTTGCCCTGCCTCTCATTCGATGGTGCAGAAGGAGGTGTGCCCCAGTGGAAGAACAAAGTGGGCAAAATTCCCAACTAATGTTTTCCCACCAAAGTGTTCAAAATTTCATACTATCATATGGTCTGGAGTGAAAAGGGACCATGGAGATCATCTAATCCCTTAATTTATAGGTAAAGTAGTCTGGTGGTTCGGTGACACCCAGATCCATCCACCTTGTGTGCATATAAGGCAATTGAGGCTGATGAATGTTAAGTGATTATATGGTCCAAGACGACATTGCAAATAGATGTGTATACAACACTTTCTATGTGCCAGGCACTGTGCTAAGAGCTTTATAATTATTATCTCATGTGATTCTCAAAAGAACCCTGGGAGGCAGGTGCTGTTCTTATCCTCATTTTACAGATAAGAAAAGAGAAGCAAATGGGCTAGGCGATTTCCCAAGATCACACTGCTAATAAGCATCTGAGGCTGGATTTGAACTCAAGGCTGTGTGATTCCAGTGACTGTATCCATTACCATCTAGCTGCCCCCAAACAAGTAGCCACGCTAATGTTTAAATCTCAATTCAGTCATTTATTACTTATGTGACCCCTGGTAAGTCACTGGACCTCCCCGGGCCTGGATTTCCTTATCTGTATGCAAGGAATGGGTGGATCAGGGGGTCCTCTGATCAGTTTGATGGGTTGCCTGATTGACTAAGGGCCGCCTCTCCATTAGCCCTGTACTTACTTGTTCTGGTCTACAACCTCAAGGGTCATGCTCCAGCTTTTCTGGGAGGGCCCCTTATGCTGTGCTCTCCTTCATAGCTCTTGCAGAGCATTCTACTTGGAGAGCAAAGCCAGTGAGCCACACAGACAGTACAGGTCCAATGAGATGAGGAGTAGTTGAGGAGTCCTCGAGTTAAGTTTACTTTGGTAGGAGGGGAATGAGACTCTTTCATGGGGGTCATCCCATGAACCTTAGAGACCTTGTGTAGAACCCATATCCACCGGAAGAATAAAGGATTGCAGGTGTCCTAGCAAACCTATAATTCAGTTCCTGTCCAGGTGGAGATGATGGGTTATCTGAGTGTTTTATGCTTATGTGTCTCTTCACAGGTTCTTGTGAATTCTAATGTAACATGACTACCATGGCCTCACTGCATGGAAGACCAAGTAGGTTAGATTTCACTCCACCCCCAGGGTTTCTGGTGCTCTCGTTGGGGTGTCTAGGCTTTCTGCAGACAGCTCTAGCCCTCACCGATGGAGCTTCCTGAATTGTAGGGAGTGGCCCCCTAAACCCTAGTTCCATTTAGTCCCTAACAATCAGATTTGCTTTTACAAAGGAACATTTACTTCCAAAGTTATAATCACAACTATACAAACTCACTCCTCTCAATATATGGGAGGCATAGTCTTCCTCTGTACCACCTTCGTCTCTGAGGAGGGGAAGAGGATTATCTCAGTTGACATAGAGCACAGTCCCAGTTCCAAGACCCAAACCCACTCAGGTTCCAGTCCCAGGCACACTAACTTCTCAGGGCTTCCATGCGGGGCTAGCTGACTGGCTGGCTGTACCATCTAGCCTGTAATCCTGGCTACAAGGTCATCATTGCTCCATGAAGATGGTCCATGAAGATCACCCTATCACCTGAAACTGAGGAAGACAGACAACACAGAGCAGAAACAAGTTTTTAAAAACCCAGGCCCATTTGTCAGAGCCAGGACAAAAGAGAGGGAACTGGGGAAGGAACATCCTTCCCCTCTCACTGGTTTGATCCATGGAGCCCATGTTTTGGGTGAGCTATGATCTTCACCCTTTGGACTTGGCAGATGAGTGACTGAAAAAGAGTTCAGCGAGAGAGATTGGCCAGCTTAGTCTTGCCAGTTTTCAAAATGAAGGCAGCCAGTCGAAGGAGGTTGTACACACCCACATGGTGCAAGATGCAGAGGGCTCCATATTAGGACATGCTCCAAAGGCCCCTCCGGGGTGCCTTCATGTTACCTGAATTGGCAATGCTCAGATGAGCCTTGGTTACATATATCTTGTGCATTTGGGTGAAATAAGCTATACCATACCCAAAATCCATATTGCACACTGAGTGACAGTATAGGAATTGGGGATCCTATGGTCCACATTTAGGGATACCTAAATATAAACTATATTTTAGAGATTTTCTTGGATTAAACTCAAGAGGAAGGCAATGCACCAAATAAAGGGGAAACAAATACCTTCTTGGGGTCAGTCCTTAGGTTTGGACCTAATCCATGTGAGCTCAAGGTTTGGGTTGTTGGATTTTTTTGGAGGGGCCAAGAGAAGAGGGATGGACTAGGAGGTGGGTTCCATGTAAAATGAGAGTTTGATTAGATGATTGCTAAGGTTCCTTTCAGATCTAATCTATGATCCAAAAGGGACTTCCAAACCAAAACTCCTCGGATTGCAAATCTAGTATTCATTCCCATATACCTCTCAGCCTCTCCTTTGTTGTAATATGTCAAAGAATTGCCACATTCAAGTCAGCAGAGATTTGTTAAGCACTTGCTGCATTCAAGACCCTCTCCTAGGTAACAGGTATACAAATATGAAAAATAAGGTAGTCCTAGTGTACAGTCTACATGTGAATTTGGGAGCTATGCCAGGTACTCAAATAATTGTGATGCAACGAGAATGTGATAGGGCAAAGAAAAGAGCCAGATGAAGTACTCTAGGAAATTGAGAAGAGTGAGATCACTTTCATATAGACTTGGCAGGAGGGTAAGAGAAGGATCCATGGGGAAAGTAATATCTAAACTGGGTCCTGAAGATGAGAAGGGATTTCAATAGGTACAGATAAGAAGGAAGTATATTCCAGATATGGGGAGGGGGGATGGGAAGTGGTTTGTGTGAATGCATAGAGGAAGAAGAAAGACATTATTTAGAAATAGTTAACAGTGTGGTTGTAAAGAATGTTATAAAGGTGAGCAATGTAAATTAAGACTTGAAAGGTAGACTAGAGCTAGAATGTGGAGGACCTTAACTAACAAATTAAGGTTTACCTTTTTACCTATAGGCAATAATAGTGAGTCACTAAAGATTCTTGAGCAAAGAAGTGACATTCTCTTCAGTTCAAGCCTGTATGTATGTAATGCTTTCTATGTGCACAGCTTTGTGAAAGGGGATGGGAATGCAAAGATTAAAACATGAACAGTCCCTGCCTTATTAAAGACAGATGAGGAGCTTAAATTCTGCTGGGGAGATAAAATGTGTGCACATGAATAACTATAAGGTAATTAGAGGAATCATTAAAAACTAGAAGAATGAATAATGGGAATTAATTCCCATAGGAGATGTTACCTCAGTTGAGTTTTGAAGGAAGCAAAGGATAGTAATTGACAAAGATGAAGAGGGAAAACATGGCGGACACACAGCCTAAGTACAGAGATTGGCAATGGAATGCCAAATTCAGGAAGTAGTTAATAACTATTAGCTAGTAACCTTTTTTTGGCTAGAATACGGAGGGTGTAATATGATGTATCTGGAACGGCAGCCAGTTTGTGGAAGTCCTTGAATGTTGCCACACTGAGAAGCTCGTATTTTATCCTAGTGGCAACAAGGAACACCAAAGACTTTTGAGGAGGGGAGTGACATTGTAAGACTTAGGTATTAATGATATGAATTTGACAGCTATGTTGACAAATAATTGGAGAAGGCAGATATGGGAAGTCAGGAGACTTATGCAATAGTCAATCCAAAGGGCTTGAAATAGGGTAGGGGTCATGTGAGTAATTTAATTAAATGATATCTCTGAGAAAAATGGAAAGGAAATAAGCACCTACCATGTGCAGGTACTGGGCTAAGCACTTTTTTTTTTTTTTTTACAAATATTACCTCGAGTTATCCTCACAATTTTGTGAGACAGGTGCTGTTGGGGAAACTGAGGTAGACAGACGTTAAATGACTTACCCATTCACACAGCTAGTAACTTATCTGTAATGGGAATGGGAATTTGAAGATCTTCCCTGCCCTTTAATAGGCTGAATGTAATCCCATGGAGCCTGTGATGGAAGGAGTTTGCTGAATGGGTGGAGCATGGAGTCAGAGGAGTTAGAATGGAGAGAGGAGAGAATGCATGCAAGCAGACAACTAGAATTGTGAGTGTTTGTTTGTGGGAAAACCCGAGCAGGGGGAAGGCTTTGGGATGGTATTGCTTCCTACAGTGATAAGATGTATTAACTTCTTTATTGCTATGATGGATTAGGCTTTCTGGTGCTGGGATTTGGCTTTCTGGTGTCTATAAATACATGTTTTTCTCTGTCTTATATATGGAGAGTCTGTTATATTCTGTGATTCAGAACTACACTGGCATATTCATAGTTGCTGTCAGTGCTGTGAATATTGCCTTGGTGATACAGTAGCTGAGGCTGGGTTTTAAATCAGGTCTTTCTGACTCCATGCCCAGTGCTCTATTCATAGTGCTGCCTAGCTGCCTCAAGAGAGAATGGTCATCTTTGGTTCTTGAAGAGGATCACTAACATCAGGAGGGTCTTGACTTGCAAGTGAATTGGATTTAAGTGAGGCAGAGCTAGGCAAAATCATCAACCTCACTCAGAGAGCATTTATGGTGCTCAGGAAAGTTTTGAGAGATGCTCATGCTTAGGAGAGACACAAATGTTATCTATTTGGGGGCTGAAGATCAATGATGATCCAGCAGAGGAAATAGACGAATGGTACCAGCTTCCATGACTTGTCACTCCAAACACTGGAAAATTGAGGGTGGAGGCAGCAGAGGCCTTGGCCAAGACTGAATGCAGACTTAACATCAGCCCCTTAGTCTCAGTACAACATGCCAGGGGATGAAGCACATACGGTGGACTGTATGTCAAGCAGGTGCTCACCTAGCCTCTAAGTCCCCACAAGCAAAGGCCCTAGAGTACCTTTGGGTGCTTGGGCCTGGCGCGGACTCCTCAGGATGTCTGACTGATGCACCCTCTCTTTGGTACTAAGCCTGCTACTGCCTCTCATTTCCTGATATGGAGGCTCTCTTATGGTTAGACTTGTGGATAAAGAAAATTATTTTCTTAGTTTTGTGAAGCATGGACTTGAGAGGGGAGAAACTAGAGACCAGTTAGGAAGCTTATCTTTTTTAATTAGGTCTCTTTGTTTTTGCTTTGTCTGAGATCATAATTGTTACCCTTGTCTTTTTCACTTCAGCTGAAGCATAATAGACTCTGCTTCAGCCCTTTATTTTAACTTTTTGTGTGTCTTTTTGTTTCAAGTGTGTCTCTTATAAACAACATATTATTGAATTCTGGTTTCTAATCCATTCTGTTTTATAGGCGAGCTCATCCCATTCACATTCACAGTTATGATTATGGATTGTAGATTTCCCTCCATCCTATTTTCTTCTGTTTATCTTCCTCTCTCTTTATATCCTGGCCCTCCTCAAGTCTGTTTTGCTACTGACAATTGCCTCCCTTAATCTACTCCCCCTTTTATCACCCTCCCCCCATCTCTTATCATCTTCCCCTCTTATCTTCCTGTTGTCTAAGATAGATTTCTATGCCCAATTGAGTGTATATATGTATTCTTCCCCCCTTAAACCACTTCTGATAAGGGTGAAGTTCAAGCATTGCTTGCCATCCTCCACTTTCCTTTCCACTATAAAAGTCCTTCCTTGCAAGACTCTTTTTATATGTGAAAATGCTGCCCATTATACCTCTCCCTTCCCCCTTCTCTCAATGCTTTCCCTTTACTCACTCCCTTTTCTTCTTCTTTTTTAGAGATATCCCAACATAATTCACAGTCATGCTCATTACCTGAGTAGACTCCTAACTGCTCAAATAATGATAAAGGTCTTTGGAGTTACACGTATCATCTCCCCATATAGGAATGTAAAAAGTTTAACTTTATTGAGTCTGTTATGATTATTATTATCATTCCATATTTACCTTTTATCTTCTCTTCAGTCTTGTGTTTGAATGTCAAATTTTCTATTCAACTCTGGTATTTTTTTTACCAGGAATGTTTGAAAGTCCTCTGTTTCATTAAATATTATTTTTTCCCCGTGAAAGTTTATACTCAGTTTTGCTGGGTATTTTTTTCTTTTTTTGGAGGGGGAAAGGTAGGGCAGTTGGGGTTAAGTGATTTGCCCAAGGTCACATGGCTAGTTTTGTGTTGTGTCTGAGGTTGGATTTGAACTCAGGTCCTCCTGACTCCAGGGCCTGTGCTCTATTCACTGCGCCACCTAGCCACCTCCAAGGGTAGGTTATTCTTGGTTGTATATTCCCAGCCCTCCACTGCTTTTAAGAGTGGAAGCTACTAAATTTTTTGTATTCTGACTGTGGCTCCATGGTATTTGAATTGTTTCTTTCTGGCTGCTTGCAATATTTTCTCATTGACGTGGGAGCTCTGGAATTTGGTTATAATATTCTTGAGAGTTTTCACTTTGGGGTCTCTTTCAGGAGGTGATCAGTGAAGTCTTTCAATTTCTAGTTTACCCTTTGGATCTAAGATGTTATGGCAGTTTTCCTTGATAATTTCTTGAAATGTGATGTATAGGTTCTTTTTAGGTAATCCAATAATTCTTTTTTTTTTTTTTAAGCAGTCAGGGTTAAGTAACTTGCTCAAGGTTACATGGCCAGTTATTTCTGGGTGTGGTGCTGAGTATCTGAGTCCAGGATTCGATCTCCAGGTCATCCCGACACTGGAGCTGGTGCTCTTACTCGCTGAGCCACCTGGCCGCCCCTTAATCCAATAATTCTTAAATGATCTTTCCTAGATTTATTTTCAAGGTCAGTTGTTTTCCAATGAGATATTTCACAATTTCTTTAATTTTTTTGATTCTTTTGATTTTGTTTTATTGGGTTTTTTAATGTCTCATGGAGTCATTAGATCCACTTGCCTAATTCTAATTTTTAAGGAATTATTTTATTCAGTGAGCTTTTTTACTTCTTAGGTTTAGCCAATTCTACTTTTTAATGAGCTCTTTTCTTCAGTGAATTTTTGTGCTTCTAAATTATTTTTTAAGTTGTTATTTTCTTCAGTATTTCTTAAAGATTATTTATTTATTTTTGGTTTTCAACATTCATTTCCACAAGATTTTGAGTTACAAATTTTCTCCCCATCTCTCCTCTCTCCCCCACCTCAAGATGGCAAGCATACTGAATACACCTTCGCCAATCTGCCCTCTCTTATATCCCCTAATCCCCCCCTTACTTTCTTGTAGGGCAAGATGGATTTCTATACCCTATTGCTTGTATATCTTATTTCTTCAGTATTTTTCGGTGCTTCTTTTACCAAGCTGTTAATTGTCTTCATTATTTTCATCATTCTCATTTATTTCTCCAACTTTTCCTCTACCACTCATCCCTTTCTTTACATTTTCCAGTATTGGGGAGGAGGGCCTTGGATCCAATTGGCATTTTTCTTTTAGTTTTATAGCTTTTTTTTCCACATTGTTGTCTTCTGAGTTTATGTCTTGGTCTTCCCTGTCACTGTATTAGTTTTCTGTGGTCAAGTTCTTTTTTTGTTTGTTTACTCATTTTCCCAGCCTTGTTTCTTGACTTTGAACTTTATGTTAAGTTGGACTCTGTTCATCTGGGTGTGTGCAAGTACTTTCTAAGCTTCAGACTTTTTTGTGTTACTGTTTTCAGAGATAGCTGTGGGGGGTCAACAAGTTTTTGTTGCTTCTAAGGTGGTGTGGATGTGGGGAGAGGTATTGTCACTGCTTTCCTGGTCTGTGCTCTGGTCTTTATCCAGGAAGGGCCCCTGCTCCCTGCACTGTAAGTGCTAGAGCTTCTCTTGGCCCTGGAGCTATGGCCAGGGTCCCTACTCTCTTGTGGCTGATCACAAATACTCCTTTTTGCCTTGGAAGTGAGCATTGAGGAATGATATGTTCAGAGCTTCCCATTAGAAGGATAACTTTGGCAGTTGAATGGAAGAGGTTCTGTAGTGGGAGGAGACTAGAGGCAGGTACCCCAACCAGAAGACTATTGGAATAATCCAGGTATGAGGTAATAAAGTCCTATAACAGGGAGTTATCTACTCTACTGTGTGAGTAGAGAGAATGGGACAAATAGGAGAGATATTGTGAAGGTAGAAACAACAAAACTTCACAACAGTTATGACCCAGAACTACACATGGGCAATAGAGTTGTAAATCAGTGTTAGCTGCTCCCAATGCCAGCAGAGGGCCCCTGTAATTTCTTTTTGACCATTTGTCTCATCCCTTTACCATCTCTGGACTGCTGCTGCTGCTTTGTGCAGGCTGGCCCCCACCCTGGTGTTACTGATCACTCCTGCCAATCTCCTAAATTGTCTTAAACTGGAAAAATGTCTCATTCTCACCTTTTGTTGGCTCTGCTTGTCTAAAATTTTATTTGAGGAGTTATTTTAAATTTGTTTGAAGGACAGTGCTAGAAGAGTTCAACTGAATTGCTGCCTTAATTCCACCATCTTGGCTCCTTATTTTGTGCATTTTAAAACATTATTCTGAGAAGGGATTCGTAAATTTTACCAGGTTTCCAGGTCAGTCCAGAAGCCCTGAAGGATGATGGCACATCAGCAATAATAGGGAAGCTGGGGGGAAGGGCAGATCTCGAGGGGAAGAGCTGCTCAGTTGGGAGTCTGTTGAGTTGGATCTACTGGGGCAACATCCAAGGAGAGATTTCTAGAAAGCAGTAGGAGATGTGATGCTGAAGTTCTGGGAGAGAAGGGGAAGAGGGTTGTATGTGTATATCTGAGAGTCAACTCCATAAAGATGATCAAGCCCTTGGAAGCTGAGGTCACCAAGGGAGAAAGCATAGAGAGGGCAACAATTTATATTAGTGTCATAGCTGTACTTCATCCTTTACTCAGTCAAGAATAGTTGCTTAGTAGTAGAGAAACTCCTGAATTGGCATATACTGAGAAGACAAGTCTTATTTCAGAGAACGCCATGTCTAACTTTGTATGCAGGGTTTTAAGATGACATATGTATTTCAGAGACTTTCTGACATACCCTAATTCACCACAGACAAGTGTACTAGATAGGACTAGATGGCCACTGAGGTTCCTCCTAATTCTCCAATTCTGGGATTTTGTGAAGTCATGTAACATAATATGGCCCAAACTACTCCAAGATGACAAATTATGGAGGAGTTGCTGATCTTCATTGGGGGAAGCAGATTCCACACCAGGAATTCTCCACACTGATAAATGGATTGAGAAATATAAAAGTTATCAATGTTGCTGATATCAAAGTTGTCCTAGTAAGTATATTCTATGCCCTCTTTATCAAATGGCTACATAGGTTATTGACAGAGATGGTCAATCATTCAAGTTTGCGATGAAACAGGCTTCACATTGGTCATTTCCTGTTTGCCTAGATTTTGGTGATATAGAAAGTTCTGCATTGCATAAATGACCTTTCCTCTACCATTAATAGCTATGTACTTGAATTGTTTTTCCACAACCTAGAACGGGTGGTATCAAGCTCAGCTCTTCTGCCTTTATTACTAATTAATGGTTGACATTTTTTAATTGAATTGGGAGAGAAAGCCAGAGACAGAAAATGAGAATGGCTCATGTAGCGTTGGATGAAAGTAGATGTTCAATGAAGGGCTTGCTAATTATACTGAAACAAACAGTTTTTCATCTGGATTCTAAGATTTACCATACCAGTTTGTCTCCCTATTAGAATATAAACTCCATGTGAACAGGGATTATGTCTTATCTAATTTTTTTTCCCTTCTCTAGAACCTACTGACTGCTACAGACACAGGAGGTACCTGGTATTTGAAAGGACATGGGGATCAAACAAATTGCAACATGGCAATGGACACCATTATCTACCTGTGTATAACCAGGCAAACATTAATTTTGTTTGGTTTTACTTTAATGCACCAGAGACATAGTCAGGTCAAGGTCTCTGGTTTTAGATATTTAGAGTTTGCATCAAAATCAACAAAATGCAACCTTTACTTCCCCTATGTCAGGGAAGTGGGCTACAAGTCTACATATGGGAGGGATAAAGACTTCTCAATCCCACTTTCCTACTCATATAAGTTCCAAACCCAGTGCCACCACCTCCAGCTTCTATAAACAACTGGCTAGCCACAGTGCCCCATCACTTTACTGAGGTCAGAGAGAAGTCACAGTAGGCATCTCTTCTTCTTTCAGAACCTTGGGTGCCTTCCTAATTACTTTTTGTTGTTACTGTTCTTCAGTTGTTCAGTCATGTCCACCTCTTCATGACCTCATTTAGGGTTTTCTTGGCAAAGATACTGGAGTGGTTTGCCATTTCTTTCTCTAGCTCATTTTACAGATGAGGAAACCAATTACTTAGAAGAGTTTTATAAATACTAACTGTTCTCTGGGTACCAGGACCAATCCCATATTTAGCACGTTCTAAGGTATCAAACAAGCTGCTTTGAACCAGATTATAATTAGGAAATACTTAACTAAATAAAAATAAAATATAACATGGATAATGTTAACATATGGTTTTCTAAGACAACATGCAGCCAGCAGAGCTTCTTATTTACAATTTAAGCAATTTTTTAAAAATACCAAATTAATATTAGACTTTTGTTTAAATATTAACCAGTGAAAGTTTTTTTGGAAGTAATCTGGCAGTACATTTTACAGTCCTTTCTCTGAAACCACACTGCACACTGCTGCAAATGTGGCCATCTAACACTAGTTGATTGATTCAGTTCTGGGCTCAGCTCATCCATTTGCAGTCTGTCCAGCATTTAAGTGGTATGATGGATGAAATCTATGGTTTGTACATTCAACTGCTCATTTTAACCCACATAACAGGCATCCTTTGTCCAATAGTTTTTTTCCTGTGTGGATAGTCAGACTTATTTACAAGGTATTACAGTGTTCTAGGGCTTGATGCAAAGTGTATTATATGCAAACAAGAGTATCTGTAAGATCTTACTATTTATAGGGAATCCCTGGATCTGTAGGTATCCTAGAGGTGAGAGGAAATCACTGACATGTTGAAAAGGGATGACATGGTCAGGTTTGCTTTAGGAAGATCACATTGAGAGCTGAATGGAGGACAGATTAGCGTAGGGAGACTAACCAGATGGCTATTACAACAGTCTAGGCATGAAATGATGTGAGCCTGCATCAGGGTGGTGGCAGTGTCCGAAGACTGAAGGACATATACAAGAGATACTACCTAGGTCTTGCATACAGTTGTATACAATTGATAAGACTTATAATAGACTGGATATGGTAAGGGATGGTGAGAGTGAGATGACACCCAGGTTTAAAGCCTTGATGACTAGGAGGATGGTGATGCCCTTGACAGGAAGAGGAGGACAGGAGTTAGTGGATAGAGATAATGTTTGGGATATGTTGTCCTTAAGATGTCTACAGCATATCTACTTCTAGATGTCCAGTAGGTAATTGGGTATGTGAGATGGGGGGTCAAGAGAGAGGTGAAGGCTGAACATATAGATCTGAGAATCATTTGCCTAGAGATAATAATGTAATCCATAGATGAAATAGTACAGGAGAAGAGGGCTTGGGACAGTCTTGGAGAATATCCATGGTTGGTGGGCATGACCTGGATGAGGATCCAGAAAAGAAGACTGAGGAGCACTTAGACAGTAGGAGGAAAACCAGAGAAGGGCAGTGTTGTAAAAAACTAGAGAAGAGATTACTAAAGAGAAAAGGGTGGTGATGATCAAAAGTGTCAAAGGTTGCAGAGTCAAGAATGAGGATTGAGAAAAAGCCATTCAGTTTGGCAGTTGAGAGATCATCGGTAACTTTGGAAAGAAGTTTCAGCTGAATGGTGTAAGACATCTTAGTGTAACGTTGAGACTGAGAATGGAAATGAGGCAGACTTTGGATGGCCTTCTCACAACTTAGTCATGCAAGGGGGGGGGAAAGAGATACAGGATAATGGCAGGGATGGATACAAGTGAAGCTTTTTTGAGGATGGAGGAGGTACAGGCATTTTAGTTCCAGCAAGGGAAGTTGCCAGTAGACAGGAAGAGATCGAAGCTTAGTGAGAAAGTAGGGATGATAGACGGGGCAATCTGCTAGAGAAGACAGGATGGAATGTCCATGTAGGGGCATTTTCCTTGTTAAGAAGGCCACCTCTTCATGTAAAATGAGGTGGCAGAAGGCATTTGAATGAGGGGAGAAAATGAAGCTCTCTGAGAATTCTTCAGTGAAATATGAGGCAAGGTTCTCAGCTGAGGGTGGGGGATGTAGCAGCAAGCACCCCAAGCGTCCTCAGGGTTTGCTGCCAATACAGGTTCTTGGATCTGCTTTGATAAAGGAAAGCAATTCAAAATGGGTTAACAAGCTTACTTTAATCAGTCAAACATATATAGTTTACCTCGTTCAGGGGAAAAAGGTCAGCACCCCGAACTTCAAAGTATACAGGCAGAAGTATCAAGACAGAAACAGATCAAGTAGACAGCTTTCCAAACTGTCCAACCATTACATCCATACCAAACAACATCTGGATTTCAAAGCCGGGGGGCTCTGGACAACGGCATTCCAGAATTTCATCTGATCAAATCACAGAACACTTCTCAAAGTGAGCCCCAAAACAAAGCTACACATCAGGGCTTATACAGCCTTCTCCTGGCTCAGAGAATGTAACAACCTTTTGGACCCACTGGCCAGTCATGAAGTATCAACTAAAAAACAAGCCTCCCACCCCAGGCTCCAGGTGCACTTTAGCCTAGGGGCAGGGAAGATCTTTAAATTTGCATTTCCATTACCAGGGAAAAGGGAGCCATGGGAGGCCTGAGGAGGAATGAGATTTAGAAATGCCTGGAATGCTCTTCCTCTTCCATTCTGACTAGTAGCCTCACTGACTTGTCTCAACTAAAATCTTCTAAAGGAAGCCTTCCCCGACTCTTAAATTTAGCGCCTTCCCTCTATTATTTCCTATTTATTCTGTATATATAGCTCTCTCTCTCTTTCTGTGTGTGTGTGTGTGTGTGTGTGTGTGTGTGAGGTCACATTTGAACTAAGGTCCTCCTGACTCCAGGTCGAATTTCTCTGTTCACTGCACCACCTAGCTGCCCCCTTGCACAAGCATCTTGTATAAATTTTGGCATATAGATTGAACAGAAGGATAAGAGGCTGGATTGCCTTTGTGAAACTGAAAAATTATCTTTAATGATCCCAAACTTCTCTCTGAAGCAAAGGCCTATCATTTTAATACCCATTTTTTTCCAGTGGTTGTTTATGGCTGTATCATGGAGTATTTCAGTCACTGCAGAATCCAAGCTGAAGATCACTGAGTAAGGCACACAGGTACAGGATAACAGAAATGACATTAAAGACATATTTAAGCAGAAAAAAGAAGCTGAGCCAAGCTGGTTGTTGGTGAGTGAAGAAAAACATTATCATTAAGTGTGCCTCACTTGTATCCTCATCATGTTGAATTTGAGGAAGGCCTTGAGCATGTTGAACTGACTCCCTGGACAAAATTAAGGGAGGACACAAAAAAATGGGCTGCGATCTGCATCATTGAAAGGAATATCTGTTCTAGAAGGATCAAAAGTTTAGTTCTTTTTACTACTCAAAGAACCAAATATTATGCCCATAGGCAATTTTATGCACTTAAATGGATTGCTCTTAAACCTTTTACTTCTACAAATATTTATTGAGTATGCACAAGTTACCGTGAGGAAAAAGCACTAGCTTTGTAAGAATTTGTTAGTTTAAGTTTCCAATATGGCACTTAAGGTGTGAATACCTGTAATCACTTAACCTCTTTCTTGATGACTGTTTCCTCTTCTGAAATAGGAGTAATACTTTCATCATCTAGCATGTCACAGTATTGTGGGAACATACCTCATAAACCTAAAGTTAGGACTTCATAAATTTATAAATGTTGTATGAGTTATAAATGGGAATTTTTCTTCTAGAAAGCAGCTTAAAATAATTCCTGCCCTCAAGAGATTTAAAATCAATCAAGTTGGCATAGAAAGGTAAAGTAAATAATAATAGGTAAAGTTAAACATCAATTAAACTATCTGATTTGTCTTTTCAGGAAAGACTCAATGTTTTGTTTTGTTTTAAAAAAAAAAAAGGAAATTCTTCTTTGTGTCCTTATTTGGGGTAACAAGGAATCTGTATTACTTAGAAATTTAATTCCATATCTAGTAAAAATGTTTCAGGTTTGCAAACTATAGAAATGCTAACACAATAGTGCAAAAGCCTAATCTTGGAAAATTGGACACTCTGAAGAGCAATCTGGCCTGCAATTCTGGAAACTTTATTTTGGGTTATTTTTCAATCATTAATTCTGCAGCTGACTTGGAAAAAGACTGAAAAAAAGACAACTTTTCAAGTAAAATAGTAGGGCTGAACAGAAGTCAATGACAATTTATTTACACCAAATGACAATGAACTGAGACTAGTACTAAGTATTTCCATAAAACAGCCCTTTCTATGGAATGTTTTATTTAACAGATAATTTTTTAACTTCAGAATTCCCAAGCACAGGGATATTCATAATGAAACAGTTTTTATAACAGTATTTTTTTCCTTTTATCTACCAGTTTTATTTTTTGGAAAACAATTTTCAAACTAAATTGAGTTACTGAATTATAAGAATTTTACTTAAAATGTTTAGCTGTGCATAGGCAAATACATTTTACAATATAAAGGTAACACATTTTTACACTTAGCAGGCCTTTAGGTCATATACTAGCCCCAAATGATAAGGAATTTCAAGGATTTGAAGTTCATTAGATACACAATACTTAGATCTAAATTTTAGGTTTGTTCCATTTTTAACAATTACTAGGGATTTGTAACTACATGAAGTGAAAATACAATGAAAAACTGTAAAGATATTAGCAGTAAAGAATTAAGAGCACTTCATAGGCAAGGGACCTGGGTTATAACTTGAAGGCCATATGTTACATTACTCACTGTAGCTTTGGAAGGTTCACCCACAAAACTAGTTTGGCACAAAGACACTGCCTGTTTAGGACTTATTAAAAATTTTGCACAGCAGAACTGGTCAAACACTGTGAATGTGAAGAGGGGAAAAAAAAGGAGAAGTAAAATTATGGAGTTCAAATTGCCTGCTAGGAGTCCATAGCATTTCCATCTCTTCACTATTTTATGAACAATAACATCACAGGATTCTTCTCCACTATAAGCCAAGAATTTTGCTTTTCCAAATAGAACATTTCCAAAATTACAAATTAAACCAAGTCCAATAGTACATTATAGAAGATAAATACTTGAGAGGTTCAGGGAAAAAACAACTTTTAGGCAATTTTGAAAATAGTTTATTACAAAATATGATACAGTCTTTATAGATTGTGTCCCAATCTCCCATAACTCATATACCTTGAAGATTGTAAAATATCTATGTAAATGCCCATACAAATCTAAGCTGTACAGTACTTTCAATCCTCTTAAATTTATAGAGCAGGTTTGTCAGGCAGTATTATAGTGGAGTACAAACAGGCAAGTCACTCTGTGGACATCTGGCATTCTTGCAGGTAGCATGATTCAAATGGTTTTCTCCAGTGGATCTTAACAATGCAATAGCTGTTCAGAATCCACCATATTTTAGTGATCAAAACCATACTGGGGAAAGGAAGAACAATACAGCTCAACAAAGGGTTTTGTACTCGTTACTTCTTATTTCTAGGCTTTAACTCTTCTGCCGCGTTACGTAGAAAAATGTAATTTTTCTTTTGGGGATTATAAAATTCATGTCCCTAAGAAGGGAGGAAATAGAAGTTATATTAGAAAAAAGTTACATTTTAAGAATTGGATTCTTAAGCAAGCATTCAGTTTAATTTAATAAGAATTCAAAATAGCCCCAGAATTCTAAATGTTCACCTACATGAATAGCTCCTTGATGTTCAGATCTTTTCTAGATGGAGGTATAATACATTTAATTAAGACAAAGGCCTGATTCAGTCTCTTCAGAGTTAGAAAATCTTTAAAACACTTCAAATTCTATCTTAAATTTTCTTGATGTTATGGTAATAAGGTCAAACAGTAATTGGTTTTATTTATCCAGGTACTAATATAAAATTTATGCCAGAATTTTATAAATTAAGTTATTAAAAAATGTATATACTGAAAAACCCAATCTTTCTTAGATAAAGTTGGAATATGAATTCTTACCTTTGACCAGTCATAGCTAGAGGCATATGCAAATATGTTTCCATTGTGATTGAAACAACAAGCTGAAATTGGCTGATCTAATTGTTCCGAGGTTTTTAGTTTTGTCCTTGCATCTTTGTCCCAAAAGCTGAATCTACCATCAGATCCTACAGTAGCAAGTGTTCCATGAACAGGATGAAATGCTATCCCATTCACCTGCAAAGAATTGTATATAAGAAAGAGAAAGCAGAATAATAGTGAGCATTTTTCAATATATGTGGCACATATCCTTAGGCTTAAATTGGAAAGACAAGTAGAAATTTTAAAATAAATTATTTAAAAGTACCTATTAGAAGACCATAATCATTCTAGTGTTAGCCCCTCTGGGAATGAAAAACAAAAATGAAATCATACCTGCTGGCAAGAAACTTACATTCTGCTGGGGTACCCATATAAGTAAATAAAACATGTACAAAATAAACACAAGGTAATTTCAGTGGGGGAGAGGGAGCTCTACCAGATAAGGGGATCTGAAAAGGCCCCCTGAAGGAAAAGGTGCTTGAGCTGAGTTTTGGAAGAAAACTGGGATCAAGTATAAGAAGGGAATGTGTTGCAGGCATAGAAGATACATGAGCAAAGCCACAGAAGGAATGCCATGCCTAAGGAACAGTAGGAAGGCCAACATACATGGAAGAATATGTGGGGGTACTATGCAATAAGCCTGGAGCTAGAAGCCAGATAGACCCAGACTCCACAGGGCTTTTTTTAAATGACTAACAGTGGAGCTGGTATTGTATCCTGGAGGCAACAGGGAAAGGATGCTGCTTAATCAGTGAGAAGCATGATTAAAATTGTGCTTTAGGAATATCAATGAGGCAAGTGTGGAGAAAATCATTTGGAGAAGGGAGATGCTGGAAGTCAGGAGACCAAATGGGAGGCTGTTCTATTAGTCTAGCTAGATGGTGGCCTCACTTGGGATGGTGATCATGGAAGTGGAAAAAGGATACAGAGACAAGAGATATTGTGAATGAATGAGATTTAGTAACAGATTGGGTGTGGAAGGGAAGGAAGATAAAAGAGAATCAGCCCAAAGCTGCAAACTTGGGTGAATGGAAAAATGGTGGTACCATCAACCAAAAAACACTTTTTAAGTATTTGGTCCTATTCTAGGCACCGGGAATAAAATTTTTTAAAATTAAACATCAACAAAAATAGGGAAGTTAAAAAAGCTAAGGGTGGAGTGGGGATAATGAGTTCTACTTTGATCATGTTGAGTTTGTGATTTCTAAGACATCCAGTTCTAAAGGTCCAACAGACAGCTGGTGATGAGGAAATGGGGCTAAGATCTATGAGTTATTTACATAGAAAGACTAACTAAACTCATGGATTCTGATGAGGTCACCTAGCAAGAGATTGCAAGGAAGAGAGGAGGGGGGATATATTATGGATAATGACTGTATATAACTCCTTACTTTTATACTTATATAAAGTAGACTGAAAATAGTCAGGTAAGAAGGGAATCTCAAGAAAATAGTAACATGAAAACCTAGAGAAGATAAATATTCAGGAAAAGACAGTGGTAAATGCTGCAAGAATGTAAAGGACAGAAACTGAGAAAAGACCATAAGATTTGTCAATTAAGAGATCACTAGTATCTTTGGAAAGAGCAGTTTCAAGTGAACGCCGAGGTCAGAAGTCAATGCAAAGTTAGAAAAATGGAGGCTGCAGATAACTTTTTTCCTTGGCTACAAAAGAGAACTTGAAGGAAATGATACTGTCAAGTGAAGGTTTTTATTTAATTCAATTTTAAGAATGTGGGAGATCCAAGCATGTTTGTAAGCGGCAGGGAAAGAAAAGAGCAAAGTAGAGAAAGAGAGAATAGAGAGGGTGATAATTACAAGATCACTATTCATTTTAAATACATAAGAAATCAAACAGTTGTAGTGCTCTTCAATTACATAGTGATTTTTATCTTATCTTGTGTGTAGGGATATGTGTTCGGAAGGAAGCTATGGTTTTTAATTGTACTTTAAAAAATTATAGCCACTTTCTCTAAATACTTACAGCATAGATATCTTGAGGAGCTGAAGTATTAGTTCCATTAGAACGATGACATTTAAAGGTGAAGTTATCTTTGGCACTGAAAAAAAATGGTATTTTAACTTTTTAAAAAAGCCTCAAATAAAAAAAAATTGCTGAAATTGATACAATCACACTTACGGATTTGGCGGATTAATATAATGAATAGCAACTCTTCCTTCAATACTTCCCAGGGCAAAACCAGTAGGCTTATTCTGTTTGTCTTTAAAAATGGCAACACAGCGATGCTAGAGACATAAAGAATCAAATAAGGTCAATTATTTAACTCCATTTTAAATCATAACATGGAAGCTAACAAAATTTGTATTTTCTCTGGAATATGCGTTAAAATTTTTTTAACTAATATATTTTGTTTCTAATTTGTTGTATATGTTATATGATTTGTTATATGATTCTTATTTATTTCTAATTTGTTTTCTAATTTCTCAACATCTCTACTTTTTCACAGAGAACCATCTCTTACAACAAAGAATTTTTAAAAGAAAAAAACTTCACCAAACCAAATAATCATTGTCTTATACCCAAAGACCTTCACTTATGCATAAGAAGGAGGGAGATGCCTTAGTATATGTCTTCCTTGGGACCCATCTTGGCCACTCTAATTTTGGTTTTGGTTGTTTTGTTTTTCTTTCAATTTACACCACTGTAATTACTGTGTACATTGTTCTGCTTACTTTGTTTCAGCTCATCTTAAGTCTTCCCATCTCCTCTTACTCAGCTATTCTGAAAGCACAGTACTATCACATTATATTTATGTACAACTTGCTTATCCATTCCCCAATATAAGGACATTTACTTTATTTCCAGTTTACTGCTACCACTACAAAAAAGTGCTGGGTGTATATGGGGCCTTACTTTTCTACTTCTGGCTTCTCTGAGATATTATTTTTCATAAAACCACGTTAATTATATTAACATGTAATGAGTTTATGATTTTTTTT
Source organism: Petaurus breviceps papuanus (assembly GCF_028583685.1). Lineage (NCBI taxonomy): Eukaryota > Metazoa > Chordata > Mammalia > Diprotodontia > Petauridae > Petaurus > Petaurus breviceps. Next base: position 12,658,119 of record NW_027187360.1, on the reverse strand, counting down.
TAACGAATTCATGTCCTTTGGCCACTTTATTTACTGGGTAATCTAACTGGTGTTATATATTTGTATCTCTTCCTAAATATCATGGACATCAAACTTTTCTCAGTGATATTTGATGTAAATATTTCCTTCTAATTCTAATTATTCATGAAAAAATTTTTAAGTTTTATTTTCATCATCTCCTTTACCTCTTATTTAGATATCCTTCTCCTTGCTATCACTGTAGAAGACATCTGATCTCACTTTAATTTTTTATGGAGGGACACATTTTGATTATTTAATCATTTTAAGTTTATTATAGCAAATGGTTCAAGTTCTTCATCTAAACCTAACTTGTGCCAAGTTATTTTCTAGTTTTCTCAGCAGTTCTTATAAAAAAGCCCTTACCCTAAACAATATAGGTTGGTGGGTTTATCAAAAATTGGGATGTTGTTTTTGACTGCTTCTGTTTCTTATCCTGTTTTCATTCTATCAAATGGTTTTGATGGCTTTACATATAATATAGCTTCATAATGCTATACCCCCTTCATTTATACTTTTTCTCATTAGTTCCTTTGAGAGTCTAGGTAAGATGCTTTTTTCATAACAACCCCATGTGATAAGGGAGTATCAGTATCTTGGCAGCTGAATTAGATGAGGCTCAGAAAAATGAAATGTCTTACTCACCAGTCATTCAAACAGTAAATGGTAGAACCAGGACTCAAAATGAGGTCTTACTCCAAGAAGATAATTGCATATTTCTATACTACTGGTTATATACTAAAGTAGTAAGTCACCCCTTTTTAATGAGTATTTTAGGATTTAGAGCTAGAAATGTTGTCAGAGATCATCCAGTTCAATGTCCTTATTGTAGGGTTGAAGAAACTGAATCCCAGAGAGGCAAACTTTTGTACTGACCTATGCTATTTCATAAATCCAATTATATAGGCTATTTTAATTTTTCTTTTATTTTCTATTGTAGAATACTTTCAAACCATAAATTGCTTAAGAGGGGACTATGGTCCAAAAAGACTCAAAACTCTTTGGAAAACAAATATTTCTTCAATATTTTAAGGATCCATTATTTCACTATTCTGAGTCCTCTTTCCACCAACACATACTTCAACCCTAAAAGAAACTGTCTACATGTGAGCATTTACATACTTAGGCAAACTGGTCTTCATACAAAAGACACAGCCTTCATCACCAGGGACAGAATGGTAGAATCTGTAGGACTTTATGCTCTTCTAGCAGAACACAGAACTCCATCCATGCCACAGGGGATTGTTTTTCTCCAAATATGAATTATACAATTTGAAAAGAAGGACAAATGATTACATGAAGATCTAAATCATATTTAATTGCCTCAATATTCAATATTTATCCCCTAATTCAAACAAGATTTTGCTTACCTAAAAAATTAATTTTTCTAATACAGATTTATATAACTGTGATATGCTCAGAATTTAATGTAATGTATATAATTTAATATCAGTTTAGATAAAACTTCCTGACCCTCCCTAGAAGAAGACTTTTTCTAGTATATTATTTATAAGCATAGCACCTTTCATACAGGAGAAGTATTCATTAATCTGATTTGTGTTGTTGCTTACCTGATGTTTAAGAGGAGACTCTATTCTCCTGAATTCAGAAGGCTGATTCTCTAATTGATAAACTATCAGTCCTCTCTCAGCAGTAGCTACAGCTGCCATGGGGTATACCTAAAGCCAGAAATGAGGAAAAGATGAAAATGCATACTCAATATAAGGATCTGACCATACTCTCTTAAGAACCATTTCCTTTAAAATGAAGGAATATGTTCCCTGTAGTTAACTGTTAGAAGTAATGCTATTCACTCATAAAATTACAAATGTAGACATGATTATTTCAAGTGAGAATTTAATCATTCCATACTATTAACAAATTCTATAATGTGATGAGTAAACATGTGGGAGATGTTCTTCTAAAATTGATGACCATTCACAGGGGCTCTACACCATAATATAGCCTTCAAATTTATTATTAAATGTTATGGTCTGGATATTATTTAAGTAAAGAAATTAGAAGTTTGAAATGAAATGCTCACCACATCAGCACAGTAACATCTTTCAGGCAGTTGCAATGTCATCATAGGACTTGGTGACCGTGTGTCCCAAAACTAGATAAAATGAACAATAAGCCTTTGGTTAATCAGAGTTGATGGTTAAATCATATAAATCTTGCCATAGCTATTAAACTGCAGAGACATTATTTTGTCAGGGTGTTATACCTTTAAAGTTTTATCCCAGCTTCCTGTCATCACACAACTATAGTTTGGTGCTTTGATCCAATGCACAGTTTTCACAGGAGCGTCATGCTTTTTATAAAAAAAAAAAAAACAACAACAAACTGATTAGAAGAGGTAAGAGTGGTAGTTAAGTACTAAATATCTTCAAGATTTAGTGAAAAACTTTTTCAACTCAACATTCAGGTTAGTGTTAATATAAAGAACAATGAAGCTCACACATTCAGGTTTTTGCAACCTCCTCCCCTATACCTCATTGCCCCATGATAACTTTCATGAAAATACACAAAGGATTCACAGGCAGGAGGACCAGCTTGTCCAATGCTCTCATTCTACAGACAAGGAAGCTTAGGCCTAGAGAGATGGGTAGTAAATATCAGAATTAAGATCCAAATCCAAGCTTCTCCCTCAAATTCAATGCACTTTATACTATACTCTGCTGCCCCGATGGTGATCTCAAGGTTCTATCACTGGCTCTTTTCTCACATCTCTCTATATTCTCTCCCCTAGAAATCTCATCTATTCTGATAGTTTTAATCAAAATCTCCTAAGATTATATCCCTACACCTGACTTTCCCCCAGAGCTTTAATACCATAGCTTTGATTACCTGGTGGGCATCTTCATTTGGATGTGTCAACAACACCCTAAGTTCATCATCAATCTTCCTTCCTACCCACCTTCAAATTCTATTTCTGTTGATGGAACCAGTGCTTTCCTGTCACCCTGGTCTGTAACATCTGAATAATTTTTGATTCTTGTCATTCTATCCAGGCCAGCCCTCATTATTATAATCTGGGGAAGTGGTTCCTGTGGAAAAAGGGCCAGCCATCCCCACCAACTACCAACCACCACTCATAAGGCAAGTCTTTCCAAACTAGCTGAATTCAGAAGCAGGAAGGTACCCTGAGGTGTACAGGGGAGGCAAGTGTAGTGCCAACACAATATTCACAGCAGTTGACGGTGACTGTAAATACTATGTTGGTGCTACAGCAAGTGAAACTATACCCCCAACACCTCCCTTCAGATCCTGGTGAAGATGGCTGAGAATTCTGAGCCCAACAGCTTTTTGAAGAGCAATACTCCCACTCTTAAGTGCCTGTAACCATCACCTTGGGAAGCAACCCCTGTGGAGATGCAACCTGGTAACAACTCCTGAAGCAGATAAATCTACGTTTAGAGAAGACTTAGAAAAGAAAGTTCCTATCACTAAAGTCCTTGGCATTGTCAACATCAGAAAAGGGTATCATTTCATTAGTGGAATGACATTAAAGAGACTGTCTGCTTGCTACTGTACCCTAAGGCCCTGGGACTTTTCCATCTGACTCGCAGGCAACCCCTTCCATGTGTGCTGTCTCTACCATTATGATGGGAGCTCCCTTGACAATAGGGTCTTTTATTTTTTCTTTGTATTGCCATATTTAGCCCAGTGCTGTGCACTTAATAAGTACTTGATACTTCATGCACTCATTCATTCAGTCATTCTTAACATTCAAACAGTTGTTAGGTCCTACTGAGTCTCTCCTACAACTCTCACAAATATGCCTTCCTTTCCATAATCAACTGAAACCTCCCTAGCGCAGGCCCTCATCCCTTCCTCTATTTAATGAATCCTTTAGTTAGATATGGAAGGAATCTTCCTAATACCGTGCTATTATTCCACTATTCTGCTACTCAAAAACCTTCACTAGCTCCAGCTTACAAAATGAAATATAAACTCACGATACTGAATCTAGGCTTCCCAAAATGAGCTTCCAATCTACTTTTCTAGCATTGGATCACACTATTCCCCTTCATGAGCTCTGTGGTCCAGTCAAACTAGAACTTCAACATTCTGGTGCCTCTGCTCATGCCATTATACCATGAGAAAGCAAGACAGCTGAGCTGCTGGAGCAAAAAGGTAGCAACTTCCTGCCAATAAGCCTAAAAAATTCACATGTCTTCCTCAATTTTATTCAATTCAACAAACATTTATTAAGGGCCTAGTATGTAGAAGGGATTGTGCTAGGTTATGGGTACACCATGACAAAAAAACTACATAATTCCTACTCCCACGAAGTTTATATTCTCCTCTGAGACTTCCTGTAGGCTGCATATAAAAGCAGGAAAAGTCCAAGCTTCTGCACTGATATTTCTAATACTGTAGTTATGAATGCAAATGTGTTAACAAGCAGGGAAGCAAGAAAGCTAGGTAACTTTGGGCAAAAATTCATTTTCCTTTGTAATATAGTCTGAAAGATGTGTTGTGTGACAAAAAGAAACAATTTTAAAAAACACTTTGAATAACCTCAATTGTTTCCCTGCCTCAAATTTCTTCCCACTCCAATCCATTTTCCATATAGCTACCAAAGTGAATTTCCTAAAGTACAGGTCTGACCATGCTATCCCTCTTAGTTAAAAAATTAAAATGACTCCCTATTACCTCTAGAATTAAATACTTGGCATTCAATTGTATGTAAAAATTTCAAATTTTCAAAAAATTCAATTGCATGTAAAAATGTAACTATAATTATAACCAATTTAGTATTTAAAGTTCTTTACAATGAGGCCTCTTTCTCTCTCTCTTGTCTTCTTACACATTATTTTTCCCAATACACTCTAGGGTCCAATGACATTAGGCTATTTGCTCTTCTCCACGTCAGGTTCTATCTCTCATCTTTGTGCCTTCACATGGCTGTCCTCTATTCTTGAAATGTTTTCTCTCCTCACCTCTACCTCAGAATTCTTAACTTCATTCAAGACTCAACTCAAATGCCACCTTCACCAAGAGGCCCTTCCTGGTCCCATCAGTTGCTAGTACCTTCTTCTTACCTTGTATTTACTTGCTATGTGTCTCGTATTAGCCCATTTATGTACATGTTGTTTTTCCCATTAGAATGTAAGTACCTTGAGGGTTGAGGAAGTTTTCACTTTTTCTTTGTATTAAATTAAGGCTAAGCACAGTGTATGACAATGGGCTTAAAAATGCTGGTTGATTGACTGTGAACATCAAATTGTGCATTTTAATAGCTGTCACTTATAATATTTGTGTGCGTGTGCGTGTGTGTGTAGCCATATCAATATAGATATCGACATCTATCAAAATATAAACAGGAAATGGACAAAGTGGAAAAGACATACATGATCTGAAAAGGAGGTGGACTGGTCACATAGCGAGAGTGAGGGTCAACAGTTAAACAACCTGCAATGGTTACCGATGAGAAATTTAAAGAACTATAGGAAGGCTTCCATTATACTGGTTATATACTCTACAGAGGCCTTACAAAAGGATGAGAAAGGCCTTAGAACTCAATCTAAGCTAACCCTCAGATTTTATAAAGAAGGAAACTTAGGCCCAGAAAGGATAAGTGACTCACCCAAAGTCACACAGTTACCATAAGCCAAGCCAGGATCTGAAGCTATATACTCCAAACCCACCATCCATACATTATTCTGCCTCCCAAGGTATGGAGAGATTTATCATCTGTACAGGCAAAAGAAGCACTGCCAATAAAATCATAGATACATCCAAGTGTTTCTAGAACTGCATCTGAATATTGGGAGCTAGCTAGTTTGGTAGTATTTTGAAGAAAAAGGAAGAAGAAAGCAATAATGATTTTATATATTTACTGAGATAAGGATATGAGACAAAAACACTTCCTCTAAACTGCACAACTTTGATTATGGAGTAGCAACACCTTCCACACAATTAAAATTATAAAGCCAGGCCACCTAAGGTACAATTCTGTTATTATATATACATCATCACACACAGAGGACAGGACCTGAAGTATAGCAATCTACAGTAAATAAAACAAGGAACTTTCTGTAACTGGTACCTACTATATAATAGTATAAGCCAAACAGCATCCCAATGAAAATAAATACTACAGAACATTACCAAAATGTTCCACCTGAGAGAGCTTAAAATTTTTCTTATTCAATTTTGTTTTATTTTCAGGTCTACATTCTCCCTTCCCTCCTCCTCCACCTCTAAAGGCCTCCCCACCAAAGCAAGAAAAACAAAACCTGTTACATATACATAATCAAGCAAAATAAATTCCTGCATTGGCCATGTTTTGTCCCATTCCCCACTACAACTCCCCCAAAAAGCCTCAATCTGCATTCTTAATCCATCACCTTTAAAGAGCTTTTATTACAAAGAAATAAAGCTACTTAAGAATGTTCCCCCCACCCCCCCACCCCCCTTTTACTCTTAGTAAAGGCTAAGTTTATATTACCTGTGCAATCTGTATAGCCTGGTTACTATTGAGGTCCCACATTTTGGCAGTTTTATCACAAGATGCTGTAAATACTTTACTGCCATCCTAAAAATGAAAAGTCAAGGAATCAATTATTCTTGTTATAATAAAACCAAGTCAACTAAGTTAACAATTTTTCTTAAAAAAAAATCTCAAAAAAGTATTTCAGAATCAAAGTGCTAAAAAACTACATGACTGTGTAGAAACAAAGATTTAGAACTGAAAGGAACCTTAGAGATCTCATTTTAAAGATGAGGAAACTGAGGCCTACCTAGAATTCAAGAGACATGTGTAAAGTCACACAACTAGGAAGGTAGCAGAGCCAGGATTCAAAACTAGGTCTTCTGAATTCAAAATTAGCACTCTATTAAATAATGCTTCATTCAATTTAATTATCACTATCTATTTTCATTTTGTCTTTTATGACTTTAGTTTTATATTTCCCAGCACATGTAGAAAAATCTCACTAAAATGGAATAAAGTCCTACCTGATTTATAAAGTATGTGTAAATAGTAAATTTAGTTTTGGCATACCTATTTTAGCACTAAAGACATACTGTATTAAAACTTTTGGGGGGTGGCTAGGAGGCACAGTGAATAGAGCACTGGCCCTGGATTCAGGAGAACCTGAGTCCAAATTCGGCCTAAGACACTTAGCCGTGTGACCTTGGTAAAGTCACTTAACCCCAACTGCCCTGCCTTCCTCCCTCCAAAAAAGCAAAAACAAAACAAAACAAAAAATTTTTGTAAACTGGCATGGTTATACATAAAGAAACACGACTTAGTCAAGACAGTACTATCATAGAATTATCGAGTACTACTTGTCACGGATTCCAATATAAATTTACCACCACACTTCCCCTTTTCTATCCTGTGCCTGTAATTCTCCAACTGTAAAATTTAACAGTATCTTCCCTCCAAACTTCATAAATTTACAAGGTTAATTCTATTTATGTCCTTAGAGAAGCCACAGGAAAAATATAATCTTTCAAAGTATTCTCTGAGCATTATTATTTCTGGCTGTTCGTTCCAACTGCAGACACCATTAATTTTGTTGTCAACATCATTGAAAATGAGATGGTCAGCTCTGCATAGCTATTCCTTTAGATCTATTATTTTCAAAGTGAAAAAGAGCTGTCTATTTCCTTGGGGGATCAAATTCATGGGTTTGAGTAAGAGAATGAGTGAGAACCATTTGGAAAGGTAGTGAGGAAGGTGTGTCACCTGTTATGAGGGGGAGAAAAAGAGTGAAGAACACACTACTGTAAGGGCACAATCAATTCAGATTTTATCCCAAAAAGGATGAAGATGCTCACTGCCTTTACTGCTTCTACTGTAATTACTGTTTTCACTATCATTACAGATCAGCCAACTAGTCCCAATCACTGAACTCTTCATACTAAGTATCACTGAAAGGGACAAAAATGTTTACAACGTAGGTTTGGTCTAACCATAAGACCTATGTCATCCCAGCCACATGACAGAGATGCTTCATACTCCTTCCTCTGTTAGCTCCCACTGTTCGGCTGACAAATGGGATGTATGATTTAGGAGAGCAGAGGCTCTTGTCAATCTCACTGGTAAAATGAGGGGAGTCTAACTAGTGGGCCTCTGAGGTCTCTTCTAGCTCTACATTTATGATATTATGATTTCAACTATCTCCTAGGGGACACTATCCAAGGACTTAATGGGCAAATATAGGAGCTAGATAACTTGGTCATTTATATAATGCTCAGTACTTTCTCTTGCAGAGGTCTAGTACTGTTAAGTCTGGAGGAATCCTTTACCTTTTAAAATTCTACTCATTTCTTAAGATCAACTCATACCATATCTAATTAAGAAGCCTCTTGTAATTTTCAATCCGAACTGCTCTTTCCTTGCACTGACTTCAGGCAGGATCTTGCACTTTATTTTCTTAATCTATTGTATTACATTTTGCTTCAGAGGCAGTGTAAGGGCTGGTCTGGGATTTAAGAAGAACTGTACTATTCTAATACATAATGATTTTGTGGTTCTGGGCAAGTCACTTAACCTCCCAGTGTCCCATGTAACTCTCTTAGACTGTAACATTGCAGAGTAGTCGTAATGTGCATTACTAAAGGGATTTTCCTAATCAGTATTACCCTATATCAATGAAATTACAGATCAAACTCCCTGAAAAAGATATTCTGCACGAGTCTTTGTATAATACTGTATATCCCTCATAGATTATAAAGCTCTACAAGGGCACAGACCATGCCTTAATTTTCTTTGTATCTCTCTGAACACTTAAATAAAAAAAAATTTCATACACATTATGTGCTTAAAAATGGAAAAAAGTTAACTGTTTAAAAATAAGATCAATAAATTAAATTTCTACATATCTATTTCCTTTTCAGAGTGTTTTTATTTTTATTCCTTGTTCTTAAAACAACTTTACAATGGAGTAGAATAGGCTATTCTGCTAATTTCCCATTTTACATATAAAGAAACTGAGATATATAAACAGTGACTTATAAATGGCCAAATTATTGATTAATGCTCTATTTTGGACTCTCACCCAGATTTCCTAAATCCTAGAGCACCACATGAATCATATTTGTATGATTTTAAAGTATAAAAGTGGAATTTTTATTCTTACACAAACCAAATATGAGTATGAAGGCATGGTTTAGTAAGTTGGGATGAATTCTTCTGAGCAACTGGACTCATCTTTAAAAACTCAACTGATATTTTAATGTGTATTCTACTAGAATATACTCAGAAATTAAAAATAGAATTTCATAAAATAAATATCAAATAATAGCATTTTTAACAATTGTAAAGTTGGGAGGAAACTGTGTTCTGGCAATGTAAATTTTAAAAGAAAAAAATCTACCCAGATATCTTTAGGTAGAAAAGCTTTTCCACTATTTAGCATTTTTTTTTTTTACATAGAGTACATATCATTTTATGAGATAAATATTATGTAGGAAAAGTTCTTTGCATCCTAGATCAAAGAAGTATCAATAGCATACTGCCAAACTTGAGAAAACTTCAAGTGGTGTGACAAAACAATAAACTTATTACTGGGAAACAGGGACTTTCTTGGAAGTGTAACAAAGAAGGAAAGAAGAGAGTCTTGACGTTTACCCATTTCAAGTCATTAATGGTTGTGAATAACAATAAACTGCAATTGTTAAGAAAACAGTAGAAATTGATAGATACATACATCACTCCAACAGACATCAAGTACAGGCCCTGTGTGCATCTGCTGGGCTTTTGGAATAGTTTGTCCATTATCTTGAACTTCCCAACATCGAACCTGTATCAGTAACAATAATTAACATTGCTAGAGCAATTTGCATTACATTCAACTACATCTGATAATGAATAGGATAGTATTATTCCACCTCCCCCACCAAAAGGAGGGGACAATTACTCCTCTTGCAAAAGTGACCAAAAGGATATTGATAACTACAGACCCTAAACCTAATTTCTCATCTCTATAAAAATCATTATGGGGATGATCTACACATTTAAGCTTGATCCCAAAGAAGAGATTACAAAATGTACCTCCCTCCCCTCTTTGCAGAGATGAGACTGTGGATACAGAACACTACATGTGCTGCTAGCTGAAGCTGACATTTATTAATTCTACTCAATTTAAAAAATATATCTTTTTTTATCCTTTGTTAGAGGGGATGGTTCTCTGGGTGGGGGAGAAAGGAGGGATATATTTGGAAAAGATGATGAAAAAAATAAGAGACTTCAATAATTTTTTAAATGACCTACATTATATATGTATTGATGGTAACCTTGATAAAAATATAAAAGAACAGACATGCTTTTCTAAATCATCTTCTGGAGTAAATCACGTCTTCATAGTCACACAACTGACTTGAAGGTGGAGAGGATACAATACCCTGTTCTGTTTTATTATTGATTATAAAAAAAAAACATCTGACTATGTATAGCAAAACATACTCCCAAAGATTCTCCACTCCACAAGGTGTCTCTAATGCATATATTATTCTTTGGGGCATCTAGAGAGAAATATATTTTAATGAGCTTCTGATTATTAAAAGCAAACACGGCAGAACACAGTCATATGCATGCTTGCTCACCAAAAGGTCAGAGAGGATGTTCTATACAGAATCCAAATAGAAGGGGAATTTTCCATAGATGGTAAGGTCTTCCAGATGCTATTTGTAGATGACAGTGCTGACTGCATCAAGTTGTAGAATACTACAGTCTCCTCAATGAGATCCATTATCACTCAAAAGAGATAGGCCTAACAATCCACACAGGAAAAGCCAAAATGATAAAAAAAAATGCCTACTGTCCAGACTATGACATTTAGTTGGATGGACAACCCAGTGAGTTAAGCCATTAGTGCACAATTTCAAAAGGACAATTAGTTAGGCCTAGAATTGAGTAAGATAGAAGGCTGGATTGCATTTGGGAAATTGCACAGTGCTTATAATATTTCCAAGTTGATAGTCTTTCAGTGATGCTAATATAGCTGAAAGTCATTAAACAACAGAATCTCTGAAGAATCAAAATTAGTTTTAAGTAAGCTAAAAGGCAATGGCAATTCACATAGTTAAGGGTAAGTAGGTACTGCATATTATCTATGATGACTGACATGGGCAGCGGTGTGGCAAGATTTCATTTAGGAAATATTTACTGAAAAAAGGATGTAGGTGTTCACATAGCAAGGATGAGGGCTGGTACCCACAGAATGTTAAAAGCCCTAAGTTAAGGTGCTCTGGCAGTTGGCTAGATCTTTGGTGGGAGATTTATGGGAGGACAAGGAAAAGAATCATATACAATCAAAAGGTATGGGTGGGTTGCAATTTTCACTGGGTGAGGCATCAAAATACCTACAATAAGATCATGGATTCACTGAAGCATTTAAGAAATAACAGTATATAATTTAATTATACCTGGACTGAAAGAACAAACTTAAAGATACAACTTTTAAAATATAGGAATTTAAGAGAAAAGCTAATACAAAATAATGTTATCTAGTTTATAGAGAAGACTAATTCTTTAGTATTCTTTTGATCTTTAAGTGCACAAATGTTTTGTTTCCTTCTACTATACTCTGAGATACTTTAATTTCTGGAAAATGCAGCAGTTCATTATTGATCCAAGGGCATATGAGGAATCTGGTCCAAAGTGGAAAATTTTACCCTTCCTCTCAGAATTCTTTGTACCCTGATTAAGTACAACAAATGTGCTTATCATGTTACTGGTGTATTGGAACTAAAAACATTTCACAACAGATGGTTGGAGACTATCCATTTGGAGGAGTATGAAGTGGGGTGTTTAAGGCTCTGTATACAACATTTGACAACTTCAAATTCAAACAGTGGAACACACACCACATACCTGATTTAGGAATGTAAATCAATATACTATATATACACAATAATCATCAATATCAAAATGTATTTATGAGGTTGCACACGATTTACTTTATCCTGCTAATAAGCAAAACTAGAACAGGTAATACATCCTACTATGTGACAGGTTTATAGATTCAAAATTGGTCAAAGACTCTGCATAAAGATTTCTCTTTGCTCAGTACTGTTTTATTAGCTACAGCATAAATGCCATAGCTAATATGGCAAATATTGCCAAATAACGCCAAAATCAAAACTCACAGTCAATTATAATGATTCACATGAAAAATAAGTCATTTATATAGTTTTCATTCAGATAACACTTACATCATTGGCCCAGGATCCTGCAATAAGAAAGTTTCCTGGCAATGTAGGTGGGCTAAAAGAAAGACATCCAATACTGTCATCAGGAGAAGATGTAACTTCAATATCCTGTAAAGAGAATTTGTGAATATTATGTTAAAGCTAACCTTAAGCATCAAATGTACTTATGATGCTTTTCCAGCTCTCCCAGTTTCTAGGGTCTCTCTCCCCTCTAAATTTTTCTTGTACTTACTTTGTAAGTTATTTTGCATAAACTCATGAGTACATGTTGTCTAATCCAAAAGAATGTAAGCTCCCTGAGGTCAGAAACTGTTCATTTTTGTCACTGTAACCCAAGCACCTTGTACAATGTCTTGCACACTGAAGGTGCTTCATAAATGTTTATTAATTTTGTCAGTCTGACTGAGTTCTTCCCTGTGTCCCTAAATTTCAGAGATCCTCTTGCTGAAATACTGCACAAGTGCTAATTTCAATTCTGCTATAAGAGATATGACAATCTTCCCCTGCGTATTAGCAAATACATCATACATGATGATGAAATTAAAGCATAGTCTCTGTCATAACCAAATTCCTACTTTTCTTCAATGTTACAGGAAAAGTTACAGTTCATTACCTTCATAGGGTTGTGATTATCTGTTGCTGTGCTACCAAACATGCTTGTCCCACTAGTTCCAAAACCCGAGGTTGTTCCAAACAAGCTCATTTTGGTCCTAAAAGATAATGAAAAGTATTCATGACAGGCTTTTTATTAGTAATAAATATCTTTGGGAGGCAAATGAACATAGTGAAATTGTATAGTACTTTCTATCTAATGTATTTCATCATGATCCATTCTGTATTATAGTCATTTGCATCTATGCTATAACCACCTACTGTAGAATGGCAGGAACCCTGCCCTATCTGGAGCACTGTGCTCTGAGCATGAACGGCATTTACATTGAACAAAAAAAGGAATAGCAGTCTCCTTCAGTAACAGCAGCATTCTCTTTATAAAAGTAGCCTAAAGAATTGTTCAATTTAACTAATCTATTTCTTTTAAAGTTTTTAAATTTATAATTTAAGATAATAATTAACTGCCAATAAAACAAACTAAATTTAAAACAAGGAGCAAAAACTTTGCTAACTCCCTAGCCTTTAACAAGGCAAACACAAAAGAGTTTACACATAATAAGTAAGCATTTTTTGCTTGTTTGTTTGTTTGTATCCCTTTCAAGTAATGTCCAACATTCTAGTACCTTTAGTGATGTTTGTCTTCTTTGGTAGAGACCAGGCAAAAAAAGGGAAGAAAAATATACACATATAGTTTTAATCAGTATGGATATTGTTCTGGTAGTGATGATCTCACTCCAAATCACCTCATATCCATGTTTCTATAATTGCTTGTATGTTTCATTTAAAAGAAAATACTATGATACTTGTAGGGGGTGATGTCGAGGGTTAGCTCTGAGGGGTCTGTCATGGGCCTGAATCCAGGCCAAGGACCCCCTTGAGTCTGTTTCCACCCACCTGGGCTCAGTATCTCAGGATGCTGACTCTCCCCTCCCCCACAAGAGAAGCTTGGAACATTCTGTCCATCCCTGAAACCCTGGCCCGGCTTGCTCAATATAGATAAAGAAGTAATGCAGGAAAGCATCCCACAGTAGGAATGGCCCCTTGAAGATTGCAAGCTAGGCACCTCATGCAGAAAAGTATGTGAAGTTTCCCATGGGAAAGTACGATGTAAGTGCTTTAGCTAGAGTATATAAACTTGGACCCTCAGATGCTTGATTGAGACTTGCTTAGCATGCATGCAACAAACATATGAATGCTTTGACAATCTTCACCTGGCCCACAGACTCATTATTCACGCTCCCATGTTTCGGTTGGTGCTGCAAATGCAGGCCACAGATAATATTATGTTAAAATACCCTAATTTATTCAGTAATTCTCCAACTGTTGGACACACATGCTTTTATCTTATTTTTTGCTATTAAAGAGCAGTTATTAATATTTTCTAGAAATAGGACCCTTTTTCTTTTTGATGATTTTAAGACAGCATCTTTGAAACAGAATTATTGTATTGATTAGCTGTATGACTCTTACTAAATAATGCCATGAGTTTCTCCAAAATAACTGCACCCGGATAAATATTAATTGTTCATTATTAATGGCTGGATAGGCTAAGTCAACATAATGAAAATGACAATACTAGCTAAAACTAATTGTACTTATTCAATGTAGTACTTTATAATGCATTACTTTATACTGCTAGAGAAAAGAATCATCTGGAAAAGGTAAAGAATCTCAAGGGAAATAATGAAAAAAGAGTGGGAAGAAGAGGCCCTATAATACCAGATTTCAAACTATAGTACAAAGCCACAATCACCTAGGCAATATGGCTAAGAAACAGGGGCCAGTCAGTGGAACAGATTGAGTATACAACATAAATTCATTGATTACAACAGAGTAAGAACTCATTATTTAACAAGAATTGCTGAGAAAACTGGAAAGAAGTTTAGCAGAAACTAGGTAGAGACCAACATCTATCTCATACTGTTTTCCAAAATAAGCTCTATATGGATACATGGCTTAATCTTAAAAGGTAACATCAGAAATTAAAGGAACAAGAAAGAAATTATCTTTCAGATCTACAGATATGGGATGAGTTCCTGATCAAATAAGGAAATTATCTTAAGAGATAAAATGGACTTTTCTGATTGTATAAACTTGAAATATTTTTTTACAAAGCCAAAACAAGCTAAAATGAGAAGAACAGCAGCAGGAAAAACAATCTTTGCAGCAAATTTCTCTTTAATAGGGATCTCATTTCTAAGATAAGGAAGGATCCAAAATTATAAGGATAAGAACCATTCCCTACTTGATAAATGGTCAAAAGATATAAACAGGCAGTTTTCTAAGGAGGAAATCCAATCTATGAATGCCACATGGAAAAATCTCCAAATCTCTAAAATCAGAGTAATGCAAATTAAAGCAAATCTGAGGTTCTACTTCACACTCATAAGACTGGCAAAACTGTCAAAAAAGAAAAATGACAAAATGTTGGAGGACATGCAGGAAAACAGGCAATGCACTGTTGGTGGAGCTTTAAGTTATTCCAAGCCATTGTGGAAAGTAATTTGGAACCATGCTCAAAAAAGTCGCTAAATGAGGCATACTTTCCGAACCAGCCATATCCCAAAGGAATACAGCCCAAAGACATCAAGGTAAGGGAGGAAAAGACCCACATGTACAAAAAATTTATTGTATCTCTTTTTGTGGCAGCAAAGAATTAGAAAGTAAAAAGTTGTCCATCAACAGAATAGTATATGAATATGTCATACTATTGTGCTATAAGAAATAATAAAGGAAAGTGTTTCAGAGAAAACTAGAAAGACATTATGATCTAAAGCAGAGTGAAGTGAGCAGAATCAGGAGAACAATTTGAATAACACTGTGAAGACAAACAACTTCTAACTGATCAACACAATGACCAATCGTAATTCCAGAGAACCCAAAATGAACCATGCTACCCCACCTTCTGATGGAGAGGTGATGGATTTTGAGTACAGATTGTGGCATACATTTTTTTGGACATGGCCAACACAGGAATTTGTTTTGCTTAATTATGCTTATTTGTTATAAGAGTTTTGTTTTCTTTTTCCAACAATGGTAGGGGATGTGTAGTTGAGTGAGAAAAAATTAATTCAATTTTAAGAAATGTCTACACCAGTCTGCAATTAATGCATGTATTCAATGTTTTCCAACAGTGAACCAAATTAGGTAAACCACTAATCCAGGTATCATTTCAAGCCTTATAGCTAAATTTTTAAAAAGCACTTTCTTTTGTTTGTCTACCAAGAATTCTGGATTAGCAATGATTTTTTTGGTGGTAGGGTGGGGAATTTTCATTATTTGATACTGAATTTTCCCCTTTTGTATTTTCAAGAGAAATTTTGTGAGCATAAATCTGATCATTCTCTTATAACACTTAGCTAATGCTCCCAATTTTCTCCCCAAACTCACTACACTGGGTGCACTCTACTTCTCTAAAGGAAGCCCAACAACTGAATAACAGTTACTGTGATCAAAAAGAAAATGTCTCCAAAAAAGAATAGACTATACATAAGGAATTAAAGAAGGGTTGCATTTCTTGGCTTCATATCTTCCTAAAAGATAAACAGATTAGAAACATCCATAGGCAAAATATTTGATGGCTAACAACAGTAAGAAAACTTTGCCTTCAAAGGGTAAAAGATATACCCTGAATATCCTTCATGGTCTCTTATCCTTAAAAGGCACAAAGATAAAGAGAAAATTTCAGTTATCAGAGCTGAATTCCACACAGAGGGCAATGGATAGGAAACTAGAAATTCCAGGTGATAGCTCTATACTAGTCATTAGAGGTAGCATGCCTAAGTTTGCCCATCTAGAAAAGGAGGGATCTACAACATTCTTATAAGAAGGACTATATTTTAATGATGTCAAAAGGCAATTTATTTGTTCAAAAATATTTATAGGATAGCTTCAATCTCGCTTTAGTAACTGCCCATTTGACATTTTAAATTAAATGCCTCAAAACATATCAAATTCAGCTTGTCCAAAACAGAACTCATTTCCCTGCAAACTTACCCTTCTCTCAAACTTTCTTATTTCTATTGAAGGGAATCACCTTTCTTCCAGACTTCAGTTTCCTAACGTTGGTATTATCCTCAATTTCTCACTTTCCCCTCACTCCACATAGCTAATTAGTTGCCAAATTTTGCTGTTTCTACCTCCACATATTTCTAGAATCCAATCCCTTGTCTCTACTCACAATCATCATCCTGATTCAAGCCCTTATCACTTCTCCCCTTGATTACTACAACAGCTTCCTAACTGATCTCCCTGTTTCAAGTCTCCCCTCAGTATTTCATCCTCCATGTTATTACCAAAGTGATTTTCCTTAAGCACAGATCTGACCATGTCACTCCAATACTCAATGAACTCCCTATTGACCTAGAATCAAATATCAACTATTCCTTTAGCTTTAGAACCCCTTCATAAGCTAGTTCCAACCTACCCCTCCATCCTCTTTATATATTACACCCTTTCCCACTAGTGGATCCAACCAAAGTGGCCTTCTCTGGTACGCAAAGGCAACAGTCCTGTCTCTGTGCCTTTTCACTGGCCATCTCCCATGCCTCGAATGTATGTCCTTCTTATCTCTCCCTTATAGAATCCCTCTCTTCCTTCAAGATGCAATTCAAGAACCACCTTCTACATGAAGCTTTTCCTGACTTCCCAAAATGCCACTGTTCTCCCCCTCAAACTACTGTGTATTTGAAGCATTCTGTATTTGTATTTTGTTGCTCTGTCTACTGTCCTTGTTAGTGGAGTTGTGTTCATTGTATTTATAGCATTACAGCCTAAGAGTGTACTGGTACATAACAGTTGATTAATCAATAATTCTTGTTTTATTGATTGATTAGAACTGAACATATAATTTCATTGGCAGAGTACTCCCAGGTGCGGAAACTCCATCTTACAAAACAGATTAGCATCTTTTTCTGAAACTAATAGTCTTATAACCTAGGCCATTGAGAGATGACATGCCTAATCAGAATCACACAGTCATTATGTATCAAGAACAGATTTGAAGTGAAGTCTTCTGAGGTCAGCTCTTTATCTAGGAAGTCACATTGCTTGAAAAAATAACAAAAAACAAACAAAACACACACACACACTACAAACAACATGTTCCACAACTGGGAAATAGTTGAATAAACTGTGGGGTGTGTGTGTGTGTGTGTGTGTATGAATAAATGCGATAAAATATTATTGTATTGTAAAAAATGGCAAAAAGAAATACAAAGAAATGGGGCGGTTGGATGGCGCTGTGAGTAAAGTGCCAGCCCAGTAGTCAGGAGGACCTGAGTCTGGTTCCAGCCTCAGACACTTAAAACCCACGCAAAAAAAAACTAGCCGTGTAACCTTGGGCAAATTACTTAACCCCAATTGCCCTCCAAAAGGCAAAAAAAAAAAAAAAAGAAATACAAAGAAATGTTGAAACTAAGTAACTCAAAGTGAAGATACTAGAATTAAGAGCATCAAACACATACATCTTCACGAAAATAAAAAAAACCTTACAAATGCAGATGAAAAACTTAAAGGAGACAGAATATAAATTATTACGACTTTCCTAAAATTAATTTTTTCTTTTCTCTTTTACAAATAAAAATGTAAATAGTTTGGATTTTGTGGTTCAATTTGAGGTTTGTTTCCAGTCTTGTTGTATATGTTAAATGGAGGTTCATTTCCATACCCTTTGTATATGTTGAATGCTAAGATTATAATAAATTATCTTTTAAAATAACAAGTTAGATGGAATAATCCTTAGGGCTTTAAGATACTAGAAAAATCTATTTTTTCTATATAATTAAGACAAAAAAAAATGCCCACTTGGGTCCAGAAGTAACATTTGTAGACTGTATCACACAATTTAAAATGTTATTTTATAATAAGTAGTTGTTTCATATGTGCACGTTTTGTCTCTAAGAGGCTGAAAGCTCTTTCAGGGTAGGAAATCACATATTATACCAATCTTCATTTTCCTCTCCTAACACCTAACACAGGGTTGGGCCCATAAGAGGAACTAATCAAGACTTGCCAACTTTCTCAGAGGCAGTACTGTATAATGAAAAGCACAATGGATTTAGTAAGAAGATTTAGGATCCATTCCCAAATCAAACATTGGTCCTATAACTATGGGTAAGCCAATTTAGAACTTTCATTCTTAGATTTCATTTATGTAAGGGTAAGAGTAATTCCTGCCTTACTTATTTCACAGAGTTGGTATGAAAAAGAACTTTATATACAAAGTGCTATAAAAATGTGAGCTATAAGAATGTCAAAGCTGTAGGGACGTTAACATTATCTAGTCCAAATTTTAGAAGGCAGGAAAACTAACGCTTTGAAAAATAAAGGACTTGTCCAAAGTTTTACTGTGAACAGAGCAAAGACCTAAGACTCTTGACTCATATCAGGACATTTTCCATCACATAGAATTTTATTATTTTCTCTTATTCAGATACCCATGATGCTATTGGTACAGGTACTCTGTTGAGTAGTACAGATGGGCAAGCTCCCAGAGTTTGGCTCTACTCTACCAGTTCAGCCTTCTCTCATACAAGTCCCCTTTGTGTCTCTTCTTCTTACCCTGCCCTGTCTTCATCTTTCTTTACACCATCCCCAATAGCTAGCTCACTTTTACTCTTCTTCCACCCTTCTATCCTCAGCCAACTCCAGCTCTTAAAGGCTTCCTTTCAAAGCCCAACTCAAGTATCACTTTATCTAAGAAACTATCCCTGAAGTCCACAACACCCATGCCAAGTGAAAACAATCATTCTCCTCAAACTTCTCATAGTAGCTGTCCAAACCTCAACTTGGTACTTACTTCCTCTTTCATACAAGTAATGTTTATTTAAGTACCTGTTACATCCAAAACACTGTCCTAGATACAGGAGATATAAAAAATTAAGAGAAAAAAACCCAGCCCCTGCCCATACTCTGCTAGGAAGCAGGGGGGACAAGAACGCTAATATGCAAGTGGGAAAGAATAAGAGCTAACATTTATATAGCAATTACTACATACCAAGTACTGTGTTAAGCACTTCCGCAATTTTTATCTCATTTGATCCTCACAACAACCCTGAGAAGTAGGTGCTATTATTATCCCCACTTTACAAATGAGGAAGCTGAGGCAAACAGAGGCTAAGAGACTTGCCCAAGGTCATACAGTGTCTGAAGAAGAAAATAATGGATGGGGCGGCCCGGTGGCACAGTGAGTAAGAGCACCCGTCCCAGAGTCGGGATGACCTGGGATCGAATCCAGGCTCAGATACTTAGCACCACACCCAGAAATAACTGTAACCTTAAGCAAGTTACTTAACCCCAATTGCTTAAAAAAAAAATTAATTTTAACGGACAGAAATGAGGAAAGCATGAGGGATGGTTTGCACAAATGTGGGATAGGTTAAGAGAATATTTGGAACATCTGGTAATGCAAATTGGCTAAGGATCAAATAAGATGACATGCTAAGCACTTTGCAATTTTTTTTCCTGCTTTTTGGAGGGGGGAAGGCAGGGCAATTGGGGTTAAGTGACTTGCCTAAGGTCACATGGCTGGTAAGTGTTAAGTGTCTGAGGCCACATTTGAACTCAGGTCCTCCTGACTCCAGGGCCAGTGCTCTATTCACTTCACCACCTAGCCACCTCTGCTTTGCAAATTTTAAAGGACTGTACAAATGCTAGTTATTATTACTATTAAGACACAGAGTTGCTAGGTAGAACAGTAGATAGAGTGCCAGGCTTGGAGTCAAGAAGCCTCATCTTTCTGAAGTTCAAATCTGACCTCAGACACTTAATAGTTGTACTTGACTTAACCCTGTTTGCCTCAAGTTTCCTCACCTATATAAGCTGGAAAAGGAAACCAAAAACCACTCCAGTAGCTTTGCCAAGATACCCCCAATGGGGTCATGAAGCATCAGACACAACTTGAACTGACTTAACAACAACTAAAATATGGAGGGAAGTAATGGGAAAGAAGGCTCACAACATAGGTAGCTAGGAGCCTGAAGGTGGGAGGCTTTAAATAATAAGATAAATTTTTATTTTATTTGAGTGGCAAAAGGGTGCCACCAAAAGCTTTTAAGAGGAAGAATGTATATGATATGGAACAGGTGCATAATGTGACAGGTAGAATACTAGACCTGAAGTCAAGAAGATATAGGCTCAAATTCAGACCCTGACACTTGACAGGCAAGTTCCTTCTCTGAACATGTTTTTTTCCTCTGTAAAAAAGCAGTTAATAAAATTGTAGCATCTGCATCACAGGATTGTGAAGATTATATAAGAGATATATAACAACTTTGGAAGCCTTAAGGTGCTAGGCAAATATCGGCTATTATTATGGCCAGACCTCTGTTATTAGAAAGATTGCTTTAGCAGATATATGGAGGAGGGACTTGAAAGGACAGAGCCTGGAGGGAGGCAGGGCCCAGTTAGGAGGGTCCTATATTAGTGAGAGGCAATCTAAAGATGTGAACTCAGATGGGAGTCCTGCAGTACAGAGAATGCTGATATTAACACCAGCTCCTTCTATCCACATGCTTCCCCTCCATTTGAATAGAGCCTCCTTGGAAGGAAAGCCTGTGTAAGACAAAGAACACTCCCTAGTTATGGTATCAGACTTGGCTTCTGATCCCTGCTCTGAACATTAGCTCTGTAACCCTGGAGGAGTCATTTGAGCCTCTCATCTGTAAAAAGATGCTACGGTACCTGCCCTTTTCAAACCTTAAAGTACTTGAGAAATGTGAGTGATGGTTGTTATTTTCTATCTTAGTACAGTCTCCAGTATCTAACATAGGACTTGTAGAGAAGAGGATCTTCCTAAGAACTGGCAACTCTGATATGGTGTAAGAAGCCAAGAATTAGGGCTCAAAGACTCCTAGCTTGGACTGTAATTCTTCTCCTTACTTTGTGGGTCCTTTAAGAAAAGTGGCTGCACTTCTGTGGTTTCAATTCCCTCATCTGTAAAATGTGAGATTGGGGGGAAATGATGACTCCTCCTGCCAATTACTTTCCCTATTGATTATTGTTTTATTATTTCCCCCACATTCTCTTACCCTTACCTGGAAGGCTGTTTGGGGAGGAACAGGAATGAACCCTTCTCCCATGGTACATGGGAGCACAAGTGAAAGAGCACCAGGCCTGAAGCCAGGAAGACCTGAGTTCAAACACTGCCGCAGGCCTTACTAGCTGTGTGACCCTGGGCAAGACATCTGTTTGCCTCAGTTCCCTCATCTGTAAAATAGGGATGATAACACCCACTTCCCAGGGCTGCTGTGAGGATCAAGTGAAATAATAATTGTAAAGTGGTTATCATAGTGCCTGGCACATAGTAGGCACGATACATGTTTAGTTATCATTATTATTAGTAGTAGTATTACTATCATTGTTAATCCTCCTCACAAGATCCGGGGAAAGAGCACCAGACATAAGGTCAGGATCCATCTTCGGATCCTTCTCAGCAACGACAGACAGCCAGTCTCTTCACCTCTTTGGGGCCCCGATTTCTCTCTTTGCAAAACGGGGCCAGCCACACTTGTAGGGATGCCGTGAGGAAACCACTCTGCAAAGCACTCCGGCGGCGTGAGCCAGGTCTGGGGAGGGGCCCCCAGCACAGCCGGGCATGGCGTGGGCTGCGGCACAGCGGGGGGCGGGAAAGAGGGTCCCCGGCACGGCAAGTGGCGGGATCTCTGCACAGCTGGAGGGCGGGGGCGCAGCGCGCGAAGGGGGAGGGGGAGCTCCTAGGCCGCGAGACCCTGGGCCACGGGCCGTTTTCCCCACGCCGGAGGCCGGGCAGCGGGCAGTCCCCTCCGAGGGCACCGCATAGGGCCTACCTGAGAGCTGGGGCTGCACCTGGGAAACAGGAAGAACGGGGAGAATCTCACCCCGTGCGGGACGCGAAGGAAGAGAGAGGCAGAAAGCCGAGGCAAATAGTACGACCTAGGATTCCCCACCGCTGGGAGGCCTCTGAAAATACCGGACTCCCAGAGAACCGTTGACAACGCATGCGCATCGGAAGCCGAGTGCCTCCTTCCCGGAAAAAGGGAAAAAGCGAGAAAGGGGATAGGCTGACTTGGCACATGCGCAGAAGCCCTGCCGAGGCTAAACGGAAGCTGTGGTACCTGGCACTGAGGGTTGTCAAAAGCCGGGAAAAACGTGAGGAGGAACATCTTTAGGAAAGACAGTTTATAGATTTCAGTGTTCCCTTTCCTAAGAATTCAGTCAGATATCTTGCTGTAACGCGACTTGGCGGATAGGAAGCTGGTCACAGAATCGAGTCAAAGTCCTGCCTCTGTCACCGAACCTCAGTGCCCTGGAGAACGCTTCTGAAACAGGGTTCTTAACCGTTTTTGTAACATGTTCCCCCGCTGTGGTGTGCTGAGAAATGTTTAACAACCGACTCTCCGGAAGGAAAAAAAAATCCAGAACAAGTGACACGCTTTAAAAGTTTAATTTGCATCGTCAGCATTTTCTCCATCACTTTTTAAAGTCTAGACAATCGACAGGACGTTGAATGAAACCCTAATTTGTAGCGTTTGCTGATTTCTGGGGTGTAAATGCTCACGTTGAAAAGTTAGCAATCTAATTGGGAGCCTTTTTGAGTTAACTCTTGCAAGCCACTGCATGGACTGTGGGGCGTCTGAGGAAGTCTACGGACCCCGTCCCAGAATGTTTTCAAATGCGTACGATAGCACACATAGGATTAAGGAAGAAAACGGTTATATTGAAATATAGCTATCAAACTATTTTTAAAAACCAAGTTCATGGGACCCGAAGTTAAGAGCCCCTGCCCTAAGAGCAAGCTACCTATTTGCAGGGGTAGAGGGAGTTTCCCAACACTGTGAGTTCCCTACACAGATAAAATCATAGGTGCCTGAGGTTTGAAAAAAAAAAAAAAAATACTGTTTAGATTTAATTCTTAAGGCGCTTCATTGCTCGGGAAATTCCATTCTGAAAGCCGAAAGCACTTTTTTTTGGAGTGTCAACTGACCCTTGCAGCAGTTTGGTGAAACTTATTTACCTCCTTGCAGAAAAAATGTTTTTAAATAATTAGAGGAAATGATAAATTTCATGTATAGGCTAGTGAAAATGAATATGTAACTTCTTCCCCTCCTCCTCATTCAAGTTCATGGACCCCTGAAATCTGTCCAGGAGCCAGTGGACCTAGAGGCTCTTCCTTACCTTTAGGATAAAATACAAACTAATCCCTCTGTATTCGGAATTTAAAGACCTTCATAAATCTGTCTCCAGCCTGCTTTTCCAGGCATATTCCAAACTACTCATGCTGTCTTCTTTCCAAATCATCCAGAACGTCTGTCTCCAAATCTTTCTTTGCAAAATTTCAGGTTTCTCCTACCTGGCATATGTAGTCTCTCCTCAAAGATGCCCTAGCTTCTTTCAAATATCTGCCCAAGTGCTGGTTTTTAGAGGAAATTTATTTTCACTTGCTAGTGTTCTCCAAGAAATTATTTTGTATATAATTTTCTATGTACATATTTTTTTTTTCTTGAAATAAGCTCCTTGCGGTGGTGGCTAGGTGGCGCAGTGAATAGAGCATCAGCCCTAGAATCAGGAGCACTTGAGTTCAAAAGTGGCCTCCGACACTTAACACTTACTAGCTGTGTGACCTTAGGCAAGTCACTTAACCCCAATTGCCCCTCCAAAAATTTTTTTAAAAAGAAAAGAAATAAGCTCCTTGGGAGCAGCTAGGTGGTGCAGTGAATAGAGTACTAGCCTTCAAGTCAGGAGGACATGGATTCAAATTTAACTTCAGACACTTGAAACTTACTAGCAGTGTGACTTTGGGCAAGCCACTTAACCCCAATTGCCTCACCTTCCCCCCTCGAAAGAAAGAAAGAAAGAAAGAAAGAAAGAAAGAAAGAAAGAAAGAAAGAAAGAAAGAAAGAAAGAAAGAGAAGGGAGGAAGAAAGAAAGAAAGAAAGAAAGAAAGAAAGAAAGAAAGAAAGAAAGAAAGAAAGAAAGAAAGAAAGAAAGAAAAAAAGAAAGAAAAGAAAGAAAGAAAGAAGCTCCTTAAAACAGACTGCTGTTTTTGTCTTTATTATCCCTAGCACCTTGCATAGTTCCTGGAACATAGCAGGGGCTTAAATACTTGTTAAAATAAATGGAATTGAATTAACTTTTTTTGGTCAAGATTTTGCCTATAGACCTTTACAGATTCATCTCCACCAGAAAGCTACTCCTGATTAGAGCCTATCACCTTAGCAACATTACATTATGTCCCTAACACTAGGATGACCTCATAATTGCTGTCTATATGGAATCATAGTGTGTTATAGCTGGAATTGTTCAGCTGCCTCCCTGAAGCACTGTCTGGATTGCTAACAGAAAGAGCTATTTTTTTAACCCTTAACCATTTAATCCCAAACTCCTAGTACATAATAACCCATGTTTTATACATTTATTAAATTTTACAAAGTACTTTTTCTCACCGAAACCCTATGATTTATGAAAGGAAATCATTCCTATCCTCTTTTTGCAGTCAATGGAATTCAGGGTTAAGTAACTTTATAGTCACCTGTGTCATCTTACCTTGGAGTCATTAACTAAATAACTCAATATAAGTGTTTGTTTAGTGTTGAGTAATGTAGCACATAATTTGCATGATAAGGTCTATCTTATCCAAAGAAATTTAGCTATTAGACATATCAAAAACAAAGATGTTTTTAAAATATGGCTTCATCTAATATTAGTCCCAAAACATAGTTTTTGGCTAGCTAACTTTCTTGCTGTCCGGGAGTTTTTGTTTTTTTTTTTTGACTGATAGCTACATATTTTGCCATCTTATCATTCATATAATGTAGCAGTATTCTTGCCCAAGAGTAAAAAGGAAGATGGAAAGCTACCAAGTTGTGGTAATTGCCCATATCTATTGATCTCCCCACTGACTTACTATAATGGTGTTTGGAAGAAGGAAGAAGTCAAGTTTATTTTTGCTTAAGTAATTTAATGTCTCTATAGATCATTTTCATTTATATGAATATTTGGCATTTAGCCTTTTTGTGAAAAGCAGTTTACATTCTGTTTCTGTGTTAACATACATTGCAAAATTATCTTTATGTTAGTTTATTGTTTTTATGTTTAAAAAAACTAAGTTATAAGAATGCTGAAAAACTCTAAAGACAGATTTCTTAATCTCTAGTCCATGAACTTGCTTTGTAAAAAATTTTGATAATTGTATTTCAATATAATTGGTTTTCTTTGTAATTTCATATATTTTATTTTAAGTACCATTCTGAGAAAGGGTTCATAGATTTTACCAGATTGCCATAACACACACAAAAATTTTCTTTTCTTTTTGTTTGATTTGCATTTCTTTTATTATTGGTGATTTTGAGAACTTTCTTTTTTTACATATCAATTAATTTATTTTTAGTTTTCAACATTCAAATTCCATAAGTTTTAAATTTTCTCCATCTCTGTGCCCTCCCTGTAGCAGCAAGCACCCCAGCATCCCCAGGGTCACTACCAACACAGGTTCTTAGATATGCTTTTCTAAAGGAAAGCAACTCAAAATGGGTTAACAATCTTGCTTTAATCAAACATATGTCATTTATCTAGTTCAGGGGAAAAAGTTCAGCACCTTGAACTTCAGAGAATACAAACAAGTTACAGGCAGAAGTTACAAGAAGACAGAGAAACAGATCAAGCAGGCAGGCCTCCAACTGTCTGACCATTACATCCATACCTAGTCACAGTAACCAGAGAGAGAAGCATCAACATCTGGGTTTTTCAAAGCCGGGGGGGGCTCAATGGTTGCCCAGAGTCTCATCTGGTCAAATCACACAACACTTCTCAAAGTGAGCACCAAAACAAAGCCTCACATCAGGGTTTATGAGAATGTAACAACCCTCTTGACCCACTGCTCAATCAAAAAGCATTCCCGAAAACCAAGCCTCCAGGTGCACTTAAGCCTATTAAAGGGCCTAGGGGCAGGGAAGATCTTAAATTTCCATTCCTATAACACTCCCCCAGCCCAAGATGGCCTGCAATCCAATATAGTCTCTATATGTACATTCTTATTAAACATTTTCACATTAGTCATGTTGTACAGAAGAATTAGAATGAATAGAACTATGAGAAAGAAAAAAACAGGCAAAAAAAATCAGTGCAAGTAGTATGCTTCAATCTGCATTCAGATTCCATATTTCTTTCTCTAGATCTGGATTGCATTTTCCATCATGAGTCTTTTAGAGTTGTTTTAGGTCTTTGCATTACTGAGAAATGCTAAATCTATCAAAGTCAGTCATCGTACAATGTGGCTGTGTACAATGTTCACCTGGTTCTGTTCACTAAGCAACACAAAGTTCATATAAGTCTTTCCAGGTTTTTCTGAAGTCCACCTCCTCCTCATTTCTCATAGCACACTTTTTGGTAGTTTGATTGGTATGGCACTGAATAAGTAAATTAATTTAGGTAGAATTGTCATTTTTTTTTATTATATTAGCTCAGTCTACCCCACAAGCAACTGATGTTTTTCCAATTATCTAGATCTGACTTTATTTGTGTGGAAGGTGTTTTGTAAATTGTGTTCATATAGTTCCTGGGTTGGTTTTGGTAGGTAGATTTCCAAATATTTTATAATATCTATAGTAACTTTAAGTTGAATTTTTCTATCTCTTGCTGTTGAGTTTTGTTAGCAATATATAGAAATGCCAATGATTTATGTGTTTTTATTTTATATCCTCCAACTTGGAAAAAGTTGTTTATTATTTCAAGTGGTTTTTTACTTGATTCTCTAGGATTCTCTATCTATATCATCATATCATCTGCAAAAAATGATAGATTCTCCTTTGCCTATTCTAATTCCTTCAATTTCTTTTTCTTCTCTTATTGCTAAAGCTAATGTTTCTAGTACCATATTGAATAATAGTGGTGATATTGGACATCCTTTTTTCACACCCCCCCCCCATCTTATTGGAAATGCTTCTAGCTTATCCCCATTACATATAATGCTTGTTGCTGGTTTTAGGTAGATGCTACTTATTTTAAGGAAGGCTCCATTAAGTCCTATGCTCTCTAGTGTTTTTTTAATAGGAATGGATGTTGTATTTTGTAAAAAAAAAAAATTCTGCATCTATTGAGATATTCATATGGTTTCTGTTAGTTTCATTGTTGATATGACCAATTATGCAGATAGTTTTCCTAATATTGAACCAGCCATGCATTACTGGTATAAATCCCACCTGATCATAGTGTATTATTCTCACAATAAGTTGCTGTAATTTTTTTGCTAAGGCTTTCTTTTCTAAAGGATCTCAATGATTTGATAGTTGCCTCCAACAATACAGACTGAAATCCATCCAGGATTGCCCAAACTATGCAACTCCTTGTTTTCCCAAGAGTTTAGCACCAAGGATCCACCCACTATAATAGAGGCCTTCCTTGCTTTCTCCCAACATCTTAACTATACCAGTCAAGCATTCTGTCTGTCCACCTGGCTGTCATTCCACATTCTTACCACATGACTAGTTCATCTTCTCTTCTTGTCATACAATTTCTTGGTGACATTGGTGACTTGGTGACTTCTGTTCTTTGGAATTCTTTGTTATATTGTGCAGCCTACTCACACCTACCTTCCATTGCCTTCTGTGATACTCATCTTTAAAGTTTTGAAGGCAGTGACTCCACAACCTGCTCCCAATATTCTGATTCCAGCAAATGTTAAATTGAATGGGGAGAGTAGAAGAGAAATGTTGAATGATCCAGTTCCAATAATTACAAAGGCCCAGACTTTTCACCTTAACCATGTAGCAGAGCTATGAACTAAGTGTGAATAAGGTCTGAGTATTTCTATTGAATCAATCAATCTAAGACATAAGGTAATGTCTGAACAATCATGAAATGCTTTTGAGCTACTGGATGAAAGCAAATTAACCTCACAGGAAATGTATTGTGGTGATGGAGGAATGTCAGTCACTCCCTATAGGGCTTGGATAGAAACAGCAAACTAGTTTTGGAATACAGAAATTCCAATACCAGGCCAGACTAGTAGTAAAGTATTTCCAGCCACATCCTTGAAAGGGAATTATCTGGGTCCTCTCCTTCTCTACCTTGACCAGGAGATGACTTCATAAACTTTGAAAAGTTATACTTCTCATGGGTGTCAAACTCCATGAAACACAAAGGAATATTTTTTAAAAGTCAGAAGATTGAAAAAAATAGAAGAAAATGTCACCTCTCATATCAAATCTAGAAAACAGATGAAGGAGAGATCATTTAAAAATCACTGACCTATCAGGACATACACAGGAACTATGTAACTCAACTATGAAATGCTATATACACAAATAAAGAGCTCTAAATAATTGGAGAAGTACTAATAGCTCATGGGTAGGCCAAGCCAATATGATAAAAATGACAATCTTGCTAGGTACCAATTAGTGTGGACAATGAATCTTGTGAAATGGCCACATTATTCAAATTCACACTATTCAAAGTTATAATTACATATATAAAATATAGTAATTTGTTAAATATGAAGTGGAAAATGTCTAAATAAGTTTTTAATCTATTTATTAATATGATAGCAATGAATAAGAACACTGTAGCACAGTGGATAGAGCCCTGGGCTTGGAATCAGGGCAACTCATCTTCCAGTGTTCAAATCTGGCCTCAGAGACTAGCTGTGTGACCCTGGGCAAGTGACAACCCTGTTTGTCTCAGTTTCTCATCTGTAAAATGAGCTGGAGAAGGAAATGGCAAACCACTCCAGAACCTTTGCCAAGAAAGCCCTAAAATGGGGTTATGAAGAGTTGGATGTGACTAAAATGACTGAACAGTTTCTCCTTCAAGTTTATTAAAAAGTAACTGAGTAGTTAGGAGAAACAAACTTTTTAAATTAAAAAATTACTGACTTTTTGTATCTAAAGATAAACCTGTATTGATGACATGATAAAATTGTTATTGTCATTTAAAATATTTTATTAGCATAGATTAGTTATTCTTTTAATTTTTTGGCATACAGTGGTAGGTACAGAGAGCTTTAGCCATATCTCAGCAAATATGCAGGTTCACATTTTCACACAGTGAACCAAATATGATTAAATGACCTAAGGCATTATCTAAAATCAATGATGCTTTAAATGCAATAATGTTGTCCTAACAATATTTTTAAATAGCTGGGCTAAAATAACCTGAAAACCTGTCTTTAAAATCAGCTTTAGTCACCTATGCTTTCTTATAACTAGAATAGACTGATGGTTGTAGCCCCCTTAAACTGTGAGGATCAAGGATGATAAATAACCATTGGTTTTATCACCTCCCAATACAAGTGTAGATGATTCTTAGACACTTTAAATCTAGGCTGAGATTTTTCTTTCTTAGAAATGTAAGATCTGGAAGTCATCCTTTTACAAAATGAACCTGTTTCATCCACATTAAAATTGGTCAGTGCATTTGCCTTCTTCAATGATTTTTTTTGGAGGGGGGAGGGGAGGGAAATTCGGTTGACTTGCCCAAGGTCACACAGCGTGTGTGTGTGTGTGTGTGTGTGTGTGTGTGTGATATCTGAGGCTGGATCCGAACCTAGGTCCTCCTGACTCCAGGGCTGGCTCTTTACTCACTGCTCCACCTAGCCGCCCCTCTTCAATTATTTTCTAGAAAACATCAGGATATTTAATTGTAACTCCTCATCTTCATTGACTATTTCTCTGGTAATGTTAATGTTATGTAACTGAATTCAAATTTTTAAGTGATTAAGATAATCAATGCTTCATTATCCATTTCATTTCCATTTTCTTTCTCTGTCTTAAACAAACTTGAAGCTTTTGTCTGAATGGCTGCTTTGCTAAGATGAATGTGTTTTTGATTCCATCCTCAATCCATCAGCTAAAAAATGCTCCATTTCTCTCATGGTAACACTTGTGTTCCTTCTAGCTGCTTGCTAACCACAAAAAAAAAACGGATACAATTTTGCCTTTTTCTTTCATTTCACCTATAGGTTTTATAATATCTTTGTAATCAGGTATTTTGGAATCCTTTCCTATTTTGGAGGTACTCTAGCCATGTTTATGCTGCTCAAGTGTGCCAGCTTTTGTTCTAATGTAACAACAAGCCTCTTCTTTCTGGTGCTGGCAATGTTTCCCCTTGAAGTCCTCTTCCTCTTGTCCATTTTGTTAAGGGCTATTAAAAAAATTGACACCACTATTGGTAATATGGTCTGCAGCAGCATGTCACATCCACATGAGATGATAGGAATGCAGTCTGGTGACTTAATAGAATGTTAAAAACCCTCAACTGGCTCACATGTATTACGTTAGTTGAATTTTGACTCACATTAAATTTGACCTAGTATCACTTAACATGATTTACTACATCGTTTCATATTATTCAAATTCACATTAATTGTAACATAGCCGTACTATGAAATTTATTTATTTATTCAGTGCCATGTCAATCAAACTACCAAAGAAGTGCATTATAGAAGCAGGAAAAAAATAACGAATTTCATTTGGAGAAACAAAAATATCAAGAATATGAAGGGGATTGATGAAAAACGTGGGAAGAAAGAGACCTAACAGTACCAGATTTCAAACTATATTTCAAAGTAGTAATCATCAAAACAATTTGGTAATGGATAAGAGGTAGAAAGATTGGTCAGTGGAACTGATTAGATATATAGTACACAGAAACAAAAGAGCACAGCAATCTTGTTTATGATCCCAACAATTGGGACAAGAACTCACTTTTCAACAATAACTATTAGGAAAAATAGAAAGCAGTCAGGCAACAACTAGATATAGACTAATATCTCACATCATACCAAGATAATACTCCAAATAGGTATAGTACTTACATATAAAGGGTGACATCATAAACAAATTAGAGGAGCAAGGAAGAAATTATTTGTCAGATCTAGGGATAGCAGAGGAGTTCATGATCAAATAAGAGATAGGATCACAGAAGATAAAATAGATAATATATATTCATGAAGTTTAAAAGTTTTCAAAAAAATAAAACCAATGTGGCTAAAATTATAAATGAAACAGATGAATTGGTTGGGGGATCTTTGTAGCAAGTTTCTTTTATAAAAGTTTCATTTCTAAAGTGTATACAATTCAAATTTATTAGAATAAAGCCATTCTTCAATTGATAAATGGTCAAAGGATATGAACAGACAAGTTTCAGAGAAGGAAATCCAAACTATCAACAATCATATGAAAAAATGTTCTAAATAACCAATAATAATGGCC
This sequence comes from Petaurus breviceps papuanus, assembly GCF_028583685.1. Taxonomy (NCBI): domain Eukaryota; kingdom Metazoa; phylum Chordata; class Mammalia; order Diprotodontia; family Petauridae; genus Petaurus; species Petaurus breviceps. Next base: position 12,626,131 of record NW_027187360.1, on the reverse strand, counting down.
CACGACTTATTTTGTGTGGCCTGTAAGCTAAGGATGTTTTTTGCATTTTTAAAAATGCAAAATGTAAGGGGAGGCCAGGTGGCTCAGTGAGTAAGAGCACCGGCTCCAGTGGCGGGACGACCTGGGGATCAAATCCAGGCTCAGATACTTAGCACCACACCCAGAAATAACTGGCCATGTAACCTTGAGCAAGTTACTTAACCCCGATTGCTTAAAAAAAAATGTAAAATATAATGGGGAATAGTTTGCTAACCCTTAGAGTCCTCTGGAATTGTGATTGGTCATTATGCTGATCAAAGTTCCTAAGTTTTTCAAAGTTGGTTGTCTTTACAATATTTTTATTGTTGCATAAATTGTTCTCCTGGTTCTTCTTACTTTACTCGGTATCAGCTCATACAAGTCTTTCCAAATTTCTCTGATGTCATCCTCTTCATAATTTCTTCTAGCACAAGGATATTTCATCACATCCATACATCATAACTTGGTCAACCATTCCCCAATAGATAGATTCTCCCTCAACTTCTAATTCTTTGCTAATAGGAATGTTTTTTTTTAAATTACAAACTTCAATAATATAGATAAAAGATGTTCCATTTTTATCCCTCTATCACTTCTATGCCTTGTAATAATTTGCAAATCACAAAAAAACTGATGCAACTTTGCCTTTTTATTTTATTTTACCTCTGTTTTTTTTTTTTAATATGCTGTACCTTAGGTTCAGGCATTCAGGAATCTCATCTTAAAGTAAAGTTATTAACGGCCATGTTCTAAAATGAAGGCTTAATTTCTGTCAGACTGCTTTCCACTTCTCTCAATAGTTTTTTTGTTGAATAATGAGTTTTTGTCCCATTTGCTGCAATTTTGAGTTTTTTAAACACTAGACTTTTTTACATTTTACATAAAAAATTTAAAAGTTATTCTTATCTCATGGGTTGGACAAAAACAATTGGTAGACTGGATTTGACCTGTAGGCTGTAGTTTGCTCTAGATGAAACAAGTTATCTGCTTCCTGCTAGAGAGATGATGGCTTTAGAGTACAGAGTAAGACACTTTTTAATCTAGCTCATATGCAAATTTGTTTTGACTGACTATACATGTATTTCATAGAACTTTGTCTTTCTTGATTTCTCTAATGTGGAGGATAAAGAGAGAGACAGAAAGACAGAGACAGAGAGGGAGGGAATGCAAATCTGAAAAATAAAATTTTAAATATAAGAACAATGGACTATCTGAAAGTTATGACCAATAAAAGAGCCTAAACATTATAGTTCAAGAAATAATAAAAGGAAACTGCCTGGAACTCTTAGAATCAGAGGGCAAAGTGAAAACAGAAAGAAGCCACTGGTCACCTTCTGAAAGAAACATCAAAATAAAAACTCCTGGGAATATCATAGTAAAAATCCATAACTTCCAAGTCAGAGTCAGTTAATCAACTAGAATTTATTAAGACCCTACTATGTGCCAGGCACTGTGCAAAATACTGGGGATACAAAAAAGGGCAAAAGATGGAAATTACAGTTTTAATGAAGACAACATGCAAACAAAGATGAACAAACAAGATATATACAGGATAAATTAGAAATAATCAATGAGGGAAAGGTGAATATTAGAAGGAATCAGGAAAGGCTTCTTGTATAAGGTAGAACTTTAGCTGAGACTTGAAGGAAACCAGGGAGTCTAAGAGGTAGAGAGAATTCAAAGAATGGACACAGTCAGTGAAAGACTAATCTGGCAGCTGAGTGTAATCTGAAGTGGAATGAGAAGAGATTTGAGGCATGGAGACCACCTAACAGATCAACAAACAGACCAACCAACTATTGCAATAGTCCAGGAGTAAGGTAATGAGGACTCACACCAGGGTAGAAAAACAGACATATTAATGCATTGTTGGTAAACTAGTGAATTCATCCAGCCATTCTGGAAAGTAATTTGGAACTATGCCTAAAGAGTCACTAAACTGTGTATCCCTTTGACCCATTAATACTATAGGATACTAGAAATATGCTTGTATCTGTACCTTACTCTGTATCTGGAGATGGATAACATGTCTCATCATGGGGTGGCCAGGTGGCTCAGCGAGTAAGAGCACCGGCTCAAGTGTCAGGATGACCTGGAGATCAAATCCCAGGCTCAGATACTCAGCACCACACCCAGAAATAACTGGCTGTGTAACCTTGAGCAAGTTACTTAACCCCGATTGCTTAAAAAAAAAAAAAAATGTCTCATCATGAGTCCTTTGGAAATGTGCCTGGTCATTATGTCAATCAGAGGTATTAAGTCTTTCAAAGTTAATTATCTTTATAATATTGTTGTTACTGTATCAACTATTCATTGGTTCTGTTCATTCTCTTTGCATCAGTTCATACAAGTCTTTCTTACACCATATTAGTATTTTCTGCCACACTGCTTTCTAGCTTTCCTAATAGATTTGTCTAATAGTGACTTCTTGTTACCAAAACTGGGGTTTTTAACAATCTCCCCTAATTCTAGTCCCTTCCTTCTGTTAATTATTTCCAATTTATTCTATATAGAGCTTGTTTGTACAGTTTATCTGTGTCTCCCTTATTAAACTCTGAGCTCTTTGAAATCAGGAACTGTATTTTAATTTTCTTTATTCCTAGTACTTAGTGCACTGTCTGCCATATTGCAGGTGCTTAATAAATATAAATTAACTCAATTGATTGTAAGAATAAACAGCTTTTGGGGCAGCCAGGTGGCACAGTGAGTAAGAGCGCCAGCCCTGTAGTCAGGAGATCCGAGATTGGTTCCGGCCTCAGATACTTGGCACCCACACAAAATAACTGGCCGTGTAACCTTGAGCAAGTTTCTTAACCCCAATTGCTTAAAAAAAAAAAGAATAAACAGCTTTGAAAGATTTTACAATTTTAGAGGGCTTATGATGAAACATGCTTCTCACCTCCTAATTGAGAGGTAATGTAATCAGGGAATTGCAAAATATATATATATATACATATATATAAAAACATGATCAATGCAGAAATTTATTTTGGTTAAACATATATATTTGTTACAAAGGTTTTTATTTCCTTTCTTATTTTCTTTTCCAGTAGAGAGAGGTGAGAGAAAAAGAAAATAGATTTTTTGTTAATTGAAAAATAATAAAATTAAATTAAAAAAGAAAGTTCCCAGAAAACTATAGTGTAGGGAAAATGGATCATTGAAATATGAAGTTGTATCTTTTGAAAAATATATTGTCTTTAATTTTTCAAGGACATGTAACCCAAAATTTCTGAAGACTGAAAACCATTAGAAAATTGTAGAATTTCAGACTTGAAAGGGTGCTCAGTGGCCATCTAGTCCAATCAATACATGAAAAAGAATTCCCACTAAAAGGTAACAGATAAGTTGAATAGCCTTGAAGGGTAGGGCCTACCTCTTCCCAACATAGTCTGGTCTATGCCTGAATAGGTCTTTTTAGAAAAGTTTTCCTTACATTAAGGAACCAATTTTTCATTATATTCCTTACATTTACTTCTTCACAGTTTCCATCCATTGCTTCTTGTCTCTAGGACCAAGCAGAACAAGTTTAAACTCTTCTCTACAAGACGACCCTTCAAATACTTGAACACAGTTATCATGTCCCCTCAACAAATGTCTTCAGCAGTCTAAACATCCCTAGTTTCTTTATAGCCTTCATATAGTATGGACTAATAGACCTTCAAAATTTTGGTTGCCCTCATCTGGACACATTCCAGTCTATCAATGTCATTCCAAAACTGTAGCACCCAGAGCTGAGCAAAATGTTCCAGATGTGATCATTGTTGACCTAATATCATTTGAGGGTTTAGCACTCCTGGTAGTATTCTTATAGGACTATGACATTTTTTTTTTGTATTCATCTTCTGCTGCTTACCCTTGCTTGTGCCTTTTTTTTTACTGGACCTGTGGAATACTGATAGGAAAATTTTCTCTACCAGTCAAGTGAGCATCTACTCTGCAACTTATACTCTTAGAGAATTGTCTGGGACACTGAGAAGGTGAGTGACTTACCCAGAGTCACATAGCTAGTAAATGTCAGAGGCAGGATTGATTTCCTGACTCTAAGGCTGTACCTCTATCCACTCTATCATGTTGCCTCTCATACATATACTTTTAAAACCTAAATTGTTCAGAGTTGTCTATGCATCAATATAGAATTCTTTAGACAACATCTATTTTTTACTCCTCATTGGAATTGTTTCCCTTTCCATCTTCAAAATTTCATTATGTATGTGTATATATATTTCAATCAGCAAAAATCTACCTTCTCTTCCTCCTTAGCTCCCCATCCCCCAACCTCATTGAGAATGGAAGAAAACCAAAACCCCTATTACAAACATGTATAGTTAAGGAAAGCAAATTTTCCCATTGGCTATGTCCAAATATGTCCTCATTCTTGGCTCTGAGTTCTTCTCTTTTTATCAAGAAGTGAGTAACATGTTTCATCATCAGTCCCCTGGAATTGTCATTGCACTAATCAGAGTTCCTAATTTTTTCATTGTTGTTTGCCTTTATCATATTATTGTTGTATAAATTGTTTTCCTGATTCTATTTACTTCATTTTGCATCATTTCATATAAATCTTCCCAAGTTTCTCTGAAACCATTCCCTTCCTCATTTCTTTCAGCACAATAATATTCAATCACATTTATACATCATAACTTGTTCAACCATTCCTCAGTTTATGGGCACCTCTTCAGATTCCCATACTTTACAACCTCAAAAAGAGCTATATTTTTGTACATCCTTAGGGTTTGCTTTGCTTTGAATTAATCTGTCCCTTAATCTACCATCCCTCCAATTCCCCTTTCTTCCTCCTCCTTTTCCCCTCCCATATGCCTGTTGAATGAAATGTATTTTTTTTACCCAACTTTTCCCTTCTTTGACCAGTTTGATGAGTGAGGTTTAAGTGAGTGTCAGCCACTCCCTCCACTCTGCTTCTGGATTCTGAACTACACTTGTGATAACTTTGCTCCTGTTATTTTGATTGTTGTTGAAATTATTTGGACAAATAATCATTTTATGTAGTCAAAAGCTGAAGAAAGATTTTATTTGTTCTCCATTTAATTGTCTTTATATCATCCTATTGGCATTTTCATACACAAGAATAATTCTCCTAGCACCTGAGACTGCTGGAGCTGGAGGGGACCTGAGCAGATCTTTCCTATGGTCTGCCTTGAATATGTGACCCGAAACTGGGTAGTGGGCATTCAGTTGTCAGTTAACATCTGTCTCAGATGGGTCTGGGATGCCTTCTTGCTCCTGTAGGTAGCCTCTTCCTGGGAATGTTAGTGTCTTTAGCACCAGGATTCACCCTGGTGTCCATAGACCTCTCTGTCTCTATGCTGACCTGGGCTGGAAATATATCTCACTGTGACTTTTTCTTGATTTTCTCCATCAGTACTTAGTCTAGTGTGTTTTCTAAATTTGTTTGGAGGAATTTTGTTGGGGAGTTCACTGTACTGCTTCTATTAATCTGCCATCTTGTCTCTGCCTCCTAGAATTTCATTCTCCAGAGCTTTCCATACCTCTTGGGCTGACTTACCCTATAGAATTTTAATTCAGGAGATTCTATCTTTCCTCTGAAGCTTTTGAGATCTGTTTTCCCAAAATTGAGGATGTATGCCAAAAAATGCCTAGTTTTCATCACAAACTCTAAGAAGTAGTGATCATTTCCTCCCTAAGTTCATATCATTTCTATCCTAGCAGGAATGGGTACACTCGTAATTGTATTGATTTCCTGGTCTATTCTTTGCATTAAATTAAAGAGTAACTTAGATCATTCAAATGTTGGTGATGAGCCAATATATTCTTCAATTTTTTCTAAGTAACAATTTTTCAATAAAATACATATTACATGAGAAAACAAGTCTGGTTATGCCATGACACTTAATCATGATATTCTTTCTGTATTTCAGTGGTTTCTGATGAGGTTATCGCTTCTAAATAAAGAGTATGTAGGAAGTTTTAACTAAGAAAATATCATCTAGACTTATAATTACTTGCAAAAACTTGATTTACACTTAGAAAAATTTATTCTTTTGTATGAAAAGGCCAATAGAATGATATAAAGACAGTTAAATGGAGAACAAATAAAATCTTTCTTCAACTTTTGACTACATAAAATGATTATTTGTTCAAATAATTTCAACAACAGTCAAAACAATAGAATTATAGATGGAATTCCCTTTATATTCTCTTTATAACTTATCATAATCTCTTTATAACATTATCACAAAATGGAGATAAATATATATGAAGTTGAATAAGATAAAGAAGTCTAAAGAAAATGAAAAGTATCTTTTAATGAATATGTTTAAGCTTATTTCAGTTTGTCTTTTGTCAAGAAAATATACCCTTCTCAAAATAGCAAAATACATTAGTCATTTTCTTAGGATTTGCTAAGATAGTCTTATATCCATCCTCCAAATTGTAATTTATTAGGTAAGTATACTCGGGAAAGATAATCTGATGAAATAAATGTCAAAGCTTGAATTTCTGCCTTCATTTTCAATTCTGCCATTATTTCCATCTGTAAATAAACACAAAGTATAGTTGTATTAAACACCTTTGCTGTGACATATCTATAATGTGTTTCCTCCAACTTTGCCCTGAATTTCCCAAACCATGTATACTAGCCTACAGGGGAAATCAGGCTATTTATTAACTCAGAGCTAAAGCCACCTATGTTAAGAAAAGCTCAGTTTTGATTCCTTTTATAATTAAATCAAATTGGGTTTCCTAAAAAACATTTGCTTTGAAATTCCTAAATATTATTTTAAAGGATTATATAACCAAGATAAAGGAGAAAAATTCTCTTCATTCCTTATCAGCATTTATAAAAAGATTCATGTAAAAATATCATCAATCATACAGTATCAAATATCTTTGAAAGTCCCCTAAAAGAAACTGTGACGTCTAGTTGATGCTTACAAAAACTTCTCAGTAAACATTTTCTAAATATTGTATGCTAGAATACAACAACTTTTTTCTATTGAAGCTAGTAAAAAATATATTTAAATATAACATAAAACATTTCAATTTGTAATCAAATAAAATCTGTACTTCTTTTTTCCAAAATGGTTGGCACGTAACATAAGGTCTCTTCAGGATGCTATTGAGTTTCATTTGGTCCCGGTTAGTCAGGGGAATTAATGTACCTCTTGGTATATTTAATCTGGAAAAAAAGCATAGGTTAAAAAAATAATGAAAGCAAAATTTTTTTTGTAATTTGTATTTATAGTTCAACTGGATCATGTATTGTTTCTCTATTATTGTTTCTATGATACTGTATCTCTGTCAAGTAACTAGCCTAGTCAGATTCAGAAGAGTTTATCAAGTTGGCTCCAGCATAAAAAATTTTGCATCTATAGCAAAGGAGTTGCAATCTCCTTGAAGGAATGAAGTATTATACCCAGAAATAATAGATGAGAAAATTACGGGAAACCACCAGCAATGTACAGTTTCTAATTAAAGCATTAAATTAGGCACAGTTTTGGTCAAACAAACATTTAAAAAAATTGAGCATATAAGTAGCCAATAACTTTGGTATGAAGGAGGGTGGAAGTCAGAGTAGCACTTCCCTTAGAATCCCTGTCCATGTTCTACAAAGATAAGATATTAGTTTTATTGAAAGAAATAAGAGAAAAGTGAGAGGAGGGAAATTAAAACATGATAGAAGTGTTGTTTCTGAAGACTTTGTAGGTTCAGAAATGAAGGGGTAGAAATAAAGATGCTAAACTATGGCATACATTCTCTTGGGAAGGGTACTAAGTTTAGGGGGAAATACAGAAAAGCACTCTGATTACTGATTAATATACCAAATATATCCAATAGAGCAGTGGTGTCAAACTCGAATAGAAGTCAGGGGCTACTAAACAATCCACAAGGATCCTTGGGTGCTGCATCTTGACTTAGGAAACTACATGTTTACATATTTCTTTTTTGTTGTTGTTAATATATTAACACATCAAAATCAGATAGAAACTACATTTTAATATGGTTCTGGCTGCACCCAGGAATGTTGTGAGCTATATGTGACATCTGAGCCACATGTATGATATCTCTTTAAAAGAACACATATCAAGTGCCTATTGACTCTGCCATACACAATAAATAAAGCAAAATCTCAATTTGCCAGAATTCAGTTCTGTAAACCTGAATTTATCATTTATTTGTATTTTTCTATACTGTGCTGTCATGAGAAAATACAATCACAAGAAAGCAAACTCTTATTAGGGATTTAATAGAAATAAACAAAAGCAATTTCTACATGATGACATGTGACCAATACTCATTTAGACAAACGTCCAGACTTAGGGGTTCTACATGTATAGAATTACACATATTATGATGATTAATTATACTGATGATCATTCAATTAAGTTTAATTTATGTCATATAGTAAGTGTATTAATGCATTTTAGAAAGATTTTCAACTGACAGGGTTGAAACAAAAATTCCGATCAACTTTCAAATTAACGAAAGCATTCAGTCAACCAGAATACTGTATTACCCAAGCATTCAATTTAAGTAAATCCAAAGCAATTGGAAGTTTAATTCAAAATTATATAAAATAATTCAGAGTCAAAATAGACAAATGAATATGGAAAATTCTCAACAATTCTCTCATTGATTTGTTCAAATTATTGGAACACTCCAACACTCCAAAAAAATTATTTTTAAAAGGTAATTTCTGCTAAAATTGCTAACCTTTCAATGTCAGAGGGAAGAAGACCAAGCCATCTAATAGTTGGAACTGTGAGATTATGAGCTTCAAAAGACATTGACTAAAATAAAGGATAAACATATATCAAAATAGGACAAAGTTGCAGAGAATGTTAGCACTCTACCATTTTCATTTCTTTTTTTCTTTATCTTTTTTTATTTTTGAGGCAATTGGGGATGTGACTAGGCTAGCTAATAAGCATTTGAGTCTGCATATGAACTCAAGTCTTCCTGACTCCACAGCCAGTGTTCTGTCCACTCACCACCTTGTCTTCATTTCTAATATCCATGTGATTGTGATATTTAGAAGGAACTAGTAGTAATGTTGCAGGGCTCTTCCCTTCCACATGTTCTATGTCATACAGCCTCCTACCCTCAAATTTACAATAGTATCAGAAATGGCAGCAAAGTTTTACATTAAGAATCCATTTAAGAAGAATAGTATTCAATATTTCTGAGCCTCTTTCACTTCATCTTCTATCATTGCCTTCTTTGATTCTCTTTATTCCATTACTTTTTCATATCAATTTAAAAGAATTTGGGCATATAAAGAAAAAATACTGTAAGTGTAAAATCATATACAATTTTTTTTTAAAGCAATCGGGGTTAAGTAACTTGCTCAAGGTTACACGGCCAGTTATTTCTGGGTGTGGTGCTGAGGATCTGAGCCCGGATTTGATCCAGGTCATCCCGACACTGGAGCCGGTGCTCTTACTCACTGAGCCACCTGGCCGCCCCAATATACAATTTTCTTAATCTCAATAGTTCTAATAATAAAACTGTGAACACAGACAGTTTTGTGGCAGTTTCTTCTTGTGGTTGCAGAAAAAAGATATATGATCCCAAATAGCTCCAGAGTGACCAGACAATATTACTCTTACCAACTTGCTATAACCCTGGCCCATAAGACCCTATTGATAACAGATAATACTTCTTGTCTAATGTTAATGCTATGTATTTAATAGATGTACTGGTTACTGTTGGTGTCTGGTATCAGAATAAATTAAACATAGATTCAGTCATAGAATCTACAACTAGTCTGTCTGATAAATTTCCTACTTTTTTTTTTTAAGCAATTGGGGTTAAGTAACTTGCTCAAGGTTACACGGCCAGTTATTTCTGGGTGTGGTGCTGAGTATCTGAGCCCAGATTCGATCCCCAGGTCATCCTGACACTGGGGCCAGTGCTCTTACTCGCTGTGCTACCTGGCCGCCCCAAATTTCCTACTTCTTGCTTAACTCAATGATTCTATATCAGTGAAGATTTTGTCTAGTGTGACTAGTGTATTATTTTAATAAATAAATAATGTAGTAAGGGAAATATCTAGCTATACTTACCAAAGATCCATACTTATAGATGCACATTATTTCTATGCCTGTTAAACAAAATTAACTTTAAATATCGGTGTTGTCAGATTTCATTTAGTATATAAATATTTAAATATTATTTTCATGGATATTACACATAAGACAATATGGCAATCTGAGTTTCAGAATATAATAGGAAAAAAGAAATAGAGACTTGTCACAAATGATCACTAGCTCCTTAATTTCATTTAATAAATGACTTTACTCTTTAAGCATTAAAATAAATAAATTTATTGCTAAACAAACTAATTAAAAGAGGGAAAAACATCCCAAAACAGAAGGAAAAAAATCTCTAGTATGAAATGGTGGAATTATTATTGTGCTTTCATATAGTCAGTCAATTACCATGTGGATCGGCATCTACAAGAGTGAAAATAGGAAGATGAAATGTGTCCCACAATTTCTTGACTAGAAGTCTTGTGTTCAGATCTGGTACTCCTTTGCCCTAAGAATAAATTTAAATATCTGTTAGTGAAGGTAAAATTAGGCTTATAAAATAACTCCCAGACTTTATCAATGGTTTAAAGAAGGCCATTTGATTTTCAATTACATTTGATGATTCATGGAATTCTTATTATAGAGAGTAAATGATTTGAATTGACTTGTTAAGCAAATGTGCTACTGAACTGAAATACTTACTGATCTTTAAGGGTCTTTACAGCTCTAAGAATCTATGCCATTCTATGTATTATTGATATATTTATCAACTATTAAAAACATGGCATTATGTAGCCTATGAAAATGACAGAATATTCTATAACAGGGGTTCTTAACCTTTTTTGTATCATGGACCCTTTGTCAGTCTAGTCAATCCTATTGGTCCCCTCTTTATAAAAATGTTTTTAGTGTATAAGACAAAATGCATAGGATATAAAGAATACTAATTGGGGTGGCTAGGTGACACAGTGAATAGAGCACTGGCCCTGGAGTCAGGAAGATCTGAGTTCAAATCTGGCCTCAGACACTTAACACTTATTAGCCATGTGACCCTGGGCAAGTCAGTTAACCCCAAATGCCCTGCCTTCCCCCCTGCAATGAAAAAAAAGAATACCAATAAAGTTGAAATATAGTTATAAGATTTTTTAAAGTTCACAGACCCCAGGTTAAGAACCCTATATATAGCAACGTATATTAACTGAGGCAACATAAGCCCCAATAATTACACACAAGAATAAGAAATATCTTTTCATTCTTTCTCTGACCATGCTTTGGTCTAACCATCCTATAACTGTATTTTTCAAGATATAGTCTGAAGAACTCTGCCCTTTTCTTACTATACTTTTTTCCTTGGGAAGAGCTTTAATTTTTATTGCTTCAACTATCACTTCTAAACTGATTCTTAAATCTCATTGTCCTATCTTTTCGTCTAAATTCTAGTCATTATCTCTAGTCACTTAATATTTACACTTCAAATTAAATATTCTCACAATTAAACTTATGTCTTCTAATTCAAAATAACACTTCCTTGTCTTTCAGTGGCATCACCATTCTTTCTCCCAATGATGTAGGTTAAAAACCTTTGGCATCATTTTTTATTTTTTTCTCATCAACTGACATATACCCATCAGTCACCAAGTTCTACTATTTTTCCTTTGAAATATCTCTTGATTTGTCTCTTCTTTTCCATGCCCATTGCTATCATATTAGTTCTAGACTTCACCTGGATTATTTCCGCAGCCCCCTTATTGGCCTCTCTGACTTTAATTTCTCCCTCCTCCTATCCATCCTACTGCTGTACTTGTCTTCTTTAACCACTACATCCTTTGTAAAGTTTTCTTGATCCTTCTCCTCCCACATCCCTCCCCTCATGTTAATGTTTACTCCTTTACTTCATCAATATTAATATATGTGAATATATTAAAATACTACTAAATATACTAATTAATATTTAATAAAATGTTAAAATTAAAATGAATAAATTAAATGTGTATACACACATATAAATTCACACATGCACTATATGTCTTTGTAAGCACATATCCTACCAGTAGGACATAGTCATATTGAAAGCAGAAACTATTTTATTTTTTTGTATTTTTACACATAGCACCTAGAGTATACAAAGGGTACTTAATAATGTTTGTTGAATTGAATCATGACACTCTTTTGATTAAAACTTAAAAAATAAACTTAGTGGATACCAGTTTCCTATTATATTAAATCTATATCTGTAAAATGAAGGGGTTGAATTAGATAATCCTAAAGTTCCTTCCAGTTCTAAATCTTTGATTCTATGAAATAATATATAATAAACTGTCTGGCTTTCAAGGCCTTTCATAATTTTGCCCCACCCAATTTATTCATCTTTATTTTTTATTATTCCCCCACATGAACCATCCATTCAAATTATATCATTTTCTTTGTTGTTCCCTGAATATTCATTCTCTATTCCATTCCTTTATTTATGTTATTTCCTCTTTTGAAATGCCTTTCAAAAAAAAAAAGAAATGCCTTTCAACTCTATCCAAATTCTTTTGCCTCTCCTTCAAGGCTAATCTACCAGCTCCATGAAGTCTTTCTTTGATCTCTGAATTCTTCCAGCACCTACACAGTCTATACCTCAGAATTTAGTACTTTTTATTATTCATTGATTATTTCATGCATATGAATCTGTCTCCCCATTTAGATTGTAAGCTCCATAAGGGCAAGTGGTGGTGTTGTTGTTGAATCATTTCAGTCCTGTCCAACTCTTTTTCTTGGCAAGGATACTGGATTGTTTGCTGTTTCCTTTTCCAGATTATTTTACAGATAAGGAACTGAGGCAAACAGGGTTAAGTGACTTGCCCAGGGTCACACAGCTAGTAAGTGTCTGAGGACAGATTTGAACTCATGAAGATAAGTCTTCCTGATTCCAAGCCCAGTTCTCTAACTACTGTGCCACCTATTGTTTTTTATATTTTCATAGTGCCTAGCCTAATACTAGGCCATGGCTATGTCCCAGTAAAATATGTTAACTGATTAATATTAAAATATTATGGTACCTAAAATTGTGTGTAGCAGTGAGTGAAGGACAGTATTTGTGATTTCATTATTGAAATTAGTACCAAAGCTACATCATCGTAGTGGCCCATTTAAAATATGTTCCTGCAACAGAACCTTGTCATAAATGGCCGAAGTTGAAAATGGTGCAACATCATAACTGGCAACCTGGATGTTGTACCTAGAACACATATTCCTTTAATGAGGCAAAGTGTCTATGCACTGTGAGTAGTAACCACAGTAAATTGTGGTAGTTTTATCTTACAGTAATAAGTTAAAAAAGAGAGGCAGTGTGAAGTAGTAAACAGAGGGTAAACTTCAAAGACAGGACAACTAGGATTTGAATCTTGCCTCTGACCTATCCTGGCTATATCATCTTGACCAAGTAAATTAACATCTTAGTACTCCAGGTAATTAAGAAAGACTAGAATTTGCAAAGGTGGTGTCAATTTGCATTAGTTGAAATAATATATAATATTATTTATATAATAAATATATAAATAATATATTTATTTTTTTCCTCAAGGAGTTTCCTATTTCAATGATTTCATTGGTATAGACCAAAAAGGGAAAGGAGAAAGTATTTTGACTGAAAGTTTTGCCAAAATACAAATGCATTTCTTAAATGGACACATCTGTTTACTATTACAGCTACTTATTCAATACATTAAACTTAACAAAAATTTATTAAACACCTACCATGTATAATGCACTTTGCTAGACTCTACAGATAAGCTATGCATGACACAGTCCCTATTCCCAAGGAGTTCACAGTCAACTTGGGTGATAAGTCATACACAGAAAAAAATAATACAAGGTAGAATGAGAGGAAACATCCTACAAATAAGACAAAACTATGGAAACTATAGAGATCTCTTAAAAACATTAAAATCCATCTTTGCAAAGCATGATGAAATCTTGAAACTTAAAAAAAGCTATCAATATACCGTGATAATTATGCATGGAGATAGTTTGTTGCAGAAGTTATCATCTAGGAGTCGCTGGAATGTTGCATCTTTTTCTACAATTAGTAGGAACTTAGCGTCTGTAGCCAAATCTTCTATGTTAAGTCAGAATTATGTATAAAATGAAAGCCAACAATATTCAACTTTGATAATCAACTGAACAATTGATGCTATAAATAAACATTCAGAAGCAACTGTAGTTTTCCTAATTTAATTTTAAATAAAAAATGCATGTAAAGGGACAGCTAGGTGGTGCAGTGATTAGAGCACCAGCCTTGGAGTCAGGAGGACCTCAGTTCAAGTCTGGCCTCAGACACTTGACACTTACTAGCTCTGTGACCTTGGGCAAGACACAACCCCAATTGCCCTGCCTCCCCCTTCAAGTCCCCCCCAAAAGATAAATTTTTAAAAAATGTATGTGAAAACTAACTTTTAAAACATGGACTATTTCTTAGGCATTTTAAAAATAGCTCAACTTAACTTTCTACTGAAAGGATACTTCTAATTCCTTGGATATTAGATGGCACAGCAACTGCCTAAATATAAAAAAGAGATATCATTTGAAATAATAGGTAAGTATAGCCATATTTAGTAATTAAAAACAAAATCATATGGTAATCATCCCCCCTTCCCCATACATTAGTCATGGAGATTTATGGTTCACCAGGCTATTTTGGTGATTTTGATTCAGGCTATTTTCCATCCCAGTTTATAATTTCTTTCCATCTTGACTAGTGTGGATGGAAAAGCAGAAAGCAAGGGCACGAAGGTGAACAGATTCTTCATTTCTTATGAAGAAATCTATTTAACTCCATTATCTATGCCTCTACCTTAGTAACCTGACCATGACTTAATGTTACATGCTTTCTCCATTTTAAAAGCCTAGAATAAAGTTACAGTGTTAAATATAAACTTTGCCTTTCTGTATTTTACCAAACATTAAAAAGATTTTGTACCATTTTGTGCTAAAAAGAGAAACATTCTATCTTAAATGAACACATGCTTAAAAGTGTAACGTAGGTACATTTGGGTAAAAATTATATTACCAATGCCACTGAAATTTGGAATCTCACCAAAACAAATTGTAAAGACAATATGCTAGCAACTAGTCTAATCTTCCTCTTCTAGTTTATGTTTGAAATCTTAAACTCCAAAAGAACATAGTTAAAACCTGAAATAGCACAAACCATTTAATGTTTTTAAAAAGCTAAAAAAAAAGTAAATGCTGTCAAAAGTATGACAAAAATATGTTAAGGCATTACTGATAAATACCGTTGAACCACAGGTACAATTCACTTTGGTACCATCTTCTTCAGTATAGCTTAAATTACCAGCAATTAGACCTTTTGAAGTAGACAGCTGGAAAAAAATAAAATTTAAATATGTTTGATCCAATTTTTTCCAATATAGTTTATGCAGTTTTGTTGTCCCCTGAGTTAATCTACAGTGCTATGTATACTTAATATAAGGTTGCAATTTTTAAAAATTGTCTTTTTGGGGGTAAAATTAGTAATCATCAACAAACAAATATTTAAGTATACAATTTAAGTATATAAGAAATTGTAAATGCCTATTAAATACATTAAATAAATATGCATATATCTTGCAATTTAAGAAGTACAGAAAAAATATATTATAGCAATTTAAGAAGTGAAGGAAAAAATAATATGGATTTAGACATTACTAAGGATATTTATAAATTCCCATGGTGGGGGGTAGTTCATACTTTAATAGGAGAATAATGTGGATAACCGAGAGTATATTTTAAAAGTGCTCCTTTAAACTAAAATATAGCTGAATAATGAACATCAATTCCAATTTTAATCCTTTTGTATTTAGGTATGGAAAAAGAATCTATCAAAGGAAAATGTCCCCTGAAGAAATTGTCATTCTAATTAAGATATTGCATATGTAAACAGGATGAAACATTTAGGTCAAATAGAAAAAAAATTTTTTAAAGTTACTTACAATATGTAGATTTCTCCTTGGTACTTTTAACATACAGGAGATGTCATTGATTATATTGTCCACAACACTCTGGTTACCAAATAGTTGGATATCAGTATAATATATGTCTCTGCGAAAATAAAATATCTTTAATTAGCCTTATTTTTTTAGAGAAGATGCTTTAAAAAATGAACACAGGGAGAAAATATTTTGTTTTACTACTGATAGTCATATTTCCTTGAACAAATATATTATTATGCCATCAGAAATATTTAAATACTCTATAAACAAAAGAACAATAAGTTGTATCTTTACCAAAGGCTATCCATAGGATAAAAAACATAGTGGGTCTATTTTTAATTAAATTAAATCCTCATGTTATTTTTTTAAGAGTAGTTTTGTAATTATAACATAGTTACCTCTTGGTTGCATAAGTATTGCTCTGGACCAATTTGTAGATCATAGATAATATTTTAAGAATTAGAGCTGGAAAGTAAAATCAATGACATGTTATTCATTCTATTCATTACCAATTCGTTGGATGTTGTTAATAACATAAACTGTAATGCCCTTTTTTTTGAAAATAAAGTGCTATGAATAAGAAAAATGCAATAATCTAAAAGAAGACAAGCATTTGCTATACTAATTTGAATTATATCACATCATAGTTATTTCCCACAGTATTTTAAAATATGTTCCCAAAGCAAAATTAAATAGAAGATTAGTGTTGTCCCAAGAATCAGACTAAAGGCACTTGATTTTTAAACCAAAAAACTACAAAACTGATTTTCTACTGGATCACATATTCTGAGAGAACATTTGTTCTAGAATTATTTTCATTGTTATTGGCAACACAAAATTGTAATAAATTTGCTTCCGGGAAAATGTGTTGTTAAAAGAATGAAAAATTAAAGAATACAACATAATACAATGTAAATTAAAGAATATAATATACTGTATTTTATCTATTCATTAACCCTAAAAATCCAAGAAAATATTTATTTTTACCAAATCTTTGGGCTGATTGTGCTGAATCACTTTTGATTTTTTTGGTGGTACAATGAGGTATCATCTGTAGACCCACAGAATCTTCAAATCTAGTATTTTTTTTAAAGGAAAATAAAATGGGAAAAAAAATAAAGTTTGGAATGTTGAATAATATACTTAATTGTATTACTTTTTAGTCTAATTTAGTTCACAAAATGATCACTAAAACTGTCCTAATGTTAAATTTATATTACATAATTCAATATGTATTCGAAGTATATTCTTTGTGGAATAGATCTTTATTAGTCTGTTCTCCCCCCCCCCCCAAAAAAAAATACCGAAAAATTACTTCCATGGAAAAACATACAGTATTATGAAATGTCTTGTGCACCTCATTTTTAATTTTGTAATCATATTTATTACTTTGAAAATTATATTTTAATTTCTTTCCAAAGTTACCTGAAAAATTCAGTTCAGTACACAATATAGAACTTTTGTAGTTACCTAACTGAACTACCAAATATGTCCTAAAGGTGGCAGAACACACCAAGCACAGTAAAAAAACATGCCAGGTGTCACTACTATTATAAAAAGTAGGAACTGAATCAAAGCTGCTTCTAAAATGTGGTATAAGTTTATATTACTTAACATAGTAAATAAGCAATTTTAAATTATAAAAACTATACTAATTGCATTGTATTTATAGAAAACCAGCAATTTCAGCTACCTAGCAATTATTTCTATTCTGTTGGTATAATATTCATCAATCAACAAGCATTATGCTAGGTACTCGGGGGAAAAAAAAGACAAAAATGAAACAGACCCTGCTTTCAAAGAAATTACATTCCCTCTGAGGAGACATGTACATATATATACATACATATATATATGCATCTATATGTGTGAATATGTGTGTATGTATGCATGTATATATACAGAGCAAGAGATAGAGAAATAGAGACAGAGACAGTGTGGCATAGTAGCTACAGAGCTGGCCTTAAAGTCAGAAAGACTTGGGTTCTCTACTATGACACTGGCTGTGTGACCTTGGGCAAGTCATTTAACTTTTCAGTCCTCTTGGCTAATTCTTGAAAATGGTTAAGTGGCAGGAAAGGTGCTGTCCTGCATTGTAGAAGGAGTTTGTTTACCTAAAATTTCCCTATATCAATAGCATTACAGATCTATTTTCTATTCTCTGTAAAATAAATACAAGATCATTAGACAGGGGAAGAGTGAGCTAGTAGCTGAGTGGCTCAGTAAAGTATCATTTTGGAAGGTACTACCTGAATTGAGTTTTGAAAGAAGCAAAGTATTCAAAGAGATAGAAGTAAAGGGGTTGTATTCCAGGCATCAGGGAAAACAACCAGGACAAAAGTATGAAGTTGGGGCCAGGTTGTAAAAAGTTTTAAAAAATATAACTGATTTGTATTTGATCCTGGAGGCAAGAGGGAGCCATCTGAATTTACTGAGTAAGAGACTGATATGGTTAAACCTTCTCTGCATGAAAATCCCTTTGACAGATGTATGAAAGATGGACTGAACAGACAGAACAGATAGGCAAGGAGACCAATTAGTATGCTTTGGTAATGGTCCATCTGAGAGATGATGAGAATAGGAACTAGGGTGGTGGCCATGTGAGTAGAGAGAAAGGGAACGATGCCAGAGATGTTGCAGAAGTAGAAATGGTGAAATTTGGCAACTGTTTGGACATATGGCATAAAGGAGAAATTGGAGGTCAAGATAATGCTGATATTGAAAAACTGAATGAAAAGAATTCTTGATAGAGTCCTCACCAGAAACTGGAAAATTCAAAAGAGGTTTTTTGGGGAAAGATAATGAATTCTGTTTTGGATAAGGTGAGATGGAAATCCACCAGCTGAATTATAAAGTATGAAAATCCTTTCATTCAGAGTTTAATATGATGTAGTAGAGTAAATCTCTGTAAACTGAGAGACCCTCAAAAAGAAAACTAAAGAATCAGGTACAGAATCAAGTAATCAAATTGATTATGGGAATGACCAACAGGATGACTTTTGTCATTTGTGGGAATACAGAATCATCCTGATTACGGAGTTCAATAAGCATTAGCATTGATATTTATACTGATTTGAAACTCAAATATGAAAAATGCTCACTTGATATTTTTCCAATTTGATCTGTTGTCTAGTGTGAGAAATGGTGCTTCATTTCTTGCCAGGCTTGTGATGATGTCTTGGATAATATTTTCTATAGATGTAAGAACCTCAGAACTGAAATCATGAACAAGTAATGATTAAAATGACAATTGTAACAATTACTTTAGCCTATTATGGCATGTCACATTCCCCTAAATCAATAGTATTTTTAAAATTATCTCAGTATTCTTTGGATTTTAAAAAGGAATTTGTCCACTCTTTTTGTTTATATATATGTTTATATACATATACATTTGTTTGCATTTCTTCCACTAAATCATGGAAAAGCTATAGATAACCAAAGTGCTACCTTTGTACTTTGACAACCCATTATGAGATGAGTGTTGTTATATTTTTTTAGACAAAGAAATTCTAGTTTGCTTCAACTTTCTGATATCAATACAAACTTCTAAGCTTGAAATTCTAGTGATATTTTAATTCAAATGATGTAACATTGACTTTGGTCAAAAAATAGATAAATTCCAATGTAAAAATTTATAAAAAGGATAAAATATTTTTCCATCTACACTGAAGCCTAATTACTGTCACTGGGAAAGCATGCTCTAGGAAATTAACTGTACAGGTCTTTCTTATAAAGTACAAGGGTCTTGTAAGAGCTGGTTTTTAAAAACCTATTATGATTTTCCACTGAGTTTTGTCAACCTCTTTAAGATACAATCAGGTAAAGTGACAATTTAAACTAGAAGTTTCCTTCCCCCCCTCACTCTTCTTAATTCTGTTCAAAATTGAATTATTCTGATAGACATGTTTTTGTTGAAAGAAATGTTATCAACAAAGAGCTATTCGTTTATAACACATAAAGTGAGGGCATGAATAAATCAGGGAAATACAATAGACAATGACAATAACAAAGCTCTTCGATAAAAAATGGTTATGCAAATAGATAACACTCAACCGACTGTAGATGCCCTATTATCATTATAAAGATTATAAATATTTATTTTATATGAACATTGTCTTAACTTTCAAGAATATTTAAAAGCATTAGTAGTTAAAACGGTGGATCCCAGTTATGGAGCTCTGACAGCCATCATTTTCCCTTTGATCTAACCACATAAATTCCTTGGATGTCGATTTTTTTTTTTCAAGTATACAACTTAAGGTCTTTTAGAATGAGCTAGAATTGGTCATTAATATTCATTTTATTTTAAAACAGGATATTCCCCCCCCCCCCCCGCAAAAAAAAGTGGCTAACTGCACAGGTAAATTACTCACTCACTAGAAAAAGAAGGGGGGGGGAAGGAAAAACAAACAAAAAAAAGTTAAGAGATGCAAAAGCACAGTAACTGTTCCCAAAAGATGCTAAAGCCCTGTGCGATTTCCCACGTTAGTAAGAACAAGAGGGGGGGCGCATTCCGGAGCCTTTAGAGAGGCCACCAAGAAACTTTTTCCTGACCGGAGTAGAGAGGGGCAATAGAGAGAGGCACATCTAGCGGGGAATTCCAGCTCTGAGGTATTTTTTTTAAGGGAAGCTAAGTCTATTCAGGAGGTGCTGGGGCTACTTTCCCCCTTCCGTCAAAGTCAGATGGGGTTGGTGGAGAGACTCTGGCAGCGGGAGGCCGCGGGCGGAGGGGGCGGCCCCCACCGCAAAGCGCTCTTCCGCACTTTTTTTTTTTAAACGCAGGTCTCTCTGTTGGCTACCTCGAGGCCTCCTTACGGGGGGCCACCCCTGGGCTTTCCTTAAGGGCCTCGATCAGGGAGACCCTGTGCTGGTCCAAAACCCTGAAGAAAGAGGCCTCGGGACCCATGGGCGCAAAAGCCATTGAGTGCGACTGGGCAAGCGGGAGGGAGGAGAGAGGGAGCGGGCGAGCGATGGCCAGGTGCTTGTGCCTCAGTCGCGTCACCTCCACTCGCTCTCGTCCGCCCCCACACGACTGCCTCAGGCTACTTTCTCCACGCGCTTTTTTCTCCCAGCAACCAATCCGAGGCGAGGAAAGGAGAAAGGGGGAGGGAGAGCTGCAAAGGGTGAGAACCTGAGGGCAACTGCGCATGCGTTCGTCCTCCCGTCCCCTCCCCCTTCCCCCCCAATTCACTTGAGCAAGTGCCTCCTGTCTGTACCGGGAGAAGCAGAGGCTGGGACCTTGCAGCAGGGAGTACTGCCATGTTGCCCCATACTGGTGGTTAGAGAGCTAGTCTTAGAACCAGGAATACTTTGCGTGCAAGTATTAGAGGCTGCTTGGTGGTGCAATGGGTAGAGTGCTGCACCTGGAGTCAGGTAAGCCTAGAGGTCAAATCCAGCCTCAGACATTTAGTCTTGACCCTGGGCAAGTCACTTAGCCTCTGTTTGCCTCAGTTTCTAAAACTGTAAAGTGGGGGAAATAATAGCACCCACGTCCTAGGCTTGTCGGGAAGGTCAAATGCTATAATATTTATGAAGGGCTTAGCACAATGCCTGGCACATAGTAGGTGCTTAATAAATGCTCTTTTCTTGCAAGTCCCACCTTTGATTTAATACCTGCTGTTTGACCCTAATCTCTCAGTTATCTAGGCACCTCTCAGTCTATTTAAGTTGCAAAGAAAGGGCTGATTTGCTTTGATAGTGTGAGTTTCCTCCCATGAGAGATCTTTATACCAGTGAAATCTCAGATCCAGTTCTTTTCCCAGTGCTAAACTGTGGCATTCTTTTATTAGAATGTAAGGTCCTTGAGAGCAAATGTCTGTCTGCTTTAATTTGTATCCCCAGTGCTTAGCGTAGTGCAGGACATTATGGTGAGCGCTGAGTAAATTCTTCTGGACCGACAAGAGGATGAATGGGGTGGGAGGGGATTGAGGCGGGGTTTTGACAGTGAAGAAGCTCTTTCAGAGAGGCAATGCCTTGTCATTTTACCAATAATGGAGAAAAGCACACCATGACCATTTAGCAGATTTCCTCTGTTCTTTACAGTCTTTATTCAAATTTCCTCCCTTTAATTATGTATTTCTCCCACAGCAAGGGAATAGAGTATTTCTTTTGCCTGCACACTTTATGGGGATAAGAATTTTCACATTTCCATAATGCTTTAACGTTTACAAATCGTTTTCCTCACAATGGTGTGTGTGTGTGTGTGTGTGTGTGTGTGTGTGTGGTGGTTGGAGCAAGTATTATTTTCATTTTACAAATGAGAGAAGTAAAATGATTTGCCCATGGTCTCACAGCTAGTATTATTATGCATGGATATGTAACATTGGTCTCTTTACTCTAAGTTCAGCATTCTTTCCACCATACCATGCTGTCTAGCTAATGAAGGAGTATCTGGAGTGGAAACATCTGGGAAGGGAAAACGTCTACTTGAACTGTCTTTTAAATTTCTTGCCTATGGGGTAGTCAAGTGTCATTTTCTTAAACCCTAGGGGAAATGGTGAGGCAGCCACAGAGACAGAGCAGCATACACAGAGACACAGCTACTACACCCTAGAGAAAACAACCTCTGACAACCTTTGAATTATGATCATTTTAAATAATGAGTTGCCAAACTCCTTCACTGTCTGTTACCTCAATTCTCAATCATTTAGTGCTATGAGAATTTTTTTAAAGAACTAATTTTCTATTATCTGTACTTTCATACTGCTAAGAATATGTACTTGCCTTGTGTTTGTCTTGTGTGAAAGGACTTATTAAATGAGGAAATTCTGCAGCTGCCTGGAAGCAACTGTTTTGTTTCTTTGGACTTCAGATTCTTCACTTGCAATTCAATTAAACAAATACTTATTAAGCACCCACTTTGTACTAGGTACCAGAATGATAAAAATAACAATTGATTTTTTCCATAATGCTATGCTTACAACAAATGATGAGAAAGGAAGCATATTAACATTCCAGTTTATAGAAGAGGAAATAAGTACTCAGATTTAGAGCTAGTCTCTGTCCTGTTGCAGTTGATGAAACTGAGACCCCAATAGACTAAATGACTTGCCTAAGGTCACACAAGTAAGATGAAGCAGAGTCAAAATTTGATCCCAGAATCTCTGACTTGAAGGCTACCTTTCCTTCCACCATACCATGCTGCATCCCAGGAATTTACTGATTTGCACAGGGTCCCATGGCTAGTGTCAGAACCAGAAATGAACCAAGTCTTGGTTCTTGGACTTGAAAGACTTTTTTGTTGTTTAGTCATTTTCAGTTGTGTCCAACTCTTTGTGAACCTTTTTTGGGGTTTTCTTGCCAAAGCCACTGGAGTGGTTTGCCATTTCCTTTTCCAGCTCATTTTAAAGTTGAGGAAACTGAGGCAAACTGGGTTAAGTGACTTGCCCAGGGTCACACAGTTACTAAATTTCTGAGGTCAAATTTGAACTCAAATCTTCCTGATTCCAGGCTCACCACTCTATCCACTGTGCCACCTAGTTGCCCAAAAGACTTTTACCTCCCCATTATATGTCCGTCATCTGTAAAATGAATATTATCTTTAAGGTCCCCCTTTAAAGTTCTTTGAATGTCAATAATTTCATATGAGATAAATGTATGTAAAGGACTTTGTAAATTTGAAAGCATTTATATAAGATTTGACTTGTATTTATTCAGCAATTCAGTTCAATAAATCTTAAGTATCTATTTTCTATGTAACATTAAAGTACAAAGAATCCAAGGACAAAAACAAAACAGCTGCTGTTCTCAAGAAGCTTACATTCTCCTGGAGGTAATATAGTATCTATAAGAAAATAGGAGGTAATTCGGGGGGAGGGAGTGCTAAGAACTGGGGAGTGAGTGGTGGAGGTGGGGAAGAATGAGGGAAGTTACCTGATCTGAGCCTTGAAATAAGCCAGACCTATAAGTGGGGGATAGATAGTACAGAAACAATGAACATGAACTTGGAAAGACTACAAGAGATAGTGGAAGATAGATTAAAAGGCCTGGCGTGCTATGGTCCATTAGGTCATGAAGAATTGGACACGACTATACAACTGGAGTTTTACTGTATGACAGCAAAATACATGACAGACAAAAAATTTTTAAAGATTTTGCGATTTTAAAATTTGTTACATTTTGATAATACTTTCATTTTTTTCAGCAATGTAGAAACTAGTTAGAAAGAATAATTAATTAAACTAGGGAATTATTAGAAGTCACAAGGCCCACCTTGTGGTGAGTCTAAGTCTTCCCTCACTCTGACCAGTGCTCCAATGTCCTTCTCCTCTTGGGGACATAAGATTCTGGGGTCTCCCCCTCTGTGAAGAATTTATTGGAGGGAATGTTTAGTGCTGATTTCTCCAGATCTCATTTTTGTACTATTTGCCTTGGACCCCCAAATTGCCAATTATATCTGTAAAGGAAACTAAGGGTCTGAAGAAATGAGGGTGAAGGAATCTGTTTCAGGAATGGGGCAACAGCTTGTGTAAGTATAAAAATTAGAGATAGCATACCATGTTCAAAGAATAGTTAGTAGGCCAATTTGCCTGCAGGATAAAGTTTTGACAGGAGCCATCTGAAAAAAGCTATAGAGAGGTAGATTAGTGTAGATTGTAGAGGGTCTTTAATTCTAGGCTAAACTTATATTTTATTTTAGAGGCAGTCAGTATCCACTGAAACTTTTTGAGTACAAGAGTGACATAGTCAGCTTTCTGCCTTAGGAATATTATTTTTTCAGTAGTATTGAAGATGAACCAGAGAGAAAAGACAGGATGCAAGGAGACCAACTAGAAGACCCTTCTGTTAACGTAGGCAAAAGCTAATGAGGCTCAAAGTCGTGACAATGGCCATGTTGGTGGAGAAAAGAGGTTAGTCAATGTGAGAGACACCATGGTTGTAGATCTAATAGCTGATTATCAACATGGTATAATGGAAAGAATTTTGGACTTGGATTAGTGGAGACCTGGGTTTGAATCCTGCCTATAGAAATCAACTTCTCTGGGCTCCTGTCTCCTCATCTATCTATCTGTATCACTGAACAAGCAAAGCTATTATGAGGATCAAATTATATATATAAAGTGCTTTATAGATGTCATTTATTTTTATTATCATGAGGAAAAGAGAGGAGTCAAATATGACTTTGGGACAGGCTGAGGCTACATTGTCTGTCAAGGGTACTAATGATGTTTCATTGATTATTACAACAACCTTGAGGGAGCAATCAAGAAAGAAATGAAAGCCAATTACCCAGAGGGATGGAGAGGAAAATCAGTTAAAGTTAACTAGGGTGACTGAAGTATGTCCTTGAGTGCAGACCCTAGCATGTGATTAGGCTCACTGACACACTCAGGTTTGGAGTATTCAAAAATAGCTGGGATTTGGTTCCCTTAGAGTGGAGAATCCAGCTCCTTTTGTTTATCCAATAAAAGTCCACACCTATCCCTGGCAGCCTTGAGCCACACAGAGCTGCTCTGCTGCTTGAGCTTTTCCAGTTGAATGTGGCCTCAAAGCCACAAATTAGGACAAAGAAGAGAATTGGAGAGGCATTGAGATGAAGAGTACATATATTTTTTTACCCTTCATGTTTGTATGAGTATGTCCACATGGTTTTTATAGTATTTAATAAATCCCATTTAAGATAGACTTGACCTTCCATCATCAGATAGCCCTTCCATCATCCTCACACTCTTTTATCTTTGTCTACTGGTTGCTTCCCTATTGCTTACAAACATGCCCATGTCTCCCCCATCCTAAAAAAAAACACTCACTTGACACTTCCATCTCCATTATCTAATTTGCCATATCTCTTTTTCATTTTGTGGATAAACTGGTTGAGAAATCCATCTATAATCAATGCTTCTGCTTCCTTTCCTCTCACTCTCTGATTTCTGACCTCATCATTCAGTTGAAATTATCCTGTCCAAAGTTACCAATGATCTCTTAATTACCAAATCTATTGACATTTTTTCAGTCCTCATCTTTTTTGACTTCTCTGAAGCTTCTGACTTTATTGATAATCCTCTTCATTTTGGTAACCCCTTCTCAATAGGTTGCTATGACACTACTGTCTCCTAGGTCTCTCCTCCTACCTGTCTGACTGCTCCTGCTCAGTCCCCTTGGCTGAATCTTCATCAAACATGTGCTCATTGAAGGCAGGACAGTCTTCTTTTATTCTCTCCATTATTTAATTTGGTGATCTCATCAGTTTCCATGGTTTCAATGATGACATCTATGCTGATGTCATCTACTAATCAAGCCATAACTTCTTTCCAAACCTCCAGATTCACGTCTCTACTTGCCTAGTAGACATGTCAAACTGCATGTCCCATAGATAATCTTTAAGTCAATGTGTCCAAAACTGAACTCATTGTCTTTTCCCCTTCTTCCTAACTTCCCAATTACTGTTGAGGGCACCACCAAGCTTACAGTTTTCCAGGTTCACAACATAGGTCCTCATCTCCTTACCCTCTTTCATTCATTGTAGCCCAATCTCTTGCCGAGGCCTGTTGATTTTACCTTCATCGAATCTCTTGTGTATGCCCCTTTCTCTCCTTTGACATTGTCACAACCCTGGTATAGCTTATCAAGGCCTCATATCTGGACTACTGCAATAGCCTTTTTGGTTGATATCCCAGCCACAAATGTTTCCCCACTCTGGTATATCCTCCACTTGGTCTGACTGTATCACACCCTCTATTCAATAAACTCTAGCCCTCTATCACTTCCAGATCAAATAGAAAATCATCTAATGTTCAAAGCCCATCATAACCTGTCCTCTCCTTTCCAGTCTTCTTACACCACCACTCCTCCATATAACTCTTCAGTCTAGTGACACTGACTTCCTTGCTGTTCCTTGAGCAAAAATTCCGTCTTCTCCAGACTCTCCCCTGTGCCTGCAATGATTTCCTTACTCATCTCCTCTTCCTGGATTCTCAGGCTTCTTTCAAGTCCCAGCTAAAATTTCATCTACAGGAAACCTTTCCTAATTCCCCTTAATTCTCTTGCCTTCCCTCTATTGATTATCTCCAAGCTATCCTGTGTGAAGCCTGTTTATAAATAGTTATTTGTGTATTGTCTCTCCCAGCAGACTTCCAACAGGAATTGTCTTTTGCCCTCTGCATCCTCAGTTAGTAGCACAGTACCCTGGTACATAGTAGGCACTTAGTAAATGCTTGTTCAGTAACTGATTCAGTAACAGAGAAAATACCTGCATTTTATAAACAAATTGTAGGATTTAAATGGCTTGCCTCTGGTCATTTCAGTACTTCAAGTTTCTGTGTTTTTACTATAAATACAGAACAAAGCCCTTTCTTAGTAGATGGTCTTCATGTGTTACTTTGGTTGGAAAAGTTCATTACTTCATACTCTACCATTTAGTGACTGGCCTTTCCAAATTGAGTTAGGCTAGTATTCTGAGAACAGAAGCCTTTTCTGTTGGGTAGGACCTGTTAGAACTTGTGCTCCATTGGCAGAGCATTAAAGAACCCAGGGTCACCTCCCTGGCATGAGGCATCAGAAGAGAATTTTGATGGTCATATAGTTAGTATGGGGAAGCTAGGTGGTACAAGTGGATAGAATGTTAGACTTGGAGTCAGGAAAATCTGAGTTCAAATCTATCCTTAGATACAGACTAGCTGTGTGACCCTGGGCAAGTCACTTCATCTCTGCCTGCCTTAGTTTACTCAACTATAAAATGGGGATCTTAAAATAGCACCTACCTCCCAAGGTTGTTGTGAGAATCAAACGAGATAATATTTATAAAGTGTTTAGCACATTGTCTGGCACACTGTGAGGATCAAATGAGATAATCTTTTTAAAGCACTTTGTAAACTTTAAAACCCGATATAAATTTTCTTATTGTTATTATTACACAGGCTACCAAATATCGCAACTTTTGACTTAAATTTCATAGTGCTCTATAAAGATATTAACAATTACTGTATATAAAACAAACAAGCAAGCAAAGAAACAAAAACACCCCAAACCTTGGCATGTGGGTCAGCTAATGAGAAAGTAGTTTGGTGAAGAAGATTGCTTAGACGTTGTTAGCAGACTCTTTAGTGGAACTAACCTGGCTTTATGTTGTCTTACTCTTTGTCTCAGTTGACTTCAAAACTATAAAATAAAGGATTTTTTTTTGGGGGGGGGGATCAGCAAGGATAAGAGCCTCAATTGTGAGAGGGAAATCTAACCCCTTCTGTGCTGAATTATTGCTGGAATAAATAAGAACACAACCAGTTAACTATAGCTGACATAATATTAAAGTCCTGGGGCTGTGAGAGAGAACAAGTATGTAATCAAAACAGTAAATTGAACAAACCCATAATAAACCTTGCATTCCAGCAGGGGAAACCTCAAGGTATGGACATAAAAGCAAGGTACAGCAGTTCACACAGAGTCAGACAAAGGGAGGAGGAATTAGCAAATGCTTCCAATGCTCAGATCTTGAATCTTAATTCTGTGGCCTCCAGGTATCCTGAGATCACTCAGGTAACATTTATGCAAACCCCCTGCAGCTCTTTTCAAGAACTCCACATCAAAGCCAACAGTGCGGGAGTTTAATGTTTGATATAGAACCAGAAAAACAATATTATGCCCTTAGCAACCGATTGCAAATAAAAAATGGCAAATGTGAACTTGTAGGGAGTTCTTCTAATGAATTATTTCTTCCAAAGGGGTAGTTAAGGTCTCAACATTTGCAAAGGGTGTGATCCAAAAGCTGAGTTCCTAGTGCAAAGGCCCAGGCCTAGGCAGCAATTTCTAAATTAAAAGCATTCCTCTCTCTGCCCTCTCCTCCTCCCCCCACAAATCATCTGTCTTTACTCAGAGCCAAACCTGAACATCCAGAGAATTGTCTGAGTTAGGATACTACCTTTATGTTCCATGCAGGGTGGAAAGAAACATGGTTTAAATTATGAATAATTATTGCTTCCAGTGCTAACAAGCTGAGAAAAGGAAGGGAAACAAAAGGAGGGAGAAAACACAAACCAAAAACAACCTAGCAATAACCATCAGATGGTTATTCCTTTTGGACTACAAAAATCACAAATAGCCAGGAGATGGTGCCATAGTGGTTACAGGCAGGAGAGATGATTCTTTAAATGTAAGTCATGGGTTTGAAAATTTTATTTAAGAAATTATAGGCACGTTGGTCCTCAAAGAAGAGATTCCTAGAGTAAAGACTGCAAGCAATCCTTTCTATTTACAGCAATAGAAACTTGATGTGAGGGCCTGCCTCCTGTGACTGTAGAGGACTTTTATGAGACAGGGGAGAATATAATTGTTAGAGCTGTTAAAGGACCTCAGAGGTCATCTAATCCAACCCCTTTATTTTATAGATGAGCAAACTGAGACCTAGAGAGGGAAAGGGACTTGCCCTCTTATCATAGGCTTAGATAAGTGACAGAATTGGGACTCCAACTCAGTTCTTCTGAATGCAAGACCATTGTTCTTTCCACTAAAGTTCCAGGGCCTTCAGGCCACCTGTGGCATTCTAGGTCCTTGGGTTTAGCTTTTTGACTGAGTCCAAGTTTTATAGAACAAATCTTTTTATTAAGGGGATTTGTTCTGTGGATTTTGGATTTAGTCAAAGAGCTGTACTTGAGGACCTAGAGGGCCACATGTGGCTTAAGGTTACAGGTTCCCCACCTCCGCAGGGATTAAACCATTCTCTCCTCACTCCAGTTCCTCTTCTTTCGGTCCTTATCCCTCCCTATTGCCCCCATATTCCTTTTCTATTGTTTCCTTGTTGTCTCTTCCCACTGCTGTTCCTTTGCCCCCAAGCACCCTACAACAATCTTTTCTCTGTTCCTTGCCAGGTGAGGGCAGAAGAAACAAAGAAAGAATATAAGGCACTGGACCACAAAGCTGATTTTTTTCTTTTCTTTTCTTTTCTTTTTTTTTTTAAAGCAATCGGGGTTAAGTAACTTGCTCAAGGTTACATGGCCAGTTATTTCTGGGTGTGGTGCTGAGTATCTGAGCCCGGATTATTATCCAGGTCATCCTGACACTGGAGCCGGTGCTCTTACTCACTGAGCCACCTGGCCACCCCTAAGCAATTGGGGTTAAGTAACTTGCTCAAGGTTACACGGCCAGGTGTTTCTGGGTGGGTGCTAAGTGTCTGAGCCCGGGATTCGATCTCCAGGTCTTCTCAACACTGGAGCCGGTGCTCTTACTTGCTGTGCTACCTGGCTGCCCCAAAGCTGATTTTTTTCATCAAAGCTATAGTTTGATGAAGGAACCATCTTTTTTTCTGCATTATTATTCTGTACTGGAACTATAGTGCATTTTACTTTCTCAAGGATCCCGTAGTAAATCACATATTGTGATAAGGTGATCTGTCTGCTGTACAAATTACTCCCCAAATTAAACACATAAAGGCTTATGACTACTTAGAGAAAAATAATGAGGAAAAGAAATACAGAAGGGAGAACAAAGTAAACACTTAAATATTGGGCATAGAATAGAATGGAGGCAACCTATAGTAACAGAGAAAGTACTGGATAAATGAATGAATGATTGAATGAAAAACATTTAATAAGTGCTTACTATGTGAAAAATACTGTTCTAAGTGCTGGGAATAAAAAAAGAAAAATGGAGACAGTCCCTGATCTCAAGGAGTTCCCACTTTAACAGAATCTCCTGACAGAGAGGTAAGTGATGGCCTCAGGGTACAGCATGAAACAGAACTTGAATATGGCCAATGCAGGAATTTGTTTTGCTTAACTATGCATATTTATTTTAAAATTTTTTCTTTTCTTTTTCTTTATGGGAGGACATGGGAGGAAGAGAAAATGGATTTTTATTTTCTGAAAAAATTAAATTGAAAAGTTAAAAAAAATAGAAATAGAGACAATACATAGAGAAGGTTTCTGCTGCAAGTCGGTTGGAAAGGGCCCACAGCCCTTAGTGTATAGCAGCAATGCAGGTGCTATTGAATCTCCCCTAGTGTCTTTTCCACTTTTAAATAATATTTGATTCTGATTTGGAACCATTTGACAGTGCCAAAAACTTTGATGTCAAGAACTTACTTTTCTGGGTCTTCAATCGCTGTGGTTGCTGAGGAGGTGGGGCATTAGCACCTGCAGAAGCAGGTCAGGTTGCATCTCCATAGGGCTTGCTTCCCAGGAGGATGGCATTCTCGGCCTGGCTAGTAGCCAGATAGGTGGTTTGGGGGGCACCGCTATTCCAGGGGTTCTTGGGTTTCAAATTCTGGTTTATGCTGAAACAGGGCATGGAGGTGTTATGGAAAATGAATGAATTGAATTTAGAATCAGACAGCTTAAATCTGAAGTCCAATTCTGCTACCTTATGTAATTCTATGATATTTGGAAAGCCAGTTCTCTCTGGATCTCCATTTCATAGTCTATAAAATGAAGGAATTGGACAAGGTCACCTTTGAGGGCTTTTCTAGCTTTAAAATTCCATGACCATGAGGAATAATAATAAACATCCATGAATGTGCTATTGTTAGCACTGAAAGGAACTTCATAGATCTTCTGGTCAAGTCTTCCTCATTTTATGGAGGAAGAATATGAAGCCCCCAAATTGAAGGACACATCCATAGCATTTTAAGATCATTGTGTATTGTTGAGGATGAACTAATCAGATCAGGGGTAGGGGAAGATAAGAGAAACAGCTAGTTTGTCTTGACTAAAAGATCAATTTTTAAAATTCTTTTCAATAACACTGACAACCCCTTGGAACAGATTTCTAACACTATGTTTACCCATGTCAACCTTTCTTTCCACTAGAGCCATGCACTGCATTCTGTCACAAAGAGAGCCTGACTCCCTCCCTCTGCTTTTTATTTGATTGCAGCTTTCCTTTTCACTGGACTGATAATTCATCTTTTCTCTTTTCCCCTCTTAGTTGGATAGCTGGAGCAGTGTACTTGAGACACCCCATCACAGCTGTTCACTAACCCTGCACAAAAATCTTGTCTCATTTGTATGTGTGTGAAAGATTGTTTAGAACTAAGTCAGAAGGTCTGTCTACTTGATCAAAGTTTTCTGAAATGATTTTAAGCTTTCCAGGTTAAAGAATTTTTGCTGTCCATCTTGATCTTTCCAAAAATATATTATTTGAAGTATAAAGTAGATATAACAAATTAGTATGACATGGTGGATAGAGTTCTAATCTTGTTAGAGAAGACTTGGGTTCAAATACCGCCATAGACACTTATTGGCTGTATAAAGAGGCAAGTCTCTTAATTTTTCTGAACTTCAGTTTCCTCACCTATAAAACAGAGATAATCATAGCAACTACTCCATAGAATTGTCATGAGAATGACAAAAAGTTCTGCAAACCTCAAAGTACTATATTGGTACAAGGTATTATTATTATTTTTATTGTTGTTGTTATTTTCCCTCTCATCTGTATATCCAAATATTTAACTCCAACAGAAAGAGACCAAAACATTTTGTCTCATAAAATGGTGTCTTCTTTGGAATTAGTAGTCTTGCATCTGGGTCCTGGCTCCAGTTACTTTTCTGTGGGACTGGGCAAATTACTTGATTTTTCTTGAGCCATTTACAAAATGGGAGAGAAAAATACTTATACTGCCTACTTTTACAGGACTATAGTAAAGAAAACACTTTGTAAATCTTAAAGTGAAATATGAATATTGAATATGAAAATGAAAATATGTAAAAATATGAAATAAGTATCAGTTACTATTTAATTATCACAAACTTAGACCTTTTAGCACATAATAGGGGCCTATTTTTTTAGTAAGTTCTTATTCCATGCTTATGGGATCTTAGACCCATTCTACAGATTAGGAAAGTGAACTATTAAGTATGGGTCACCTCCAACTGAGGTTTCAAAAGCTTGTACATTGATTGTTAGAATGTAATAAATAATGCTAGGCTCCCATGCCTATAAATATAAAGGCAATATCATGGAGTGAAAAGGACCTCAAATTTTGAATTATTGAGTATCTGGGTTCAGTTTCTGGCTCTGCCTCTGAATAACTGCCCATCAATTGGGGAATGGTTGAACAAGTTATGGTATATAATTGTGATAGAATCCTATTGTGCTATAAAAAATGATGAACAGGATAATTTCAGAAAAACCTGGGAAGACATACTTCACCTCTCTGCACCTCAGTTTCCTCATCTGTAAAATAAAGGAATTGAATTAGGTTCTCTAAGATCCCTTATAGCTCTGAGTCTATGGTACTATGATATCATCCCCTGTCTTAGGAGCCTGAAATTTCTACTATTAGTCACTTCTTGGAGTTGTCATTAAAAGTAACTTTTAAATGTAAATCTCCTCCAAAAGGGATAAGATGTTAAAACATTCTCTGCCATTAAAACCATAACTTGTATTCGTTTTTCTGCTCTCTAATAGAGAGCAGGGGCTTGAAACAACAATCATAGGGGCATAGGCTTAGAATTAAAAGGGCCTCTGGCCATCTAGTCCAAACACCCTCATTTTTATAGATGAAATTACAGCCCAATATGATTGAGACACTTACTCACCAAAGTCACCTATATAGTAACAAAGCTAGGATTTGAACTCAGGTCCCCTAGCACTAAATCTGTCACTTTTTCCACTGCATTATCCTGCCTATCAATGAAACAGTAGTATAAGGACATTTAAAAATGAATTTATTATTTATTCATTTTCATTTTTTATTTCTTTCATTTAAAAAACATCCAGATGGTTCTGGAGGAGCAAATGAGGCTGGTGTCCTTCAGAAACAAAGGACAAACACAGCAACAACAGCAACACAATTTAAAAAACAATTTTGAGCTCTGAATTCTCTTCCTCCTTCTAATCCCTCCCCCACCCATGGAGAAGGTCAGCAACATATCAATTATACATGTGAAATCATGCAAAGCATATTTCTGTATTAGCTATGTTGGGAAAAAAGCAAGAAAAATAAAGCAAAAAATTATACTTCTATATGCACTCAAATTTCATCCTTTCTTTCTCTGGAGGTGGCTAGCATTTTTCATTGTGAGTCTTTCAGAATTGTCTTGGATCATAGTATCTAAGTTTTTCATAGTTGATTATCATTACAATATTGCTATTATTGTGTATAATGCTCTGGTTTTGCTCACTTCATTTTGTATCAGTTCATGTAAGTCTTCCCAGGTTTTTGTGAAATTATCCTGTTTGTCATTTTTTATGGCACAATAGGATTCTATCACAATCATATACCATAACTTGTTCAGCCATTCCCCAATTGATGGGCATTCCCCCAATTTCAAATTCTTTGCTACCACAAAAAGTGCGACTATCAATAATTTTGTACATATAGGTCCTTTTCTTTTATCTTTCATCTCTTTGGGATACAGATCTAGTAGTGAAGGGAACACAGTTTTATACCTCTTTGGACATAGTTCCAATTGTTCTCCAGAATGGTTAGACCAGTTCATAACTCCAGCAGTGCATTAGTGTCCCAATTTTTCCATATCCACTCCAACATTTGTTATTTTCTTTTTCTGTTGTTAGCTAATCTAATAGGTGTGAGGTGATTCCTCAGAGTTGCTTTTCCTCTAATCATTAATGATTGAGAGCATTTTTTCCTATGACTATAGATAGCTTTGATTTCTTCTTCTGAAACCAACCTGTTCCCATCCTTTGAGCATTTTCAATTGGAGAATGGCTCTTATTTTTATAAATTTGACTCAATTTTCTATATATTTGATAAAAGAGGACTTTATCAGAGGAACTTGCTATAAAATTTTCCCCCCCAGGCCCTTGTTTTCCTTCTAATCTTGCTACATTGGTTTTTGTTTATTTGTTTTTTGGTGCAGCAACTTTGTGTACATTTTTTTTTTTTTGCTTTTTGGAGGGGCAAGGGTAGGCAATTGGGGTTAAGTGACTTGACCAAGGTCACACAGCTAGTTTTTTGTGTTAAGTGTCTGAGGCCCCATTTGAACTCAGGTCCTCCTGACTCCGGGGCCAGCGCTCTATTCACTGTGCCGCCTAGCCTCTGCAACTTTGTGTACATTTTGATGAGCATTGGGGCAGGGGAAAGGGAAGTGATATTGGGTGTCAGCGGGAGACTCTGGACTAGTGAAAGGTGAGCTCCTGGGAGTCAACTAAGAGGACATAGGACCAGTTATCTTATTAATAGTTTTATATAATGTAAGTATAATTTAATAATTTTATAGCACATTGTGCTATAAAGCTTAGAAAACAATTTCATTATATTATCTTATTTATCCTCCCAACAACATAGTGAAGTAAGTAATAGAAGAAATATTATTCCCATGTTACATGTGAGGAAATTGTGTGGCTAAATGACTTGCCTAAAGTTGCTTCTGGAGGGTTTTCCTGATCCATCTGGTAGTTGGTGCTTGCTCCCTTCCCCTCAAATTGTCTTTTATGTAATTAGTTATTTACTGTTGCAAACCTTCCTCTGGTCCAGTAAAATAGAAACTCCCTGAGGGCAAGGACTTCTTTTTGTTTTGTGTTAACATAGCAGGTTCTCAATAGATGCCTGTTGGACTGGATTAGATTATCTATATCTAACAAGTATTAGAATTTGAACCTGTATCATACAACTTCAAATCCAGGGTTCTTTGCATTGCACCAGGGTGTGCCTATTTGTACACAGGGAGACAGAAGAATATTTTAAGAAAACCTTATCAACTTGACATTTTTCCTTAGGGCAGACCCCCTTCAACATTGTCAGATGCTAAGAACTGCTTGTGCTATGAGGCTGGTGTATGACATATATATATATATATACATATATATATATATATATATATATAAACATACATACATATATATACATACAGGCACACACACACATTTTTTTTTTAAGCCTCAGGTCTGTCAACAGTTGTTTAATGCACCTATTGCACCTATTCCACTATCCTGTCCCTAGACACATATACATTCAGCAGTCAAGGTAATTTTCTTACAACACAGGTCCCCACCAGCCCTGAAGTCATGAGGATCTGAGTTTAAATCCATCCAGGTACTTACTAGCTGTGTGACCCTGGGCAAATTATTTAACCCCATTACCTCAAAGAAAAGGGGTGGGGGGAAGCAACACAGGTCCAATCATGTCACCACCATCCCTACTCAATAAATTGCAGTGGCTCCCTCTTGCCTTCAGGATCAAATACACAATGATGTGTTTGTCATTCAAAATTGTTTGTAACTTAACCTCTCCAGCCTTTGCAGACTTCTTATACCTTCCTCCCTGATACATACTCTTTGAGTGACAGTGGTCTCTTGGCTGTTTCATGAGCAAGACTATCCATCTCTGATCTCCCAACATTTCCTCTGGCTATCTCTCATTCCCAGAATGCTATCCCTCCTCATCTCCATCTACTGACTTTTCTGGCTTCTTTTAAGCCCCACCTAAAATCCCATCATTTACTGGAAGCCTTTTCCAACCCCTCTTAATTTCTTGTGCCCTCCCTCTTTCATTTATTTCCTATTTTTCCTGTATGTAGCTTGTTTGTACAGATTTTTTTGTTGTTTCTCCCATTGCTTGGTGAGCTCCTTGAGGGCAGGTACTGTCTTTTGCCTCTTTTTGTATCGTCAGTGCTTAGCACTGTACTTGGCATGTGGTAGGCACTTAATAAATGTTATTTACTGACTTTAGAATAGTAATATATGTCCTCCACTGAAGTTACCCTCTGATACCACATGGTAACCTGGAGATGACCCTCGCTTCTCAAACCATCTATTAGTGGGAGTGGGGCACAGCATCTAGCAGGTCTTACCAACCATGGTATAGGTGCTGCATGGACCTAAGGACTAGCCTAACCAAGTACCTCACCAAGTGTAGAGAGGCTCACTGGTGAAAGGTTAGCCACAGGGGAAGAATATTTTGGTCACAGAGATTCTCTAAGGTGCTAGAGTGATGTGGACTGTTTTGGAGGAAAAGGTCAATAAAGGGAAATACTCATAAAATAATGGATCTGTCAAACAGTGCTTTGTTTCCCAACCTCTGAGGTGATAGTTATTGCAAGGAGTTCACAAATCCAAATGCATACCAGTGATATTCTTGTCTTTTTTATTCTTGTCCAGCAAAATATGTAACATATAAATTGGCAGAAATACTGTCTGTGGAATGAACAATAATATCTCAAATGCACTTATGTATACAGAGTACTTTCAACAGCATTTTGATGCTTTTTTGTGATTGAAAAAATCCAAATTCACTTGAAAGGATTATGGACTCATAGGAGATTGAATTTAGAACCAATAACCCTGATTTTGAATCTTAACTGCCCACTAACTCTCTGTGTGACTGAGTTCATATCATTTAACACCTCTCACTTCAATTTCCCAATCTATGATTTGGAGACAATACTTGCACTGCCTATGTTACAAAGTTGTAAACCTCAAAGCTATATAGACTGGAAGTATATATTTTCTCAATCAAAGGATACTACATTATGTGAAGTATTTTTCAATATAAGTATTGAAGGATATCTCATTTTTTTGGAAAAAAGATTATTAAACAATTTGCAGAATCATTCCCTCCACCCAAAAAGTCATAAACCATTTTTTAAAAAGCATTCAATGAGCACCATCCTAGTGTTAATTATTCATCTCTCACCTATCTGTTACATATATATGCTCTCCCCCGGGGTTCCACCTCTGTCTATTTACCCATTTTCTCCTCCATCTTTCCAAAAAAGAGAGGAAAGTGGTTGTGCATTTCTTTATATCTGTGTTACAACTTACTATACAGAGTGTCCCAAAAATCTCGATGTAGTTTTAAGCTTGGGACAACTTGGAACTTATGTTTTAGAGAGCATCATAATTGAATAGAAAGAACATTGGATCTGCAGTCATAAGATTTGGATTTGAGTCTTACCTCTAAGACTATGGTCTTGTGACCCAGGATAAATTATTTCATACCTCTCTGACTCTCAGTTTCTTTAATCTAAAAACAGGGTTGGACTAGGTAGTCTAGGAATTATGACATAGTAGAAAAATCATTGAACTTGTCAGTCAACAGACATTTATTAAGCACTTATTATATACCAGGTACTGGGGATAGAAAGTATAGCAAAAATATGGTCCTTGCCATCAAGTTCTAATGGGAGAGATACCATGCAAACAACTATCTACATACAATATGTACGTAGGGTAGATGGAAGCTAATCTCAGAAGAAAGGCCTGAGTGCTCCTTCTCTCTCTCTGTCTCTGTCTCTCCCTGTCTCTCTCTCCCTCTCCGTCTCTCTGTCTGTATGTCTGTCTCTCTCTGTCTCTCCCCCTCTCTCTGTGTCTCTGTCTCTGTCTGTCTCTTTCTGTCTCTGTCTGTCTTTGTCTCTCTATCTCTGTCTCTGTGTCTGTCTCTGTCTCTGTCTGTCTTTCTCTCTGTGTGTCTGTGTGTATGTCTGTCTGTCTATCTCTCTCTTTCTATCTCTCTGTTGGGGTAGAGGAAACTAAGAAAGACCTGCTGTAGAAGCTGGGATTTGAACTGAATCTTGAAGGAAGCCAGGCATCAGGATCCTAAGTATTGACTGGAATGCTTATTAGGTATGTTACCATAAACAAATCAGTTAACTTTTCTGAGTCTTAGTTTCCTCTTCTGTAAAATGGGAATCATAAAACTTGTATTGTGTACCTGATAGGGTTGTGACCTGTAGTAAATGGTTTGTAAATTTTAAAGCACTATAGAAATGTGAATTTTTTACTATTTATAATAAATCCTGTGATCTGCAAAATAGATTGTAATATTTGCATTATATACTTCAGGGTTATCTACTCTGTATTTTTGCTTTTGACATCAAATTGAGTTATATAAATTGCAGAGGTTGACCATCTCTGCCTTAAGAATATAACAAAGCTGGTTTTGTCACAAAAAGAAAAGCTAGTGAAGACATAGAAAAGTGTTACTCCCCCCCCCAAAAAAAGTGCTTTGTAAACTGTAAAATACTATGGATATGTGAGGTATCATTGTTGTTGCCTCCCTGGAAGGACTTTGCGGGTCAGTTATCCTAAAGTGTTTATCACTCAGGTCCTAACAACAACATTTTGACCTCTGGTTATTGCTGTATTTTATTAGATCTTGGCATACTTTATGGAGGAGTTGTGGAAATACTACAAAAACCTGACTTTGCCCTGTTTTGTTTATTAAAAAAAAACAAATAGAAAAAGAATCAATTGAGTACTCTGTAAACAAGGTCTGCTGGAGTAACATTTGACATCAAGTAACAGTTTAGTAAACAGATAGATGCTTGGAAAAAGCAGATTGGAAAATCTGTTGCTAACTTAAACAAGATGAGGAACTGGTAAAAACATAGACAGCTGTGAGTTTCATAAACTCGTGTATACTCATGGACTTACCCCACCGATGAGTTTTGTTTTAATGGCAGGTATGTGTGGGTGTGTGGGTGGTGGGTTACAGGATAAGAAGGGTAGACAATAGGTTGGTGACATGGTATCTGTCTCGTCTAAAGGAGATACCACTCTCAGGTCACCTTTATAATTATACATCAAGCTTTGTTTACTTTCCCTTCAACACAGGCAGAGGCACTGAAGACAAAAAAAGAGTAATTGGAAAAAGAAGCTTGGAGAGAGGAAATACAAATATCTAGTTGGAGAGTAGGTTAGGTGATTGTATGTTCTGGAATTTATTCTGCTATTTTTGTTGCAGTCTCCATCCAGAATCTACCCTAGATTAAACACAGAATTCCTAGAACAAGAAATCAGACATCTCTTCCTTCTAATTGGGATTTCCCCCAGGTTCTGAGAATTTCTGGAGGAAGTTGGATCCCAACTCTTACTCTGTAAATTGTAAACTTTTTTTTTTTATTTAAAATCCCTAAAGATTTTCCATAGCAATTCAATTGGATGAGCATTCCCAATACCTTCATTTTAAATAGCTTTGGCGTGATAAGAATATACTAAAAAGAATAACCATCATTGCCTATTAGTCATTATTATATTCTATAAATTGTTTTATTTTCTGATACTTCAGGAGGAGAAAATTCTTCATTTAAATTTACTTTTAAAGACAGTTTTGCTTTTGCCAAAATCTGTTGTTTAGCCGGGTCCTATATTACCATATCTGTCTCTGTGTTTCCTTCTATTTTGTCACAATCCTGGAAGAAACTTTCATTTTCTTGCTAGGTACAGGCCCTTCTAAAAAGCATCCCTTTCAGATTTTCCCAGCTACAATGTGTGGTATAGTGGAAAGAATACTGGACTAAGTGTAGGGAAGACCTAGATACTGGTCCTCAATTACCCATAACTTACTGTTCCCTAACTATGACTAACTGTCTCCATTTCAGGACTTAAAAACAATTTCAAACTGACTAATGTATATTTCTCAGCATATTTTGGAGTTAGTTGTGTTAGATTTTCCACATAGCTCTTCATGTTGTGAAGAT
Organism: Petaurus breviceps papuanus; assembly: GCF_028583685.1. Classification (NCBI taxonomy): domain Eukaryota; kingdom Metazoa; phylum Chordata; class Mammalia; order Diprotodontia; family Petauridae; genus Petaurus; species Petaurus breviceps. The sequence continues at coordinate 12,585,814 of NW_027187360.1, read as the reverse complement.
ACAGCATTCGACCAATCACTTTACTTTCTTGAAGCTCATTTTTACCATCTATAAAATGAAGGGGTTGAACCAGATGATCACTAAGGTAATTAATTTCTCCCTCGAATATTCTATTCTAAGCCTCATTTAAATACTTCCACATTTCTGTGACTTCACTATATTCTATTTTTGTATCACAATCCTTATTTTATCCTTATGGCAGAGGTAATCAACCTCTGTAAATTTTATGACTTAATTTGATGTAAAAAACATAAACACAGTGTGGATAAACCAATTGGATCTTTTCTAGATTTGTTTTCATTACACCATTATAGCAGATACAACTAGGTGGAGCAGTGGATAAGAGTGCTGCCAGGCTTGGAATCAGGAAGACTATTTTCTTGAGTTCAAGTCTGACCTCAGATACTGCCTAGGCATCCTGTTTGCCTCAGTTTCCTTATCTATAAAATGAAAAGGAGAAGGAAATGGCAAACCACTCTAGTATCTTTGCCAACAAACAAACAAACCCCAAATGGGTCATGAAAAGTCAGATATGACTGAAATGACTGAACAATAACAACAACATAATTACAGCAGTGTTAAAGGAATGGTGTAATGACCAGGATTATTCAACCTCTTCTATGTGTCCCTCATCCCTCTACTGACTCATTTTCCAGATAGGTTTCCTGGTATAAATTGTCCTTCTTCACTCTGGGAAATAATAGCAAAGGGTCTATAATTCTCTTTATTTTTTTGTTAGCTTCAAGCCCCCAGTCATCGATAGTACTTCTGGCAAAACACCTCAATGTTTGATCTCTGTCTCTTCTCAAGTGCTTCCTTCTAAATACATTCGGAATAAGTATACCCACTACCAAATACTGCCAGATAAGTTTATTTCTAAAGACAGAGTAAACATTTAAAATAAAGGTAAATAAACTTCTTTCTTCATATCCAGAGGAAAAGAAAAGGCTTCCATGAAAGAGTCCAAGGGGAGAAAGAACTTACAAAATCACTTGCTAGGAAAGGAGGGAGGGGAAGAATGCAGGGGGTATGGGGGTGGGTGGGTGAAATCTGTGATATCACCAACATAGTTTCTGTCCAACACACCTCCTGCCTGATGGGTCTAAGCATTCTCACTCCCAGAGTCCTGGTCCATTTCTTTGAGGTAGTTGCCTCTTCCTGCACATCTACTCTCAGCTCTGTATTTCTTTTTATGGCTTTTCCTTCTCTAGTTCCATGTAGCTTGCTACAGCTTCCCTTTCTTTAGTTCCATGCTTTTGCCTATTTATCAGCAACTGGGTTCATTTTCTGATTTGTCTCCTGGACTCAGTTAATTGATTATTAAAGATGGCGTATTATAGTCTTCATCTTATCATTTTTTTCCTTCCTCATTTCTTCAAGGGACTAATATGTACCTCATAAAGAGTTCACTTGATGATATTAAATTATAGTTATTTTAATACTTCATTGTGTAATGACCTGGGATTTTAAGGACCACTTCCTTACACTATAGGTGTATCTAGCCTTAAGTGTTCATCAATCAATCGGTTAACATTTATTATGTTCTTATTATGTGCCAAACATTGTGCTAATTGCTGGAAATATAAAAAGAGACAAAAGTCAGTCCCTGCCCTCACAAGAGGGGAGACAACAAATATGTGGCAAAGAAGCTATATACAGGATAAATAGGAAATAAGTGGAAGACACATTTAAAAAAAGCAAATACTATCTAATTCTCGTTCATAAGAAGGAAGTATACAATTTAGTGTGGTTTGGTGGAAAAACATTGGATTTGGAGTTACTTGGTATGTGAATACAATTTCTGCTATCTGAACTTGAATAAGTCACTTCATGGCTCTTATTCTCAGTTTCCTCATTTATGAAATGGAGAAGATGGACTGGATCATTTCCAAAGACCTTTCTGACTCCAAATCCTATGATCATTCGATGCAGGGGTGATTACCTAACTTTAATACAGGTAACTTCAAAATAAGATGCCAAATGTATACTAATACTTTGAAATAGTTTTAAGACCTAGATGTGGAGGTGTTAATCATGGTTAAGGAACAAATTAAGTTAATTTGATGCTCCTCAGTTTCCCCTACATAGTTCCTATCAGTAAGACCAAGTAAGTTGGATTTCTTTGCAAATATCAGCTCCACTTTGGGGAGGGGGGGAGGGAAATGGTTTCATTTAAAGGTAGTATCAGCAGCTGAGATCTTCTCAGTTAACTCCTTAAGCATGTTATCCCAACAGGGTAAATTCAGGAGAGAAAATCAGAAAAATAGTAGAAAGAAATTATCAACTCTTCAAGAGAACAAGAACATGAATATATGGTAATTGAGTTCCCAGAATAAATAAGTTCTGTATCTATCACTGAGCAAGCCTATTTTAGATGAAGTCAGTTTGGATTCTTTCCTAGAGTGAGGATTACTTATTTAAAATGCTTTAGCTCTTCCCAGGTTCAGCACAGCTGTATTGGGCTAATAACTATTCAATTTATGAATGAAACCCTGATTGATATACTACTCTATGGTTAAACCATACCAAGACAAATAAATCCACTAGCAAAATCATTTAATTAAGTTATAAAACAATATTAATAACAAAATGATAAGCTAACAAAATATCCTCCGCATCCTATGATAAAGGTGTCTAATCTCTTTCATTTCTATGCATCTAATCCTTTTCCAGTCCTTTGGACTCCAAGCATAGAGTCAAAGCACACACTTCAGAACTCAAATTTTCATGGGCATATGCTTAGGGTATGGCATGTTGCATAAATAGATGATCTTTCCCAGGGCTTCCTTCAGGCATATTGCAGAATGTCTGAAAAATTCTACCTTGGCTTTGGAGTTTCATGTTCCAGATATGAACCTAGAGTTTAGATGTGCTATAGCCATAATGCATAATATGACTATCTTCTCTCTCCCACTTCATTACTTGGCAATGTAACGTGTTTTAGACTCGAGGACAATTTAAGAAGTATGGTAGCCATTATGCAGAGAATCTTTAATTATGAGTGATATTCTCTTAGCTCCAAGAATTATGGGAAATTCTTTCTTATGGACATACCCTTAACTTAAAGTCATTGATCCAGTGGTTGATAGAAGTAAAAAATAAGCATAACTTAGAAATGTAATTAAGTGGTCTTGCTATTGGATTTATTTGACTTGGTATGGTTTAGTAATAGGATGGATAATATATCAGTTAGGGGTTAGGTCCAAAAATTGAATAGTTATTGCCCTAACAGAGTTGTGTGAAACCTGGGACTAGCTAAGCCATCTTAAATAAGTAGTCCTCACTTAACACTTACCTTAACTCAAAAAAATTTTTTTAATCTTTTTTTTTTTTTAAAGGCAATTAGGGTTAAGTAACTTGCCCAAGGTTACATGGCCAGTTTTTTTGTGTGGGTGTTAAGTATCTGAGGCCAGAACCAATCCGGGGTCCTCCCCTCCAGGACGGTACTCTTACTCACTGGGCCACCTAGCCACCCCTTAATCTTCTAATCCAGTGGAAAATATTGATGAATTAACCAGTGATCATTTTCTATTTAAATTATTCCACTCTGTCCTCTACATAGGCCTATTTGCTAATTGTTTCTAATAGTAGCCTGAGTTTAAATTCTGGGCCCCTAAGTAGAAACTTCAGGAAAGATTCCCTTGTCCTTTATTCAGGTCTTTAGAGAAAAGGATATTTTCCTGCCTTTTTACTGAAAACATTTGGACTGTTCTACATGCACCATTCCTTCAATCAGGCCTATTACTTAATTGACCCCCTGTAATGGGAATGCAAATTTGGAAGATCTTCCCTGCCCCTAGGCTAAAGTGCACCTGAAGCCTGGGGAGGGAGGCTTGTTTTTCAGTAGATACTTTTTGATTGGCCAGTGGGTCCAAAAGGTTGTTACATTCTCTGAGCCAGGAGAAGGCTATATAAGCCCTGATGTGTAGCTTTGTTTTGGGGGCTCACTTTGAGAAGTGTTCTGTGATTTGATCTGAATTCTGGGAAGCCGTTGTCCAGAGCCCCCCTGGCTTTGAAAAACCCAGATGTTGACTGGGTATGGATGTAATGGTTGGACAGTTCAGAAATCTGTCTACTTGATCTGTTTCTGTCTTGATAATTCTGCCTGTATACTTTGAAGTTTGGGGTGCTGACCTTTTCCCCTGAAGAAGGTAAACGATACATGTTTGACTGATTAAAGTAAGCTTGTTAACCCATTTTGAGTTGCTTTCCTTTATCAAAGCAGATCCAAGAACCTGTGTGAGCAGCCACTCTGAGGACGCATGGGGTGCTTGCTGCTACATCCCCCTTGCTTCTTTCCCCTAAACCTCAAAAAGGTAATTTCAGTCTGTTCCCTCCCTTCCCTACCACCCCTCTAATGCCTGAAATTTAAATTCTGCTTTTCTTTTCTCTAAATTCTACCCTTCTTTCAAGGCCTTAAGTCCTTGTCTAAGAGGCCTTTCTAGACTACTCTAACTCTTACTCATATTCCGTATATGAATGCTTATAGTCTTTCTTTGAAAGTTTATGGCCTTTCTATATAGCCACTTGCTTATGTGCTAATTCATTGCTTTCTCTTAGTTTACCTATCTGTAAAATGTGAGGTGGGAGAAATAGTTGAATTAAAAGGTCTCTAAGGTGCCTTTCAGCTCTAATGTTCTGCAATTTTGAACTGTAGGCATATGCTTTGTCTCCCTTCCCTCTCCCCCATTCCCAGGAGCTTATTAGCAATGAGAAGCTTCCAAAGGGTATAGAACTCAAGAAGAATCATGCCTTCAATTTATTTTACATGGTGCTATGGACATACTGTGGTATCAAACAATACATGTACAGGTGAGATAGATATAAGATACAGGAAAGACCTAGGTTCTAGGTTCTGCTACTTACTAGATAAAAGGTCCTAGGCAGTCACTTTTAACTACTCTGGCCTTCATTTTTCCCATTTATAAAATGGGGATAATAATGTTTACTCTCTAATAGAATTCACTTATTTTCAATTTCTCTTGGCTTGTTCCTTTCTGTCTACAAACATGCTCAGGCAGCTTGCATCTGTAAAAGACCTTCACTTGACCTTTCCACCCCCTCAAGCTATCATTCCAAACCTTTGCTCCTTTTTACAGCCAAGATCCAGTAAAAACTATCTACATTCATTGGCTCCACTCACTTCTTAAAACCCCTTGAAAATTGGATTGACTTCCACAGTCCACTGAATCATCCCTTTCCAAGATGACCAATGATTTAACTGCTTAATCTGACCACCTTTTCTCAGTTTTCATCATCTTGACTTTGCAGATTTTGACACTCCTGACCACTCCCTCCTCTTCATTCTCTTTCTTCCCTCAGCTTTCTCTTTCTTGGTTCTCCTCCAAGAAGCATTTGTTGAACTGCATGTGCTTGCCCTGGTTGTCTGAAGTTCCTGGACTCCAAGTTCCTAATGCCTCTTGCCTTTCAATTTCTTTTTCTGAACATAGGTTTGAGAATAAAGTTCCTGAAGATGGACTTTTCCTGCTCATGTACCTGGGGCATTGATAGAATTCCCAAGGAAGCACACAGCAGAGGTACACATGTGTTTACATGAGGACTGGAAGAAGTGATTATCAGAGTAAACTTTTCCAACCATGGGGGTTACCTCATGGATGTCCCCAAGTTTGAAAGAGTTCCCAAGGTAGAGAGTTTAAGCATTAGCCTCCAAGAAGGAGACTTTCTCATGTGTTCATTCCTCAGTAGCATTAGATGCAGCTGGTGGCACAATGAATAGAGTGCTGGGTCTGGAGTCAGGAAGAACTTGGTTCAAATCTGTTCTCAGCATTTGCTTCCTGTGAAACCTTGCACAAAGTTTTTCCTCAGTTTCAACTGCAAAATGGGAATAATAACAGCACCTACATCTCAGGTTCATTGTGAGGATCAAATGAGATAATATTTGTTTAAAAAAAGTGTTTGATACAGTCCTTGCATATAGCAGGCACTAAACAATACTTATTCCTCTCCTTTCATGGGAAAAAAGATTTTAGTGCAATCCCTCAAGGTGTTTGACTATACCCACATTGTTTCTCCCCAGGCTGTGATCTGGACTCCTCTGTTTTGCCCAGTAGAACTCTTCATCCAGGAAGATCATGTTAGCTCTGGAATTCATACACTTCAGAAATAACTTTAGCCCCCTCTGATTGGAGGACTCTTCCCAGAAACTGTTTAAGGAAGGTATCCAGGCCAGATGGGGCAGCTAGACGGCTCAGTAGATAGAGTACCCAGCCTTAGGAGTCAGCAAGACCTATCTTTCTGAGGTCAGACACTAAATCTGGCCTCTGACACTGCCTAACTGTGTGACCCTGGGCAAGTCACTTAATCTCATTTGCCTCAGTTTCCACTTCTGTAAAATGAACTGGAGAAGGAAATGGCAAATCACATCCAGTATCTGCCAAGAAAAGCCCAAGTGAAGTCATGAAAAGTGGAACACGACTGAACAACAGCCAGGCCAGCTATCTTTTCATTTTTCATCAAGCTGCAATCCAGACTCCTCCACCATGCCTCTATGCCAGATATCTCCCCACACTCCCCTCTTTAGCTTCCTTTAATGTGTTGCTTTCTGTCATTGGAATGTAAATTCCTTGAGGGCAGGGATTATTCTCTGCTTCTATTGTATTCCTGCTTGTATTTGTATTCCCAGTGCCAGGCACATAGTAAGCACTTAATAAAAACTCGTTGACTGATTGCCATGTTGAGGGGAATGAGATCAGGATCTTGCCAGGCCTCCCTGCTTTTGCCAGGAGTTGCTCAGGCACTGCAGGTCTCAGGTGAAGGGGAGTGCTTGTTCAGCAGCCACCAAATTGGGTTTATCTCTTAGGAAGAGCCAGTGGACTTAGCATATTGATGTCTTCTTGGCCTCCTGTGAGTCTTTTGCATTTTACATATTTTCTAGGGATTGAAATAAGGCTGTCCCACGAATTAAACCCTATTGTATATTGAATAACTTTTCAGTAATGGGGGGGCCATATCACTCAAATTCAGTCTCAGGTAGGAGAATAATGAACAGGCCTCCAGAACTGAACTTGATCCATGTGGGCCCAGAGTCCTTTGGTCAATGGGTTATGGATTATACCAAGATAAAATGTAAACCCTTTGGTTTGGAATTTAGAATGTTTTGGGGCCAGGCTCTAGCTGACCTTTATAGATGTTGCATGTTTCTCTCCTTCATGTACTGATGATATTCTAGCCACATTATTAACTCACCTGCTGTTGCCTGAACATAGAATTCTATCTTCTGTCACCTCCTGGAAAACCCATCTTGGCAGATGGAATAAACCAAGTTGAGGCTAACTGAGACTTCAAACCTGTCAGTGAGTTGGGAGGTGCTACCCCAAGCATGTGAAGACTTCTCCCAGTGAAATGGGCAGATTAGAACAATTTGTTCCAGTGGCGATGAAGGCGGTTAAAACAAGTGCTGTGGAGTCCTTAAAACTTGGTCAGACATCAAAGACACCAAGGTCATCCACTTCATCCCAGGCCATTACCAGTTGTCCTGACTTTTGTCTTGTCCCTAGACTTGGATGACTCTGGAAGATAGAGGCTGATGACCTTGAGAAACTCTGCCTCACTTAAATCCAGTTCATAAACAAGTTAAGACATCATCTTGTAATGCCATTTGTCTTCTTTGAGAAAGTCAAGACCCTGAGAAAGTCTCTTTAACCCTGTTTGCCTCAGTTTCCTCATCTGCAAAATGAATTGGAGAAGGAAATGACAAATCACTCTAGTATCTCTGCCAAGAAAACCCCAAATGGGGTCACAAAGAGTTGGACAGTTCTGAAACAACTGAACAACAACAGAGGACTGACTAATGAGTTCAGTCCTTATGAATGTGCACGGAGTGATTGACCAGTGAAATCCTCCTGTAGACTTAGCACCATGTGCAGACACCAGGTAACTGGCTCTGGCCTGCAAACCACTTGATTAAGAGCAGCCTCTTTCATTGCCTACTTAGCCAGAGTTCAGAGTATTAATCATCCAAGTCCTGTCCACTGGATTGTTTCTTTCCTGTATGGTTTAGTGAGAGAGACTTGTTGTAAAGGAAGAGTTCTTGGGACTGTAAAATTGAAATTTTATTTCAATTCTTTTTGCTAAGCTTTAATCAAGCTAGTTTTAATGTTCGCCTTCCTGGTTCCTTTCCCTTGTAAACTTCTCCTACCACCCACATCCAGGAGAAACTTGCCTATAGGTCAAGCTTTTGTCTTGTAATTACCTCCACTTTTGTAACCCCACCAATCACCTACTTTCCAGAGAAACTTGATTAATCTAAAAAGTCAAATCTCATCTCCTTAAACTATTGTAGCAACTCCCATCCCAGAGAAGCTTCCTCTTGGGACTAGAATCCTGTCTTGGCTATGGTTAAGGGGGTTTCAGAGGACAAAGTCCAAATGATATAATCTCAGTTCTTACTATGTCATTGCTCAGCATTAAACTCTGCCATCTTGTTGATTGTTATTAAAAAAACAAACAAACCTTGTCACTCAAGGTCTTTGATCATTGAGAAAGACCACTGACCCTTTTTATTGGTTACTGCTAGCCCAAGTGATAAATTAATCATTCTTGGGAGTTTTGACTCTCAGAATTTCTATTGTGATAGGACCACTCTAGACAAGGCTGACCTGTGACCCATGCATAGAAGTCTATGTTCTTTGCCTCTTTGCATTTGTTGTTTCCTGCTTTAATTGAAAGAGACTAGAAATGACAATGACCTTTCAGGCAGCTAGGTGGCATAGTGGATAGTGCTTGAGGTTGAAGTCAGGAAGTCTTTTCTTCTTGAGTTCAAATGTGGCTTCAAACTCTGCTGTGTGACCCTGGGCAAGTCACTTCACCCTGTTTGCTTCAGTTTCCTCATCCGTAAAATGAGCTGGAGAAGGAAATGGCAAATTATTCCAGTATCTTTGCCAAGGAAATCCCAAATGGGGTCATGAAGAGTTGGACACCACTGAAAAATGATTAAAACATGACCTTTTGAGCTTCAAAAATTCAGGTGAGTGAGTGGCAGAATCCTGGAGCTGGAATCTACTCTGGCATTTTCTAGAAACTAAAGAGTGGAGAGCAAAGACCTGTAACCTGTAAACACCTAGTAAGGTGACTTGCCTGGTCCAGCAGAAGCAGAGATGCTGCCTTAGGTATCCATCAAACATCCTGCATTTGGAAGCAAATTTGGTAGGGCAAGATGTAGAAAACTACATTAAGGCTGAGCCCATTCTCCCCAGGGACTAAAGTGGTAAAGGGCTGAGTATCAAGGGAGTGAATGTTTGTGCTTCTGTTCTTGTCATATCTTTGAAGTAAACATAGCTTTGGAAGAGCTAATCGATGTTAATTGGTTAAATGGAACTAGGGCATTAATTAATGTAACTAACTGGGAGGCCCTAGAACCCTGTGTTGCTATATTGTGTTTATTATTTGTGCAAATATTGTCTTTCCCCTGCAGAATGTAAAGTTCTTTAGGGCAGGGTCTGTTTTTTATTTTGTCTCTGTATTCCCATGACTTAGCACAGTGTCTTGCATGTAGGAGGCACTTAATAAATACTTATTAAAATGAAAATGTAAGACTCAGTGTTTTAGAACGGTGAACTATCACTATTATTTGCTCACCTTTCAGTCATTTTCCTTTGTCCCTCGTTTGTCCTGGGTTTGTCTTAGGGTTTTTTTTCTTTCTAAATAGCACATAAAAAATGGAAAATCCTGGCTCAAGTAGCTCATTTTAATAGAATTAGAAAGTTTAAGACCAGAAGAATTTTCTTTGGAATGAACAAGGAAGACAATTGGTACAGCATCAGCGCAGCATAGAAGACTGCCGCTTGGATTTAGAGTTGGGGAATAAATGTTCTAGTCTTGGTTCTTGCCATTTGCTGGTTTTTGACATTGGGTAAATCATTTTAGTTTTCCAAGCCTCAGTTTCTTCATCTGTAATAAGCAGATAATAATACACCACCTATCTCATTTCCTTTGTCGAGTACTTTTAAATGGTATGTCATTGTATTAACATGAGATATTATTATTCTTATTTTTCTATTAATTAAAACTCATGTTTAAACTTTCCTTTGTGGGTTTGGTATCTTAATTGTCCCCTATAATTTTGCTTAGATTAAAACGTCCATGTAAGCAATTTATCTCAAAGGGCTGACAAAGGAGATAATATGTATGAAGTGCTTTGTAAGGGCAGTAGTGAGGTGCTGCAGTGGATTTAGTATCGGGCTTGAAGTCAGGAAGAACTGAGTTCAAATTTAGCCTTGGACACTTACTAGCTGTGTGACCCCAAGTAAGTCGCTTTTGGCTGCTCTTTGTCTCACTTTTCTCAACTGTAAAATGAGGATAACAGTACCTCCCTCTCAAGGTTGTTGTGAGGATTAAATGAGATATTTGTAAAGCACTTAGCACAGTACCAGGGACATAGTAGGCACTATATAAATACAAACTACTAGTAGTAAACCTGAAAAGGAAGCTATAAGCTGCTATTATTTGGGTGTGATCAGTTTGATGATTAAATAGCAAGAAAAAAAAACTACTAATAAAGAATACTACTAATATAAAGCATGCTTTGTATTCTTTATATCATTTTTTTGTCACAATGCCATAAAGTAGCTTATGTTTTGTTATTCCCACTGCCAGATGGGGAAACTGAGGGTCAGAGGTGTTACCCAAAGTACTTACCCAAGGTCATACAGTTAAGTAAGTGGTCAAGGTGGGACTTATACCTGGATTTTCTGATCACACGGCCAATATTCTTTCCACTATTCCTTACTGACTGTGCTAATACTAATTACATTAGCTAGCAAGTCTTATGGTTAAAGTGAAAAATTGGAGAATTCATATAATTCAGTATGCAGTTGTTTGAGTAAATTTTCTGATTAAACAGTTTGGTACCTAATATCTATCTAGTACAAGGGAAGGCATTGCTATATGAACCTTTGATGGGGTCTTTTTTTTTTTTTTTAAAGCCCAGGAGAGCTTTGCACCTGTTGGGTTTTAGCTTCACCTGCTTTGGGGAATTGGATGAATATTTCCAACTGACTCTCAGCTGGGGTAAGCCATACAAGAAATGGTTTTGTTGTTGTTTTTGTTTTCTCCTTTTAAAATTGCTTCTGGGACTGTTTTGAGTTTGAATACAGAGTACAAATCCCCCAGGAGCTAGAGCTGAACCTTAATGAAGTCACCACCCCACTCTCATGGGCCCTTCAGCAGTCCAGCTAAATATCCTTCTAACAGGTCAGCAGCCTACAGACAGCCAAAACCTGTTGCTCGACTCGTGGCCTTGTTTCCATGTGACTCAGTAGCAGCACACAGATCTGAAATTTTCCTCACCCATTTTCATTTGGTTCAAAATAGCCAAGCACAAGTTTGAATATTTAGAATTACAACATCCAGTCATAAGAATGGGAACACAAGGAAATTCCCTCCCTTTCCCATGGAGTTTTCCTTTCTGTGCTTTTAAATTCCTCCACTGTTTTATAGCCTCCCATGTGTCCAGCCATTAGTGCGTGTTAAGCATCTAAGTTTCAATCCCTTTGAACATTCCATTACAGTGTTTACAAGTTCTTACATGCTTGCTCACAGATGGATGGCTTTTGTGTGTTGTGCTGTTCTGTTTTGCTATGTACTCCCTCTGTAAAATGTGGTCAGAATGAAAGATTCATGGGCTCCATTTCCAGGGTCAGAGAAACGGGCATGTGGGAAGCACAAAAGCAACTACTGCTTCTGTGGTCCTGGTCCATGGATCTTGGACTTATTTTGGCTTCTGAAAGCCAAATTCAATCATATTCGTAGAATCTCAGAGCTAGATTGGACCTTGTTCAGCATCCAGTCTTTATAGAAAGCAAAATCCTTTCTGCAGTATCCCAAACAAATGGTCATCTTTGTGATTCTGATCCAAAATTTCAGGGAACAGAAATGTGCCCCTACACTGGGTCTGATCTACCTATAGGTTATGTCAGTAATAGACAGACTTCCTGTGCACACAGACACAGAGGATACAAACAGACAAATGCAGTTTACTTCACTGCCATCCCAGGTCTCAACCTTTGTTCTGGGGTTCTGAGAAATTAAGTAGTCCAAAAAGTCTCAGGACACTAACCCTGCCCAGAAAATAAGCTAATTCTGAGTAGTGGGTGGTAGTTGGAGATAGCATTGTTTTATGGCCAATAGGACAAAGAGAACTTGAGCCCTTTACAAACCTATCAAGTTAGGACAAATGTACTGAGCCAGACCCCAGGCACTTTTGAATATATCAATCATGAGAAAGCTAGATAAGGAAGAACACAGGTTTGGTAAAATTCCTTTGGTGTTCAGGGGCTACACTTACGTACTCATCAGTCATTCTAACTGCTTATATGTGTTCCTCCTCCTCCCTCTGGGGGAAGAAACCTCGTCTGAGCAGATTACATCATTATCCAGCTTCTGATTGAAGATGTCCAGTTATGGGAAAATCATTAACCTTTAAGGCAGCCCATTTCACTTTTTTTGGGCAGCTCTCATTGTGAGGAAGTTTTTCCTTATGTAATAATGGCCGTCTCTTCTGGGGAACATTCCTGTAGCTGGGCCCCTTCTGGGCACACATGTGTCCAGGGTTCCTTCCTGTCATTCACGTGCTGTGCCTGGAGCTGAGTTCCTTCTGGTGACACATCGACACTGGTCCTTTTAGCAGTCCACGCTCAACCAGAGGCTTCTAGTTGATTCTCATGTTCCCCCTTTTTCTCCCAACATCACAGTGGGGGTGACACGTCGAAAATGATTGGTGGCTGATCAAGAAGAGTTCCCCATGGACAACTTCTGAACACACTGTCTCTTTCTCTGAGCACACTATCTTGTCTCTTTTTCTCTCTGTCTCTCTCCCCTCCTCCATCTCTCTTTTCCTTTTTTCTCTTCCTCTCCCCCCCATCCCAATTTTCCCCTCTCTTTTTCCATCTCTTAAAGTAAACTTCAGAACTCTATTGGATGGAGCCTTGAGGAGACCTTATTTCCCACCACCTTCGGCATTGGCAACCACCTACCTATGACAGCAAGCCCATGTGCTAAGCCCAGACAAGCCTGAGACTGAAGTTCAAGTCTTCAGCTGCTGCTCCTGCTTTGTGTTTCCTTCCCTAAGCATAGGCGATTGGATAGCAGTCCTGAGATGGAAGGGACCTTAGAGGCTATCCTTTGTTTTGCAGATGAGGGAACTGAGGCACAGATAGATTAAGTGCCTTCCCCCTGGGTCACACAAGCTAGTAAGTGTCTGAAACAGGTTTTGAATCCAATTCTTGACTCCAAGTTTAGGGCTCTATCCTATATTCCAGAAAACCTCTAAAGAGGTTCAATAATTCAAACTCTTGGGTCTGGGTTTTTTGTTTTTTTTTTTTGCCCAGCTGGAGGTGATCTTAGAACCAATTTCTTAGAGGAAAAGATGACCACTGAGAGAAGAATGAATAATGCATGCCCTGGCTTGCCAAAATATATAGACCTTGAGTGAGTTATTTGAGCAGAGGAGAGCAGAGGTGGAGGCTAGATGCTTCTTCAGCATTACCAGAAAGTGTTTCATATTTTAATGTTTTAAATATAACCTGGAGAGAGTGAAATGTCTGATAGACTACTATAGCATATTTTGTGTTTGTCAGTGTGCATGTATGATTCTTTTGTGTTTTAAGCATTTATTTTGTGGTAAAGGAAATAAATAGCAGTTCTATACCTGATCTGTTTTGTATATTGAGTAAATATCTAGAAGGGAACTTCCCTTTTGGGATTTTTGAGGCAAGCCAAAACTAAGCTATATTTAGTGTCTAATGTCCTTAGATGGAGGTGTAATGATTCAGAGAGTGTGATAAATGCCTGATCCAGTCCTACTTTGCTTTAGTATATTAGCACTGTACTGGGGAGCTAACAACTTGGGGTCCTAGGTGTGAGAAAGTGCCTTCATCCCTTGGGCTATGGGTCTTTATTCATAAATGAAATGGAAATCTATTTCTCTGCAGCATACATCTGTGCAACATGATACAGGGGGAAAATCTTAGATTTGGAGTCAGAAGACTTTCATTTAAATCCCAGATTTTCCTTATTACCTGTGTGTACCTGGTCATCACTTAATTTCCCTGGGTCTCAGTTTCCTTTTCTGCAAAATGAGAGGGCTAGATAACTTCTCAGGTCACTTTGAGTTCTAAATCTATAACTTAAACCTATATATTTAATTTTTCTGAGGACAAGCAGATTAAGCCTAATCTTTTCACTTGACACCTGTAGAAATATCTGAGGACAATGATAAAGCAATCATGCCTATACTGCTTATGGAACAGCACTCCCTCCAACATGCCCCACAGCTCATCTCTTCTTTCAGTGGAAACACCATTACTCCTTCAACTAGTAAGTCTATGACTTGTTTTCAAATCCTCCCATCATCCTGGTTGCTCTCCCCTGGGTACCTTACATCTTGCCTTTCCTAAAATGTAAGTCTCAGAACTGAACTCAGTTTTATAGATGTGTTCGAACCAGGCCTGAGTACCAAGGGACTGTAAAACTTTCCGTGTTCTGGATGATGTTTCTGTTAAGGAAGCCTGAGTCAATATTACCTTTTTTGACTACTGTATCATACTATTGAATCCTATTGACTTTGCAATACAATAAAGCCCTTAATTCCTTTATGTGTGAACTTTTGTTCACTTTCCCCATCCTGTACTCGTACAGTTAGTTTTTTAAACAAGACACTTACTATCTGTATGACCCTGGGCAAGTCACTTAACTTTGTTTGCCTCAGTTCCTCATATGTAAAATCAGCTCCAGTAACTTTGCCATAAAAACAAAACAAAACCCAAATGGGGTCACAAAGAGTTGGATAAGACTGAAATGACTTAACAACAAAATCCTACCTTTATGGCCACAGCAAATACTCCTGCACTTTCCCAATATATTCTAAGATTAAGACAAGTTAGAATACTCATTGTGCCTCTTACATGCCCTAAACTTAGTTCTTAGGAACAAATGAAGAAGGCAGTGTGGATTGCTTTAAATTTTAAGGTAATTATTAACATCTTTTATTTCTTATACTACAATGATTTCATAATATACCTAATTCTTTTTCTTCTCCCACTCTCTGCATATTAAATTCCCCTTGGCATTAGAAAAGATAAAATAAAACCCAATCAATTAAGCAGTCTTATTTAACTATACATGTACCATTCCAGCCTTGTGGTCCCCCTAGCTCTGTTGAGAGAAGGGCAACTTGTTTCATTATCTATTCTTTGATACCATAATTACTTACACCATCTATATTTAAGTGCCTTTTATTTTTGTATTTTTTTATATTATTAGTCATTATGTATATTGTTTCTTAGTATTACTTTCTTTACTCTGTATCAGTATGTATATACACATATAATCTCCTTTATTTCTTTGAATTCTTTTTATTTGTCATGTCTTACTTAGCAATAAGGTTATATTATATCCATGAACCACAATTTATTTAACCATTTACCCTGACTGATGGTTACCATGTTGTTTCCAGGGATTTTTTTTTATTTTCCCCCTTAAACTAACGATCAATTCTATCCATACTCTGGCGTGTATAAAGCCTTTCTTTCTGTCTTTGACCTCCTTGGGCTGTGTTCAAGGTAGTGGGATCACTAAGGCAAAGAGCATGAGTAGAATAATGAATATTTTAAATGTAATTTCAATTTTATTTCCAGAAAGGATTATTCCAGAAAAATTTCAATATTATTTCAACCAATAATAGTATATTATCTCTCAGGTTTTTGGTCGTGATATATAGGAATGCTGATGGTTTATGTGAATTTGCTTTGCGTCCTGCTATTTGTATTGTTTCAACTAACTTTTTAGTTGAGTCTTTGGGATTTTCCAAGTAGATCATCACATTGTCTGCAAAAAGAGATAGTTTTATTATCTCATTTCCTATTATGATTCCTTCTATTGCTTTTTTTCTTTCTTATTGCTATTGCTAGGATTTCCAATGCAGTATTGAATAATATTAGTGACAGTGGGCATCCTTGTTTGATACTTCATCCTACTAGGAAGGCTTCTAGCTTATCTCTATTACAAATAATGCTTACTGATGGTTTTAGGTAAATGTTTTTTTTTAATCAATTTAAGGGAAAATACATTTATACCTATACTTTCAAGATTTTTAAAAATATAAATGAGTGTTGCACTTTATCAAGATTTTCTTGTAGCTATTGATATAATCATATGATTTTTATTATTGATATAATCAATTATGTTAATAGTTTTTCTTATGTGAAACCATCCCTGAATTCTTGGCATAAATCCTACTTGATCATAATGTATAATTTTTGTAATATATTGTTGTAATCTTTTAGCTAGTATTTTATTTAGGATTTCTACATTCATATTCATGAATGAAATTGGCCTGTAATTTTCTTTATTTTTACTCTTCCTAGTTTAGGTATCAGTATCATATTTGTTTCATAGGTAGGACCCATTCTTTGCCTATTATTCCAAACAGTTTATTTAATATTGGAATTCGTTTGGAATATTGGAATTAGTTTTAAATGTTTGATAGAATTCACTCGTAAATTTTTCTGGTCCTGGTGCTTTTTTCTTAGGAAGTTCATTTATGGCATGTTCAATTTCTTTTTCTAAAATAGGTCTCTTTAGATATTCTATTTCCTCTTCAGCTAATCTAGGCAGTTTATATTTTTGTAAATATTCTTCCGTTTCATTTAAATTAAATTTATTGGCATTTAATTGGGCAAAACAACTCTTTATAATGTGCAATCATTTTCCCCCTGTTATACTATTACTGAAATGCTTGTTTTATTTCTCAAGTTTGGAATAAAATAAATTTTAAAAATAGTGCATCAGTGTTCCTGTCTTCCCATAATCCTTCTAACACTAATTATTTTTATCTTTTATTATCACTTGTTTGATGGGTATGAGTTAGAATCAGATATGATAACTTGCATATCACTTAACAGTAGTATTTGGACCATTTTTTTCATTTTGCTTTTTTATTTTTTAAATTTAATTTTATTTTACTTTCAGTTTTGGATTCTTTCCCTCCCCCTACCTCTCCCATACTTATTGACAAGAAATGCAAAACCTAATATAAATCATATGGTTGTTAATTTCTTTTTTTGAAAATTGTTCACATCCCACAGACCATTTATCTATTAGGGAATGGCTTATTCTTATTGATTTGTGTCAGTTCCTTACATATCTTGAATTTCAGATTTTTACCAAGGATATTTAACACAAAGATTTCTTTTCTCCTAGGAGATAATATCTCTTCTCCTATTTGCATTGATCTTATTTGTAGAAAAGAATCAGACTAAATACCTTTCACAGCTATGGCTAGAGGGAAAATTCTTAACCAGAAGGATAGAAGTGATTACGAAAGATGTGAGTTAATTTCAACAACATAAAATTTAAAAGCATTTGTATGAATAAAATTATTACAACTAGAATAAGAAGGAAAACTATAATTTGGTGGAAAATTTTTGCATCAAACATTTTTGATAAGTGTTTGATACCCAAGATATGCCTAAACAAACACAAATATATGAGACCAAGCACCATTCCTCAGTGGATAAGGTACTAATGGATATGTGCCAGAATTGTAGACTCTAAATAACCATATGACAGATTTCTCCAAATCACTAATAATTAGAGAAATGCAAGTCAACACTACTCTAAAGTTTCACCATATACCCAGCAAATTGGCAAATATGACAGAAAATGGGAAAAATCAATTTTGGAGGTTTTGTGAAAAGAAAAGCACATCTACACTGTTGGTACAGCTATGAATTAGTCCATCTTTTCTAGAAAGTGATTTGGATTATGCTAAGAGAATGGTTAAAATGTTAATATTTTTTGACTCAGAGAGCCCACCCTTAGGCATATACACCCTAAAAGTCAATGATTAAAAAGAGATGCCCTACGTACCCCAAAATATTTATAGCAGCACTTTCTGTAGCAGAAAAGAAATGGAAACAAAGTAGTTGACAGTTGATTATGGTATGAAAAATAAGTTGTGGTGTATAATAATATATAATAAATAAGAATAAATAATAAAGGGAATATTACTGTGCTATAAGAAACAATAAATATGATGTATAAAGTGAATGATGGGAAAACACATGAATATATGCAAAATGAAGTAAGCAGAAGCAGGAAAATAATATACACATTGACTACAATAATATAAATGCAAAGAATAACAACAAAAAAGAGTCAAACTTAATGCTTAATAATTTTAATGATCAAACGTGGTCCGTAAGAATAGAGAAGAATATATTTTTCTATCTCTTCTTTGCAGAGGTGAGAGACTATAGGTATAGAACACTGCATATGTTGTCATATTCAAGTGATGCCTTGCAAAGGTGTCAAATGTGAGGGCCAGAAGGCAACACTGTCCACAACACTCCTGAGTATGGCCTGAAAAAGATTAAAATATAATAGAGGAAATATTTAACAAAATAAAAATAGATAATGTTACATTTTCAAATTAAGTCAGTATGTCGGTTTGGTGATGCCAATGTTTTCTACTTCATCCTGGACCATTGTCAGTCATCTTGACTTTCGTCCTGCCACTGGACTTCAGTGACTCAGGAAGAAAGAGTGAGGCTGAGGTCTTTGCACAGCTCTGCCTCACAGTTTACAGCAAGCCAAGACTTTCATCCATGATGTCACTGGTCCTCTTTGAAAATGAAAAATGAACAGTGACAATGAGTCAATAACATATAATCCATAGGGATCCTTATGTATAGTTTAGGGGCCCTTGTTTCTATCTGAGTTTGATATCACTGGGCATTGGTTAATTTTACTGAACTGCTATTTTTTTTCTCTTTTAAAAATTCTTTATCATAGAGGCTGCCTCTTGAGTAGAGGAAGGGGAAAGGTTATTTTTGAAATGAAAGTGATGTAAAACCAAAAAATAACACTTTTAAAAGTGAAAAGCTAATAAAAACTTTTAAGATTTATCTAACCAAAAAGATCTATTTTTACATATTAAAATCTACTCTAGGGGTGGCTAGGTGGCACAGTGAATAGAGCACCAGCCCTGGAGTCAGGAGGACCTGAGTTCAAATCTAGCCTCAGACACTTGACACACTTACTAGCTGTGTGACCTTAGGCAAATCACTTAACCCCAATTGCCCTCCAAAAAGCAAAAAAAAAAAAAATCTACTCTATGTTTTGCTTGGTTAAGAATTTCCCTTGTAGTGATAGCTATGAAATATATCTCATTTTGTTCTCTTTTAATTTTTAAATCAATGAGATCTTTTATATTTAGATTGAGTATCCATTTGGAGCTTATTGTGGTATATAGTGTAAGATGTTGGTCTAAACCTATAGTCTGCCAGTTTGCTTTTCAGTTTTCTCAGTTCTTGTGCAGGGGAGGTCCCTTCCTCCCCCTTTAGTTTGTGTTCTTAGGTTTATTGAATACTAGATTGCTGAATTCAGTTGCTTCTGGGTTTTGCTTTATAGTCTGTCCACTCATCTGCTTTTCTATTTTTGAGTTAGTACACAATATTTTCAAGATGTAGAAGCAGACTAATCCCCTCTCCTGATTCCTCTTTTAGTCATTAAGAAAAATTTTAAATGATCAGATTTTGAAACCTTTGAACTAATTTGAAAAAGAAATATTATCAGCCTTTGAAATAACTGGATTATGTATGTGGCCAGGATAGAGTGTTACTACATTGAGTCAGGAAGACCTGAATTTGCATCCTGTCTCAGACACTTAATATGTGTGTAACCCTGGGTAGGTCACTTAACTTCACTTAGCCTCGGTTTCCTCATCTGAAAAATGGGGATAATAATAATGCTTTTCCCACAGGGTTTTTGTGAAAATAAGATGAACTAACGTGTGTAAAGCATTTTGTAAACCTTAAAGTACTATACAAATGTTAGTTATTATTAACTATAATTCCAAAGTAATGTCCTCCTCCCCTCTCTTCTGATAAGTTTAGGAAGGATTTGTCCCTAAAGGGGAGGTGACTGGACTTATTGACTAGATTCAGGTAATGATCAGACTAAAGAAAAGAAGCCTTTGATAATTTCAGTTTCCTGAGTTTACCTTTGATCAGCTATAGAGGAGAAATCTTGAAGGGAATAGTCAAAGAGGGATTGAATGTTTTAGGAAAATGATTATTGAAGGATGTGAGGAAAGTCATGAATATTGTACTATTTGATGAAACAACTCTTAAATTTACTGAGTACTTTCTTTTATCTCATTGTGAAATTTTGTCTGTTCTCTACATCTCCAACTCTGAAATGACTTTATTTTTTTCTTGAGAGAGAAATTTTAAGAGCCATGGGATAGCTTCTAAGCAGAAATTCTTAGATTAGACTAATCTAAATTAATAAAAAATTGTTTCTGGCAATCTTGTGCCTAAAATGCAGGGTTCAGAATTTTCTTCCAAGAGGGGTACTGATTTACAATATAGTCAGAGATTTATTCATTCTAAGTACCCTTAATTTCTACTCTCTCCTCATCATTTCCTTTAAAGATTCTAGATCTTTTGTTCCTCTAATTAAATCTTGTTATTTTTTCTAGTTCTGTAAAATAACTCTTTGGTAGGTTGGTTGACATTAATGACAAATCTGTAATTGCTTCAGCTAGTTCACCTTGCATTTTCCTGTATTCCTTCCTTTTCTCTTGTTATTTCAATCCCTGAAATTCCACCCCCACCCCCCAGTATTGTTTAAAAACCCCTTTACTATGACTTTCTCCATACAGCTTTCCCTGATACCTCTAGTGGGTAATAACCTTAAAAACCATCTTAATAGCCCCAGTCCTCATATAACACTTTATTTTTACTTCTTTTATCTACATATGTATTATTTTGTATCATAGTTATTCATCTATTTGTCATCACTTCCTATTATTCAATGAAGACAGGGATCATATTTTATCTCAATCTTTTATCTCTCTTTTCCTTCCACTGACATAACCTAGTATTTTCATACAGGAGGCTACTTATTACTGTGGGGGCCCTGTGGATAAATAATTTTTATTTCTCTAGGCCTTGATTTTCTTCTGTAAAATGAAAAAAGTTTGACTAATCTCTAACATTTTTTAAACTCTGTGACCTTATAAATTTGAAAGCCAGAGTTCCTGACTTTAAGGCTCTTACAATCTAAGACAAAGAACAAGACAAATATATAAATGATTATAAGTCAACTTGGAATTTTGATACTATGCAGACATTATAGTTGTTTTCCACTTCTCTTCAGATTTTATTCCTCGCAGAATAAATACATTGGCCTGACAATATATACAGATGTAGTTTGTGACAATGCAATTTGGAGATTAGGAATATCTGCATTTGCTGTCTTGATTTCTTCCCATGCTATTAGTATCAAAAACTATTCTATGTCATTCTAAGGAAATTACTCATTATGAATGGATAAGATCTCTAGTTATGACTTTGTGATAATGTGATATAAATAATTTTATATACAGAGGATGATTGAAAAATGTTTCATAAATGTAAAATGATGCATGTGGAATAAAACAAAAATAAAATGAAATTCTAATTAGGATTTGGGGTTCTATTAAAATAATTTTAGGAATTAAGTAATAGTACTCAAAACTTCCTAAAATAATAGTGCTCAAACTTCCTCAAAATATTTATTATTTTTAATTGACTATTAGGAATCATACCAGAAATTAGTAATGGAAGAGGAATACTAAAAAAAAAAAAAAGGAAACCCATTAAGTATGGGAAATATGTTTCTCTTCTTAAAGAGAGACAGAATTCATACTGTAACATGAGCTGTTTTATCCAGCCTCAGTCCAAAGAAAGCTCTATTTCCTTAAGTAGCATGTTGAAACCTGCCTTCAGAAAGAGGAACCATTAGGGATAGTCATTACATGGCATTGGCTTTTGGACAGTGGTATTTAAGTTCTTAATGGTTTGCTAAGTAGACAGGTATTTCATCAGGGTGGGCTTAATTTGACGAGTTAAGTCATCAACTGATTGTGTGTAGAGATGACTACAGAGATATCATGCCAAGGAAAAATGTTCTTGCAGAAACATAGTTAAAATAGAATCACTTCCTAAACCTACAGGGCTAATCATTGAGGCTGCGAAGCAATGCCTCTGGGTATCATTGAGTGACTTAAGTCACAAGCTTAGAAGAAAGAAAAGGAAAAGCAGTAATAGAGTGAAAAAGAGGAAGCAAGAAGAGCTCAATTTAATTTTTAAAAAAATTCTTAAAATTACTACTATGATCAGTGCCCTGTCCTAGGCACTGGGGATAACAATATATAATAAGGTATAGTTCATACCCTTAAGGAATTTGTTTACAGTCTTAGGGATAGTGGGAGAGAAAGTAGAAGACAGAACTGCTTGTAAATAATTGTCATATAAATGAGAATAGGTTAAATAGAAAGCCAATGTTTAGGCAAAGGGCCACTGAAATTTGAGGAAGGACATCAAGACCTCTTTCAATTGTGGAAATCGGAAAAAGTTCCTTTCTCATCCTCTCTTCTGCTTGATTTGGGCTACAGGATCATCATACCTCCCATAGTATAAGCTCGTCACCTAAAATCACACCATCATGGAGATTGATTCAGTTTTGAAACTCAACACCTCTTTAGCTCCCTTTGTTGTCTCCCCGTTATGAGTAGGGGGCTGGAGGGTAGAGCAATAAACTCTTCCCAAAACCTCCTTTTATAGAAGGCTCGGAATTTTCCAGCCATCTCTTCATTTTCTATTAGCTGCTCTGCTCAGTTTTGACTCCTCATCCATCGTGCTGTGCCACCCCACTCCCCAAAGTACTTTCTGGTGACTGCCACCCCATTTTTGCAGCTTCCTTTCATGGATTGTTTCCTCCTGTTAGACTGTAAGCTCCTTGAAGGTGGGACTATTTTAGCACATTTAGGCACTTAGTAAAGTGCCTACTTAATCTTTATTGACAATTGATTATTGAATGGGGACACTTCAATTGGGCCTTAAAGGAAAGGGAGAATTTCAATAGGTAGAAATGAAGACACAGGAGAAAGGACACTCATTCTAGACCAGACAGGATGAGAATTAGGAAGTAGCCTAATTTGGTTGGAATATAGATGTATAAAGAAAAGCAATATGAACTATGACAGAAAAGGCAGTTTAGCTCCAAACTGTAGGGAATGAATGGCCTTGAACGTCAGGCTAAAGAGATGATGATGATGATGATGATGATGATGATGATGATGATGATGATGATGATGATGATGATGATGATGATAGGCAATGTGGTTTGGAAGATTAGATAGGATGGTAGAGTCAGGAAGACCTGACTTTAAATCTAGCCTATAAAATTCTAGAGCTGTGTGACCAAAGCAAGTCACAACTTCTCTGAGAGGCAATTTCCTAAAATTGTTTACTAAGTTATGGACTGGTTTTGATCTATGTTTTTGGACATAGGTCCCATGTCCAGGGATCCTTGATGTATTAGTTATAGAAGACATTTATTGTGGCTTTTTAGGGTTTGCAAAGCATTTTGCACATCTAATTTCATTTGATTCTCTCAACTACAATTAGAATTAGGTACTACAGTATTGTCATCCACAAGAATATGTGCTAGAGAAGGTTGAATGTCATTAATGTTTTGCCCCAGAGGTAATTTCTTAGTTTTATCATTATGTTGAGAGGGTGTAATATGGCTAGGCATTATGCAGAAGTAGATAGGTAGCCAAGTGTTCAGGATGGCTCACATAAGGCAGAGGTGGTATTACAATAATGCCTTGCATTTTAAATAGCATTTTAAGATTTATGGGGTACTTTCTTTATAACCCTATGCAGTATGTAGTAATAACTTACTATTACCATTTTATCAAAGGGAAAATTGAGGCCCAGAAAGGTGAAGAGCTTTGCATGTTGTCACATAGCCAGGATTTAGCCTAATTCTTCTCATTAATTCCACTCTATCAGAGGTTCCCAAACTTATTTGGCCTATTGTCCCCTTAAAAAAAATTACTCAGTGCCCCCATGGAAATCTACTTTCTTTAACCCTTTAACATGTTTTTTAAAATTTTGCATCATTTCAAAAAAATAATTTTTTAAAATGATGCATCTTGAATTTAATAATTTATTGTAAATTTGTGATTTTTTCCCTGCATTGAAATTTTGATGATGCAATATTGTATCATGTAACTGTATAGTATTGTATTATAAACAAGTCATTATACGAACATATTCCTGCCCTTGCATCCTGGATTTCCCAACAATACACAACATCGTGACCTGCCAGCACTTGCTTGTTAAGACTTTCTGCAGACTTGACCACTACATTCTGTGTGTTTATTTGGAAAATAATATAATCATTATGACTTTAACTCTGACACACAACAGATGAAACATGTACAAATGGTGTTTCAAAATTTTCTTCTCTTCTTTCCTTAGGCTCCCATCACCCCCTTATTTTTATTCAACACCCCTGATTTGCACTCAACTCTACTACCATCCTGTGGCAGCAAGCACCCTAACATCCCCAGGGAGGCTGCCAACACAGGTTCTTAGATCTGTTTTTCTAAAGGAAAGCAACTCAAAATGGGTTAACAATCTTGCTTTAATCAATCAAACATCATTTACCTAGTTCAGGGGGAAAAGTCAGCACCCTGAACTTCAGAGAATACAGACGGAAGTTACAAGCAGACAGAAACAATTCAGCAGACAGGCCTCCAACTGTCTGACCATTACATCCATACCTAGTCACAGTTACCAGAGAGGGAAGCACCAACATCTGGGTTTTCAAAGCCGGGGGGCTCAATGGCTACCCAGAGTCTCATCTGGTCAAATCACACAACACTTCTCAAAGTGAGCCCCAAAACAAAGCCTCACATCAGGGTTTATATAGCTTTCTCCTTGCTCAGAGAATGTAACAATCCTCTTGATCCACTGCCCAATCAAAAAGCATTCCCAAAAACCAAGCCTCCTGACATAGGCTCCAGGTGCACTTAAACCTATCAAAATAGGGGCAGGGAAGATCTTTAATTTCCATTCCCATAACACATCCCCATCATTAAAGTACCCCGCAAGGGACAGTATTACCCACTTTGGGAACCTCTGCACTATACCATGTTGCTGCTCATAAATAATACTGGCACACACACATACATACACACATACAACATTACATACATATACATATATCCATATGCATATACATACACACATATGCATATTGAATGAATGTAAATAACAATTGTTTCTGTTTTGGTCAGAAATACTGAAAAAAAATTTTTTTTTCATTAAGCCTTAATCACTGAATAGACAATGACTCAGTCAAACTGAGACCTGTTAAAGGTCTTAGCTTGAAAAGGCCAAGGTCCCTCACTTTATCCTGGGCCATTTCCAGTTGTCCTGCTCCATATCCGGCCACTGGACCCAGATGGCTCCAGAGGAAAAAGTGAGGCTGGTGACTTTGTACAACCCTCCCTCACTTTAATTCAGTTCATTTGCATGTCATGGCATCAGCTCCCCAATATCATGGTCCTCTTTGAGAATGAAGGACAAATAGCAAGTGTATATGATACTTTTACACTACTTTTGTTGAGCAATTTCTGCTTTGGTAATATTTTGCAGCTTATTTACATCCATCACGTGCCTTTTCATTGCCCACTGGATTAGCTCCAATTTTTAATTTTTCAAACAATATAGTATTTCATGATTTGAAGCCTTATTGTATCAGTGTAAGAATAAAAGATAGCCATTTGTTTCAGGGAGGAACTTGTAGTCATTTAAAAAGTGGTACATAATTCCAAAATTCTTTCTTTGAAAGATGCAGCAACTGATCATTAATATCAACACAGAATGGGATGAGCTTATCATCGATGCTTGCCACGATCATGAATGACAATGTCAGTGAGTCAGTTAACATTTACTGAGTGCCTGCTACGTATCAGGTACTGTGCTAAGTGCTGGGGATGCAAAGAAAGGCACAAGGAAAAAAACAAACTACAGTTTCTGCCTTCAGGGAGCTTATGTTCTAATGAGGGAGAAGACCTATTTTCTGGCCAGGGAAGGATGTTTTGGTTTAGAAGTTTACAATGATAGTAAGTAGAGAATGGGGGTGGGAGTAGATGGACAGACCTTTCCAAACAGTAAGAGCCATATTGATATTATTATAGTTCTTAGAGGGAGAAAGAGAAGGGAGGGCTACACATATTGGCATATGGTAATGTTGCCTCGGGGGAAATGTGAAGCATTGATGGAGTTAGTCAGATAAAGTGGGCTACATGAGTTCCTACTCATGCACTCACCATTCAGGACAGCACAAGTTCCAAAGAGGGACTTCTAAAGGCTGAGCAGGCCATAAATCCCCTAGGGTATGGTGGCGTCCCACTGGAAATATTTTAGAGCCTCCAAAATGAATTCTCTTATCACTTCAAACAGTTTAGCATAACTGTCCACACAGAAAGAATGCCTATTGCAAGGGAGAGCTGAGGAATTAGGGGTGAATAAGTTGTCTTCTGAAGGTTTTAAGAAGAGAAAAAGAAGGGAGAAGGAAAGGAAGAAGGGGCAAAACTAGTTACTTTTTTAAATGAGTATTTATTGAGGTTTTCTGATTTTTACATCATCATAGTTATCCCCAGCATTCCTCCCATTTCCCCTTTCAGAGAGACATATCATATAACAAGTAGTATTTTTTTAAAGACAAAAAAGAAAAGGGAAAAAATAAAGCACATTGGATCAATCAAAACATTGAAAAAGTTAGAAAACATGTACAATGTGCAACATCTATGGACTTCACATCTTTGTTAAGCGATGGAGTGTCTTCTCATGTATCTTCATTTGAATCATGCTTGTTTTTTTTTAATTTTAACAATTTTTATTTTTCTGATTTGTGCTTTGTTAAAATTTATATTTGCACTGTTATAGTTATTGTATATATTGTTTTCTTGGCTCTGCTTACTTCACTCTACATCAGTTCATGTAGATCTCTCCATACTTCTCTATATTCATCACACACATCATTTCTTTGATTACAGTAGTATTCCATTATATTCACGTACCATAATTTAACAATTCCCTGATCAATGGTCTACTTTGTTTCCAATTCTTTGCTACCTGAAAAAAAAAAGTGCTGCTATAAATATTTTGGTATATGTGGGAACTTTCCTCTTACTGATGTCTTCCTTGGGGTATAAGGCCAGTAATGAAGTCTCTGGTTCAAAGGGTATGGACATTTTAGTCATTTAATTTGCATAATTCCAAATGGCTTTCCATACTGATTATACCATTTCAGAGCTCCACCAACAATATATTAGTATGTCTATCATTCAAAAATTCCTCCAACATTGACCATTCCCATTTATTTTGGTCATCTTTGTCAATTTCTAGGGTGTGAGGTAAAACCTCAGGACTGTTTTGATTTTCGTTTCTTTTATTATCAGTGATTAGTACAATTCTTTCATATGGCTATGAATACTTTGTAGTTCTTCTTTTGAGAACTGTTCTAGGTGGTGTTGGATCTCTAGCCAAGAAGACCCATCTTCCTGAGTTCAAATCTGTTCTCAGACACTTTCTAACTGTGTGAACCTGGGCAGGTCTTCACCTGTTTGCCTCAGTTTCCTTATCTATAAAACGAGGTGGAGAAGGACATGGCAAACCACTCCAGTATCTTTGCCAAGAAAACCCTAAATTGGGTCAGGAAGAGTCAACCATGATTGAACAACAACAATTACTGTAAAAAATGACTATTAGGGGGTGGCCAGGTAGCACAGCGAGTAAGAGCACCGGCTCCAGTGTTGGGATGACCTGGGGATCGAATCCTGGGCTCAGACACTTAGCACCCACCCAGAAACACCTGGCCGTGTAACCTTGAGCAAGTTACTTAACCCCAATTGCTTAGGGGCAGCCAGGTGGCTCAGCAAGTAAGAGCACCAGCTCTAGTGTTGGGATGACCTGGGGATCAAATCTGGGCTCAGATACTTAGCACCACACCCAGAAATAACTGGCCATATAAGCTTGAGCAAGTCACTTAACCTCGATTGCTTTAAAAAAAAAATGACTATTAGTCATGTATAATCGAAAAACAGATATAGTTATTTATCTACACATAAATATAAAATTTATATATTTTGGATCCCAAACCCTTATCATAGAAATTTAGTACAAAGATTCCCCCTCCCCCCTTTGTTTCCCTTTTTATCTTAGGTGCATTAATTTTGCTTGTGCAGAAGCATTTCTACTTTACATAATCAAAATTATCTGTTTTTTTCTTTTATAATTGCCTCTACCTCTTGTTTGATTAAGAATACACCTCCTACTCATAGTAAGTTACCATTTATAATGTATTGTGGAGTATGGTATAAGATGTTGGTCCAAGCCTAATTTCTTCTAGATTGATTTCCAGTTTTCCCAACAGTTTTTACCAAATAAAGAGATTTTCCTAGGCAATTTATGTTTTCCACTTTATCAAATACTAAATTACTGAGTTCCATTGTTTTTGATTCCCACTTGTTTAATTTATTTTATTCTTCTATTTTTTAACCAAGACCAGATAGTGTGAATGGTTGTTATTATAATTATAAAATATTTTATGGTCAAGAAGTGTTATTTCTGGGTGGCTAGGTGGCACAATGAATAGAGCACTGGCCCAGGAGTCGGGAGGACCTGAGTTCAAATTCGTCCTCAGACACTTAACACAAATACTAGCCGTGTGACCTTGGGCAAGTCACTTAACCCCAGTTGCCCTCCAAAAAGCAAAAAAAAAAAAAGCAAAGAAGTGTTATTTCTTCTTCATCTTTACTTCTTTTAATATTTCCCCTTGATAGTCTACATTTTTTATTTTTTCCAAATGAATGTTATTATTTTATCAAGTTCTATAAAGTCTTCCCTTGGTAATTTGACTGGCATAGTTTTAAAAGTGGAAATTAACTTTGATATATTGTATATTTTTATTCTCTTGGCATGTCCTAGCCTTGGGCATTGAATATATCTCAAACTATTTAAGTTATTCTTTATTTCTTTAAGATGCACTTTGTAATTGAATTTATACAAGTCTTTTGGGTGCTTTGGGAAGTTGATCCTCAAATATTTTATTCATTTTGTAGTTATTTGCAATGATATTTCCCTTCCTATGGGCAGCAGGGGAGCTCAGGCCTGGGGTCAGGAAGACTTGAGTTCAAATTTGAATTTAGACACCAGCTGTATGACCCTGGGCAAGTCATTTAACCCTGTTTGCTCAGTTTTCTCATCTTTAAAATGAGCTGGAGAAGAAAATGGCAAACCACACCAGTATCTTTGCTAAGAAAACTCCAAATGAGGTCATGAAGAGTCAGACAGGAATGCCACAACTGAACAACAACACAATTCCCTTTCTATCATTGCTTCTTTTGTTTTGTTATTACTATATAGAAATGCTGTTGATTTTGTAGCCTGCTACTTTATTGAAGTGATTGTTTTCTTAACTAGTTTATTATTGGTCCAGACCTGAGCAATACTGTGGCACATTGGATATTTTATTTCATTATTTCATCAACTGGAATAATAATTGTAAAAAGCACTTAGGACAGTCCCTGGCACATATTAGGTGCTACATAAATGCTTATTCCCTTCATCCCATTCATCCCACCCCTGGAGGATAAAAAGACAGTCTTGGAACACAGTTTGACTGTAGGAATTGGATGAATCACTCAATCTCTCGGTGCCCCAGGCAACTCTGGAAGGTTATAAATTGAAGAACAGTTGCTTCAGAGGGAACTTCCTTACTGGGAATTCCCCGAACCACCAATGAAACCACACTTTGTTTTTTATTAATGATTATGTTTTATGTGTTTGTAGAACTTTATGATCACAAAGTGTTTCCACAATCATTTTAATGATGTAGTGGAAAGTATTGAACTTGGAGTCAGAATTCTTCCATTTGATGCCATTTCTATTCTTTACTAGTTATGTGACTCTCAGACATCATTCGTTCATCTGAAAAATGTTAATGATAATACTGGCACTATCTATCTCACACAGCTGTTAAAAGGCAAATAAATGTTTGTTAAATTAAATTTAGAAAAATTCTTTGTACATTTTAAAGCATTAAAAATGTGAGTTGCTATGGTGTTTGATCATAGCAGTGCAAGTATTATTACCCCTATTTTTAAAATGAGATGTAAAAACTTTAAAACTCAGGTATTTTAGTCCAGTGTTCTTTCAACCACTATCTAATAACTCTTCCTCCCTTTTAAAAATATATTTTATTGATACCTTTTGCTTTTATGTAACAGTCATTTTTCAGTATCTTGCCCCAGAGTCCAATGGTACAGTACTTCCTTGGTCAGTTATATTATCAAACACTTCTCTAGTTTAGCGGAGTAGGGGATTTTCCTTAAGTAACCAGTATAGACTTAAATAGGTTCCTACACGTCAAATTCCTCTACCACTCAAGGCTCAATATCACCAAAAAGATTCCTAAGATCTGGTCAAAATCTAAAAAGTAATGTACCAAAAGATTTTATTTCAAAAGGAGACTTGTGAAAGTTCCTTAGAGTTAATTGTCCTGGAATTTGACCTTCAGAACAGTGACTGCCAACCTTCTTGGAGCTGTTATATACTATTGTTTGTGACAAACTGAAATAAGCAAGCAAAAGCACCTGAAACAAAGACCATATCAGTGCTACAGATGTTGTTCTGTCCTGGTAGTTCCCTAACCTCACTTCCAGTATGTTTCATTTTCTCTTCTCTGGGGCATTCATTAGTTTTTCCGTTAATAAATTCAGCTTGATTCTAGTGATAATTTCATTTACATTTTTATAGTTATTATGCAAATTATTCTCTTGGTTCTGCTGGTTTTGCCTTCTACCAGTTCATACAAATCTTCCCATAATCATAATTTCTTACTGAACAATAGCATTCCATTTTTAAAAGCTATTCCTTAATCAACAGTTATTTCTTTTAGCTTGCAAATATTTTCTACAGTAAAAAGTGCTGTTATGAATCTTTTGGCATTGATTAAACCTTTATTTCTGTCTTTGACTTTCTTATTCAAACCCAAGAGTAGGGTTTTGTGGAAACTAGGATATGAACCATTTAGTCCTATTTTTTGGATGCTTCCAAATTGAAATCCAGCAGTTAGACCACTTCACAGCTCTACCAACTGTTCATCAGTCTGCCTATCTTCCCATATCTAGACTTCCCCAACATTGACTGTTCCCATCGTTTTTCATACTTGCCAATTTGAATGGAATAGAATGAAACCTTGGAGTTATTTTCATTTACATTTCTCTCAGCAATAATTACTTGAGCATATTTTCATATGGTCACTTAGAGCTTGCTGATCTTTTCTTGAAAACTATATGTTTTATATCCTTTTATCTATTGTGGAATGACTCTTGGTATTTATTAGTGTCAGTTCCCTGTATGTTTTGGATTGAGGCTTTTATCATTAATAGATAGAAATATTTTTCCTTCTCTACTGTTTCTCTTTTAATTTTATCTTCATTTTTAAAATTTCTGCACAAGCCTTTTAATTTTATGTAGTCAAAATTGTCTCTTTAATCTTTTCTGATTTCCTCTACTACTTGATGGTTAATAATTCTCTTCTTAGCTATAGTTGTAAAAGCCATCCAATCTCATCCTCTTCTAATTTTTAAAGAAATGGTATGACCTTTTATATTCAGGTTGCATATTTTGGATTTATCGTAGCATAGGGTATCCCTACCTCAGTCCCCTTCCCTTCTTACTTGATTATTTATTTAGCAAATCCTTTGCTACAAATAGTAGAGAGATGAAGCAATTCATTACCTGGGTAAATGTTCAAAAATTCTAAACCAGTAGAGCTAGAAGGTGTGTGGGAAAAATTAGGGGATTAAGTCCTTGGACCACATTTCCAGAAGCTGTCTGTGCTTCTACATGCTGAAATGGCCACATTCCAGTGGTAAAGTACTCCTTTGTCAGTTAGATCATCAAACACCTCTCTAGTTTAGGTGAGTGGAGGATTTTCCTTAAGTAACCAGTATAGGCTTAAGTAGGACCCTATGTGTCAAATTCCTCTACCACCCAAGTCTCTATATGATAAAAAAGATTTCTAAACTCTGGCCAAAAACTCCAAAGTAATATTGCACACAAGGAGATTTCATTTCAAAAGGAGACTTGTGAAATCCCCTAACAGTTAATTGTCCTGGAATTTGACCTGTAAAATAGTGACTGCCAACCTTCCTGGAGCTGTTATACACTACTATTGCTTGTTTAATTTTAGGACCTTCCTCTTTCCCTTCTATCCCCTCCAAAAACTGTTGCATAGCATCTATTTGATTTTCAAACTAAGGAGAATCAAAGAGTGTTTCAGGATTTTGGGGGGAACCTCATAACAAACTTTGGGATAGCTAGAGATACTCTAGCTGTTGTAAAATTAGGGCATTTGGTGTTGCAATAACAACATATAATTTTAAAATGTTTTACAATTTTCAAAGAACTTTTATAATATTATATAACCTTGAAAAATTATTAAAACTGGAATGGAGGGGCGGCTAGGTGGTACAGTGAATAGAGCACCGGCCCTGGAGTCAGGAGGAACTGAGTTCAAATCTAGCCTCAGACTTGACACATATTAGATATGTGACCTTGGGAAAGTCACTTAACCCCAATTGCCCTCCAAAAAGCAAAAACAACAACAACAAAAAAACAGAATGGACCTTATAAGAAATCAATTTCCTTATTTTTACAGATGAAGAAATTGAGGCAAAGAGAGGTCAAGTCGCTTTATCCAAGGTCACACAGGTAATAAATAGTAAAGTCAGAGTTCAAATTCAGGTCCTCTTCTTCCACATCCAGAACTCTTTCCTTGTCCTAATTCTTTCCCTATTGCTATAATTCAATAAAAATTAATGGTATAGAGAAAGTACTGAGCTGAGTTAGCAGATATAGATTCCAGTTACAGATCTGCCACAAAATTGTCAAATAATCTTGGACATATCACTTCTTTTTGGGTCTCAGTTTCTCCAGCTATGAAATAAAAGGGAGTGGACTTCCTTAGATGATCTCCAAAAGTTCCTTCTGTGATTCTAAGTTTTTGTTTCTCTACCTAACTAAAGTTCTGTCTTCCTCCATGGGATCTATGAAGGAACCTTTTTTATTTCTTCAGTTTAGCCTGTTGGTTTAGTAACTTTTGCTTGGATTTTTTTTGGCTCATAAATGCCTCAGACTAAATCCTATAACATTAACCTTATGAAAGTGAGTAGATCTCAATGAAACAGAAAAGCTTATGGAATTTAAAAAAAATATGACTTAGCACTAAAAATCTATTCACCAGCCCTGGGACATGCTGGAGCCAACTTCCACGGACCCAGGAGAGCTAACTGTTAAATTTTCAGCATGAGCCTTTATACTTCTAATACTGGCAAATGCTATAGATGAGGGTATGAATATTTTGTTGATTATCTGGACTTAAGAAAGATGGAGAATATGACTTTTCCTCACTTAATAGTATTTTATTTTTTCCAATTACACGTAAAGGCAGTTTTCAGTATTCACTCTTATAATATTTTGAGTTCCAGTGTTTTTTTTTTCTCTCTCTCCCCTCTTCCCTTCTTCTCATCTCCCCTCCCCAAGATGGTAAGCAATCTGATATAGGCTATACATGTACAATCATATTAAACATATTTCCACATTAGTCATGTGGTGAAAGAAGAATCAGAACAAAAGGGAAAAACCATAAGAAAGAAAAAAAAGAAAATAGTATGTTTCAATCTACATTCAGACTCTATAGTTCTTTCTCTGGATGTGGATAGCATTTTCCATCATGAGAGTTTTGGAATTATCTTAGATCACTGTATTGCTGAGAAGAATGAAGTCTATCAAAGTTGATCGTTGCACAATGTTGTTATTACTATGTACAATGTTCTGGTTTTGCTCACTTCGTTCAGCATCAGTTCATGTAAATCTTTCCAGGTTTTTCTGAAATCTGCCTGCTCATCATTTCTTCTAGAACAATAGTACTCCATTACGTTCATACCCTACAACTTGTTCAACCATTCCCCAATTGATGGGCATCCCCTCAATTTCCAATTCTTTGCCACCACAAAAGGAACTGTATGCGTGGGTTCTTTTCCATTTTTTATGATCTCTTTGGAATACAGATATAGTAGTAGTTTTGCTGAATGAAAGGGTATGTGTGGTTTTATAGCCCTTTGGGCATTGTTCCAAATTGCTCTCCAGAATGGTTGGATCAGTTACAACTCCAACAACAATATATATTGTATATTGTTAAATTTTATCCACATCTTAAATATTTAATGAATTCTGAATTGTATTTTTCACAAGTCCTACTACTATGCCATATTGTGACGTGGAGATGATCCTGGGTTCTTGAAGGCTTTGCCCTTGGAGTATAATCTCTAGCAAGCTCTACCATGTTGAAAAGCTTTAAGAGTGATTCTGGTAACAGACTGAGTTCTGAAGACCATCCTAAGTATGGAGAGATCAAACACTGGGAGGTTGGTCACTTCTTAGTGAGCAATTTGGCCATGACAATCTAGGAAAGAAAAGAAAATGCAAAATAATCCTTAATTCTATACTGTTCCCTTCTGCTTCTGTATAATCAGACCACTAACTTTTTAGAATGAAGATAAAAATTCAAACAAGAAGAAAGCATAAAAATGGAAAAAAGACCTGACAGTTAAAAAAAATCCATTGTGACCTATTTATTAAAGTTATTGATGATGAAAAAATAGGATATTGAGGGAAGAAAAATCTATATGTAGAACACTAGTCTTTCTCCTGAGTTTCAGTCTTATGTTGGTAGTTGTTTAGTGGAAATTTCAAATTGGATGTTTAAAAGACATCAATTAATTAACCAATCAATAAATATTTTTTATGTTCTAGGCACTGCCCACAAGAAGCTTACTGTCTAATGGGAGAAACAACAAATATACACATATATCCAAAGCGACTTATATACAGGATAAATAGGAAATAATTAACAGAGGGAAGGCACTAGAATTGAGGAGTTGGAGAAGACTCCCAGCAAAAGATGGGATTTTAGTTGGGACTTAGAAGAAGCCAGGAAAATCAGTAATCAGTAAGTTAGGAGGAAGAGCATTCCAGGCATGGAGGACAGCTAGAACAAATGCTAGTAGCTGAGAGATGGAGCATCTTGTTGGTGGAGTAGCCAGGTGGCCATTGTCACTGGCTTGAAGAGTTCATGGAAGGGAGAAAGTGGTAAGAAGCCTGGAGAGATAGGGGCTGGAGGCTAGATTATGAAGGACTTTGAACATCGAGCAGTGTATTTTGTATTTGATCTTGGAGGTTATAGGGACCAACTGAAGTTTATTTAGTAGGGGAACGAAATGGTTAGACATGTGCTTTAGGAAAACCATTTTGATGGCTGCATGGAGTATATATGGGAGGGGGAAGACACTCAAGGCAGGCATACCCACCAGCAAGCATCTCAAACAGTCTTCATCTTTCCTCCAAAATCCTTAACTCTATCAAACTTCTCTATTTCTGTCAAAGGCATAGTCAACCTTTCATGTACTTAACTTCAACATTGTCTTTAGTCTTTCTCCCTCATCCCATATATCCAATCCATTGCCAGATCTTACCATTTTTACCTCAATTATACCTCATATCCAACTCCTTCTATTAAGTCACACAAACATCAATTTAACTCAGGCTCTTTTGCACTTCTCCCATATACTGCAATGGCCTCCTAATTGGTATCCTTGACTCAAGTCTCTTTACTAGCCATGTGACCTTGGGCAAGTCACTTAACCCCAATTGTCCAGCCTTCCCCCTCCAAAAAAAAAAAAGATGTAAATTCGTTGAGAACAAGGTTTGCTTCTCTTTTTGTTTTTGAATTCTCAGAGCATAACAATGCTTTTGGTACATAGTAAAAGTTTGATGGAAGAAGACAGACACAGACTAAAATAATTTCATAAAAAGTTTGGCTAATACAAATCAATTGCCATAATGACAAGGAGAGCAAAAGAATCTAGAAAGTACAAATTCAAGCAAACATTAGACTTACTTGATAAGTGAAGAGAGATGATAGCCAAAAACAATATCGGTTTAAAATACAAATTTATTTTAAAAACCTTATTATATTTATCATATGGGATGACTGTTGGGTAGGGGAATGGATGAGGATACATGAAATACTATAGTGATAAAGGAAACAGGAAACATCAGTAAAAATAATTTTTTAAAATTATGACAGATAATCTGTAGTACTTCATAAACAGAAAATAGTGGAGAATAAAATGATTTTCAAAAGAGCTTAGTGATTCCTCAAAGTCATCATGAAGGCAATTAAGGATAAAAATGGAAGGTGATAACAAACAGAAGGAAAATGGAACAGATCTGCAAAGATTTTAGAAAGTAAACTGTTTTCACCATCAAGGATATTAAAGCAAAGATACTTAAACTGTCACATCATAGTTCCAAGTGTTTTTATAGACAAGCAAAATGGCAATAAAAAGAACAGAGACAGAAAAAGCAGTTGAATTAAATTGATTTTACATAAAGGAGATGGGTGGAGATAATAGAGAAGATGTTGAGAAACTGATTTATAAAATATCTGAAGGAGGGGAAGATGTTAAAGGCATGGAAAAAGACCCCAGACATTATTAATCCTTTTTTAAAAAATGACAGGAGATATCAGCGATTACTGACATATGACTACTTTCCCATCTGTATAAAATCTTAAATAGAGTAGTCTATTTATTCATCAAGGATTTTCTTGATAACAGTGTTAATAGAGAACAGAAAGCTTTCAAATGATTTTCAAATCATTCTACATTGGGCTACATTTTTACTATCACATAATTGATATATTGATAATAATTGATAATAAAAGATACAAGGAGAAAAGAACCCATCATATTTTTTGTTTGCTGATTACAAAAGAACATCTTTATTTGGTAAAGCTCAATGCCTTCCTTAAAGACTCTCTTTTAACAGGTAGCTTCCTTCCAGTCATAAATTAAAATTATTCAATATTTCATAGGTGCACAGAATTTGAGAGTTAGAAGGAGCCTCAGCAGCCATGTAATCTAACCCTTACACAAAGAATCCTAATTATAACATACCTGAAAGTAGTTGTCTGCCTTTGCTTGAAGCCTTCCAAAGAAGGTGAATCCACTACCTTTCCAGGCAAGTCATTTCACTTTTGGATGTCTAATTATGTGGAAGTTTTTCCTGACATTGAGCCTAAATTGGTTTCTTTATGATTTCTGCCTATTGCTTTTGGTTCTGCCTTCTGGGGGACCAGCATACAAGTCTAATCCTTGTTCCCCTGACAGCCCTTCAAATAATTGAAGACAACTATCATGTCACCCAGGACCTTTTCTCTAGGCTAAACATGCCTACTTTAGTTGACTGTCATATATCATAAATTCATGGCTCTTCTTCATTCTGGTTGCCCTCCTCTGGACACTCTCTAGCTTGTCAAAGATATTTTTTCTTTTTCTTTTTTTGATTTTTTGGAGGGCAGTCAGGGTTAAGTGACTTGCCCAAGGTCACATGGCTAGTTTTTGTGTTAAGTGTCTGAGGCCGGATCCTAACTCAGGTCCTCCTGACTCCAGGGCCAGTGCTCTATTCACTGCGCCACCTAGCCGACCCTCAAAGATATTTTTTCTTGAAAGATAAAGGAGATGACCTTGTTTCATGACTTTCTTATAAACATAAGAAAGATATAAGCAAGGGAGATGGCCTAAGTGTTTGCCACTGTCTTGCAGTATATTGAGCAGAGTCCAATTTGAAGGAGTACTTGCTGTGTTTGATGATGAGGTCTTCTAGTTGACCCTGTTTGCAGATAATATCTGCCAGTAACATTTTAGAGTCCCTGGGAAGTTTGGCTTGACTAGTCACAGATGAGATACCAGGTAAATGAAGAGTATTTATTGTCTAGTTAGACTGGAAGAATGTTGAGCTCATTTCTGTCTGTCTGTCTGTCTGTTTCTCTCCACATACACACCTATATGGATATATAGCTCTATCTGTAATGTATATAGAAACTATATATAGTTGTATATAGTATATATAGATTTGCATATTCTCTCTAGATTGATATAGATATTGCACAAGCCAAATATATGTGTGTATGTATGTATATATACAGATAGATATAGATATATACAGTAGTTAGGTGCTACAGTGGATAAAGTGCTGGACTTTTGGAAGACCCAAGTTCAAAGTCAATCCTTACTTACTTACTTACTAGCTGTG
Source organism: Petaurus breviceps papuanus (assembly GCF_028583685.1). NCBI lineage: Eukaryota > Metazoa > Chordata > Mammalia > Diprotodontia > Petauridae > Petaurus > Petaurus breviceps. The sequence continues at coordinate 12,547,721 of NW_027187360.1, read as the reverse complement.
TGACCCATGGATAAGTCATTTAACGACTCTTTGCCTCAGATTCTCCATCTATAAATGGCGTTAATAATAGCACCTACCTCCCATGGTTGAGAGGATATGAAATAATTTTTTTAAAGTACTTTGCAAACTATATAAATGCTCTCTCCTCTCTCTCTCTCTCTCTGTGTCTCTGTCTCTGTCTCTGTCTCTCTGTCTCTGTCTCTCTCTCTCTCTCTCTGTCTCTCTCCTCCTCTTCCTCCTTTTCTCTCTCTTCTCTGTCTGTCTCTCCTTCCCTCCTCCCCCTCCCTCTCTGTCTCTCCCTCTCCCCCCTCCTTTCTCTCCACATATACATATATACTCAGGGTGTTCCCAAAGTATTAGTGCAGTTTTAAGCTATTAAAGCTTATATTCAACATATAATGTACAAACACATACGTATGTATGTATATATACATAAAAATAAGCTGGTCACCCTGCAAAGTAAGAGGTAACCAGTGGGCCACCTCCAATGTGGGTGGCCACAGCCAATGATGGGAGCAAGTCCTAAAGGATGGACAAGCATGGTTGGATTGATTACACTCTGCATATTTGGAAGGAATATTCAATCAATTAGTGCATAATGACTTGGATATTTGTTGAATTGAATTACATTGGTTTGAATTCTTTGATTGGCAGAAAATTTTGCAAATAAATTACTAGTTTGATTGAGCAGCTTTATCTGTATTAAGACAAGGTGTCCTAGTGTAGGCAATACTCTCTCCCAAAGTCGTGAATAAGATTTAGAACTGAAAGGGACCTTAGAGATTTCCTTTCTAATCCAATTTCCTAGTTGTAGCTATAGGCAGAACTGGGATTTGAACCTATGCCCTTTGATTTTCTTAAGCCAAGTGGGACACAGGACCCCTTGAAAATGTGAACAAGTATGGGGGGGGGGTATGTGCATCTGTAAAGGACTGAATAGTGTGGATTACCCATATTTTGTTCCCTAGAAGACAAACCGGGGATGGGGGCAGATTGGAACAAAGAAGGACCAGGAAAGGTTCTCAAATCAAAAATCCCTACTTTACACATTCCACTGCTTAGAGTGCTATGCCTCCCTTGGGGACTGAAGTACATCCCTGGGGGGATTAAAGGCATCAGGAATTCACACCCTTAGTGTGAATATTATCATTGAGACAATGATAATAGTTTATCCTCCACTCTAGGGACTACAGCAAACTCCTTGCCCTCAAGAGGTTTCCAATCTCACTGGGAGACCAATATCTGCATGTAAAAACATGAATAATTAGGTGATTCTGGTGTTTACTCAGTGCTAATTGAGAGTAGAGAGAGCAAGTGCTTAAGAACTAGAAGGAGGTATCGATCCCTGGGCTCTTGACCAAAGTCTAGGATTTAAATGAGTGGGAGGAGGGGCAGGGCAGAAAAAGATGGATTTGTAGGAGCAGCTAGGTGATGAAGTGGATACAGTGCTGATCCTGGAGTCAGGAAGATCCTCTTTCTGGGTTCAAATCTTGCCTGATTAGCTGTATAGCCTTCGGCAAGTCACTTAACCCTGTTTGCCTCAGTTTCCTCATCTGTAAAATGAGCTGAAGAGGAAATGGCAAATCACTCCAGTCTCTGCCAGCAAAATCCCAAATGGGGTCATGAAAAGTCAGACACAACCAAAAACAATTGAATAGCAACAAAAGGGGATTTGCATGGAAAGTCTGGGAAGCTGGTTTGATTGGAGACGAGAGTTCCTATAGAGGTTCGGTGGAAAACAAAAGTTGGATAAAATATGACTTCTGTAAGGGAAGATTTCAACTGTCATAACTCCATAGAAACAGCATGGAGTAAAGGATGCGGTGCTACACTTGGAGATGTGAAGACTGGACTTGAACCATCACTCTGATGCAATGTGACCATAAGCAGATGTCTTAGCTTCTCACATCCTGCTTCCCCATCTGCAAAATGGAGATAATGCTATTTCTCTCACAGAATTGTTATAAGGAAAGTATTCTATAAATTTGAGTTATTGCCACATCTCTGTTCTCTTTTTTCAAGTTCTCTCTTCTCAGTCTGTCAACAAACATTTAGTAAGTACCCTACTATGTGCCAGCACTGTGCTAAACACTGGGGATATAAACATGAAAAAAAAAATCCCTGCCCTCAAAGGGGTTTACAATCTAACAGAGGAAGACAACACACAGAAAGGAAGGTGAGCCTGGCCTCCTCCTCTCATGGCTGGCTCCACCCTCCAATCAGAGGGGCCCAGAGTAGTGAGTTCCATGGCTAATTGGATCTTATATTTCCCAATGAGGAACAGAGCCAGCTTTAACATACCTATTTCCTTGAATTCTTCTTCCATTTCCTCACATGGTCTAGTCCACAGTGCCCTCACCATCATGGAGGCCCTAGTCTTTGAACTCTGGTTTCTCAGTGTCTCTCCTGTGCTTTCCCCGAACAGTGTTCTCCATGCTTGGTGTGATCAGATCAGAGTACAGTGGCACTGCTGTCTGTGGTCTGTGCCAACCTAGGTTGTCAGTGCCTGAATTGGGATGGCAGGATTACTTTGTGAAGCCATAAACTTCATATAGTGTTATAGTGTGTAGTAGCCCATTCTTCCCAATCCAGGCTAGGCCCATATTTTCCAGTCCAGCTCATGTTTCTCCATCTAGACTTGTCTTCCTTTTCCATCGCTATATCCTAGGAACAAGGGGAGGAGGGAAAGGGAATGAAAAAAGAAATAATAATGACTCTCATTTAGTTGTACAATTTATATAAAGTGAGATTTACTTCAAGATTCTCAAAGTGCTTTCCTTTGTGTGAGGTAGGAAATATTATCTCCATTTTACAGATAGGGAACTGAAGTATGGAAGGGAATAAACATTTATATAGCACCTACTATGTGCCAAGCACTGTGCTAATATTATCTCATTTGATTCTTACAACCACCCTAGGAGGTAGGTGCTACAACAGAGGAAATTGAGGCAGACAGAGGATAACTGACTTACCCAGGGTCACTGGTAAGTACATCTGAGGCTGAATTTGAACTTGGGTCTTCTTGACTGGAGGGGCACACTCTATCCACTAGATTGCCTCACTGCCTGTGAAGACACTGGACTGAATTTAGCTGAAGCTCAGAAAAATCAACACATGAAATCACACGGTTAATAAGTGTACTCTGAATCCAGGTTTCTCGACTCTGAATCCAATTTATTTTCTCTCAGATTGCATTTAATCCAATTCAGAAAGAATACAGGAAGGAGGTATAGCTACTTGCTTTTAGGTGATGGAGGGTAGTGGAGGAAAAGGTTCTTACCCTCCTCTAACCCTCCTTACCCACTTTTTCGTGCTCATTTTAATTATTGAATAATTCTACTTTAATTAGTGAACAATTCTCCTATTACTGGGGGTGGGGACGGGGAGGACTTGTAGAACCCATCCCTAATGAATCCTTAGGGCCTTTCATTTACAAAATGCCTCTGGTCTTAAAGAGTTGAAGAGACAAGATTTACACAAAGGAAAACATTAGAGAATGAAAGAGCTTATAACAAAGTGCTAAATGAGGAAACTGAGGCCCACAGAAGGTAGATGACTTGTCCAAGGTCATGCATGGCATTAGAGGCAGACCTTGGATTTGAGTCCAGATCTTTGTACTAGAAGTCTGATAGCCTTCATGGAAGAGGTGGGGCTTCTGTCTGGCCTTCAAATGTGTAGGCAGAGAGGAAGGATTCCTGCTAGTGTGCCCTGGAAATATAAAGGGTCGAGAAAGAGCTAAAAAAGCAAGAAAATCTAACATTTCTCTGACCCCCTCCCCCAAACCAAATTAAGGAGATGGCATTGACCTCCTCTAATGGAGAAGTAACTGTGTGATGAATAGACCAAATGACTCTCACACCAGCCAGGACCAGCCCCCAGGTCAACAGATGAACACTTTTAAAAGTAAACACATATTTTCTTCTTTGTTACATTCAGACCTCCTTAGCAGAAGGTTAAACTCGACCTAATGACAGATTCCTAGAAGTGTTAATTTATTGAGACAGTAATAATCCACCCATGATTTATGGTTTGGAGGGATTACTAGACTATTGTGGTGGGTCTGATAGGCATTTATTACCTACTTAACCATTTAAGTATAACAAAAAAAAAATCCTAGTGGCACAAAAGTTGATGAATGTTTCTGTTAAAACACTCCATTAAGATGATTCATTAACATGACAAAAAAGTGCATGGCCTTTTGTCCCACTTAAGGCCTGGAACAGTCTGGGAGACTGAGAGATATTACCTTAGGAAATGCTGTTTTGTGCTAGATGGAATTGGCAGGGATGCTTCAAATTGTTCTGTTTCTCCACAGGCTGCTTTCTCTTTCTCTCTCCCCAATCCCCTCCTTTCCCCACCTATCCAGATCTTTGCCCACTTGAGACATGAACTCGTTATCAAGTTCAAATTACTTTGGTGATAGGAGAGAACATATAAGTGTTGTCTTTAAAAGAATCCACAAGATTTCAAAATATTCTACTTCTTACAATCAAATTATTTCACTCTTTTTTCCTTGCTGTTCCATGGAAGAAGACACACCATCTACAGACTCTGGGCATTTGCATTGGCTGTGCCCCATTCCTAGAATGGTCTGCTTCTTTATCTTTAGAGAAGGAACTGTTTTTTGCCTTTTTGTATCCCCAGAGCTTAGCAAAGTGCCTGGAACACAGTAGTTGCTTAATTAATACATGTTTCTCAACTGACATTTATTCCTCTCAAATAATGTTTCTATAGTCTCACTGGACTAATTTGATCACAGCATACAAGGCATGGTAACTGGTTCATAGAAGGTGCTTAGTAAATATTAATTTATTGTTTGATGAACACAGGAAGCAGCTGGTTTGATGGAAATAGAACCCTGGCTTTTCATTTTGGGTCTGTCACTCTCTAGCTGGGTTACCTGGGTGAGTTACTCCATTTCTCTGGCTCATCTATAAAATGAGGGTATTAGACTAGATATTTTAGGTCCCACCTAACTCCAAAATACCACCATATTTGTTGATATAACCATTACTATGAAGAAGTTGCAGGACCACTAGTTTTCTCATCTGTGTTAAACTAACGGATTGGATCACATGGTTTCTAACATTGCTTCCCTCTCTAAATCCTTCCCTGTCTATCCTTAATTCCTACATACCTTGCTCTAGCTGGGGGTATAATAAATATAAAATTGGACTAAGAGTCAGGAAGACCTGAGTTCAAATCTTGCCTCGGATACTTACTAGCATATGTGTGTGACCCAGGTCAACTCATTTAATGTCTCTGTGCCTTGTTTTCCTCATCTGTAAAATGTGAAAATAATAGGACCAACTTCCCAAGGATTTTGTGAGAATCAAGTGAAATAATATTTGTAAAGTGGTTTGCAAACCTTAAAGTGCTATGTAAATGCTAGTTATTATGATAGTTTACAGTTGAAAAAATGGAGAGTATTGAGAGGCAGTGTAGCATAGTAGAAAAAACACAGCATGGGAGTGAGAGGATTTGAATTCGAATCTCTGTTCCACTCTGAAGGACTTGTGTGCCTTTGGGCAAGTCTCTTCATTCCCTCCTGAGAAAAATGAAGGAATTGGATTAAATCTCCTTTAAAGACCCTTCTAGCTCTAAATTCTATTATTTAACAATGCACTTCTTGCCCTTTGCTTAGGTGACCCAGTAATTCTTTCTTCCTAATTTCAAACAAAATTGTGGCCAACTCATGGATGCTGTGGGGAAGATTTTCTGTTTAGTTTGAAAAGCCCACACACATAATTGCAAGCACCTTGTTTCAATAAAACGAAGCAATAAAATATTAGGAAAGCTATGCTCCTCTTTTAAGCTAACATCTAAGCTCCTAGGCCCTCTTTGTTTTTGACCAATCTATCCACATTGAGGGGCAGCAAGGTGGTACAGGACCCTGAATCAAGAAGATTCAGCTTCTGAGTTTAAATCTGACCTCAGACTGTGTGATCCTGGGCAAGTCACTTAAACCCTGTTTGCCTCTGTTCCTCATGCATAAAATGAGTTGGAGAAGGAAATGGCAAACCACTCCAGTATCTTTGCCAAGAAAACCCCAAATGGAGTCATGGAGAGTCAGACATGACTGAAGATGACTAAACAGAAAACAAATCCAAACTGAGGTCTTCTGATCTCCTTGTAGATATATGATGCTATGATAAGGAGTCTGGAGACCTCAGTTTCAATTTGTTAAATCAAAAGGCATTTATGAAGCCCCTACTGTGTACGAGGCACTGGGCTTAAGCACTGTACATTACAAATGTAGTGTGTGTGTGTGTGTGTGTGTAGGGGTGGTGTGCTATATTTTGCCCATGTAGGCTATGTGTTTTCACATGGATCTGTCTAGATATAGCTCATAAGGAAGCATGGATTTCTAGAGTCTAGTCTCCTGACCCTTCTCCAAGGAAAACTTTGATTTCTGCCGGGAGGGGAAACGAGAGATTAGAGCCAGAAGCTGGCCACTTTGTGCTCCTCAGAGAAAGGAGGTATGGGCATAGAACTGTATCTATCCACTCCTTTAAATATTGTTAGTCTAGTGGAAGTAATTTTTAGGCTCAAACTGTGCTCCTGATCATATCCCTTAATGGAAAAGGGGTGCCTCAAGTTACATATCCAAGACTTGACTCCCTATCAAATGCCAGTACCAAAATGAACACTCATAGCAAATGGTGTATAAATCCATTAATTCTATTATTATAACCCATCCAAAATGATAGTAAACAGAGATCAGAGAAAGTATTCATATGAAAATGACTTCTCCCATTAGGAGAGAGAGAACTCAGCTCAACCAAATGAGAGAGTCTCAGATCTTATCCAATGGGAAATCTCCCAAAGTCTCTAGGATCATAAGCTGGGGATAGGGATATGATGTTCAGTCCTTTTTCAGTTGTGTCTGACTCTTCATTATCCCTTTTGGGGTTTTCTTGGTAGCTCATTTTACAAATGAGGAAACTGAGGCAAGCAGGGTTAAGAAAATGAACCCAGTAAGGAGATTAGAGTGTCCCTAGTTGGTGTCACTGGATTATAGAGTTCATGGTGGAGGGTCAAATATGAGAAGACTGGAAAGATAGGAAGGAACTAGGTTAGTATGAAAGGCTAGAAAAGCCAAATAAAGGATTTTATATTTGACTCTGGGGGTGATAGGGAACCACTGGAGTTTATTGAATGGGGGGAGAGAGGGATGGTATGATTAGACCTATGCTATAGGAAGATCATTTTGTTAACTGAGTGAAGGGTGGACTGGAGTACCAGAGACATGAGACAGGGAGGGTTTCACGAGTACACCTCCAGAGCAGCCATTAACAATTAGTAACTTAATCTATTTCACTGTCCTCTGCCCTAGGAAGATAATTAACATCTTGTCCCTCCCAACTACCTCCTGAAAGAGTGGAAAACAATTATATACTGTACCTAATTCAAACTGATTTCTGCTCCTTGGGAAAAGGAGCTATTTGTTCACAATAGATAGAGTGCCCAGCCTGGAGTCAGGAGGACTCATCTCCCTGAATTCAAATCTGGCCTCGGATGTGTGACTCTGGGCAAACCACTTAACGCTGTTTGCATTAGATCCTCATCTATGAAATGAGCTGGAGAAGGAAATGGCAGACCACTCCAGTATCCTTATCAAGAAAACCCCAAATGGGATCTTTTTTTTTTTTTTGAAGAGTCAGACCTGACTGAAAAATGACCCAACAACAATTCTGGTGAAATTCAGCAAACATGCCTGGCTGATCAGAGCATTTATATACACAGTTTCTCTCAGAATGTAAGTTTCTCCATGATAGGGACTAGTTTTGCCTTTTCTTTGTATTTCCTCATTTATCACAGTGAAATGATTAATTATTCTATACTCAGAGGATAGGGAGATGATTAAAACTGGGTTCCTGACCTTGTGGAACCTATGATCTAATTAGGAAGATACACCAAAGAATAAATAGCTTATTCTGCATGTTTGTCACCACAGCACAGGTGAGTGAGGATGTGCAAGAATCCATTGGACAGATGAGGAAACTGAGACTCAGAGCCATGATGTGACTTACCCATTATCACATAGCTAGTAAATGGAAGAGTTAGGATTTGAGTATAGACCTTTTACTCTGTTAGAAAAATAGAACATAACTTTAAAGGAAAAAAGTCTAGAAGGGGAAAGATGCTCTGGGGTCCTATAGCTGGTTAGGTTAGCCCTCCCATTGGAAGAATGGCATTTTATGAATTGTTCTGCACTTTCTGCTTGTGCTAACTGTGACCTGTGGATCACTATCAATTCAAACTGTTCACACCCTTGTGACCCTGATGACAGACACTTAAATTTACCTTAAATACTCTGATAACCCAATTTTCTATTTTCATTTTATTTAAAGGCTAAATTAATTTTTTTCTACTTTCTATCTATAGGTGTGTCCAGGAGCAACAAGGTGATTTAACTGTCTGGAATTCAAAACCAGAAAGCCTTTGAACTTTGAAGCTGTAACCATCCAAGGAATTGCAGTCAACTGTAGTCACTCGTGTTATCAGAAGAGTCTCACTACAAAAAAAGTGGGCAGACGGAAAATATGAGAGGCATTTGGTCAGACACTACATTTATTATTGAACCTGATTCTGGAGCTCTTAACCTCCTAGGCACCTTACCTAGTGGGGCCTGGTTCCTTCTAGAGGCCATGGAAATGATTAAGTTTAAAATAATTAAGGTTGCTAAGTGATTTCTCTCCTTGTGAAAATGATAGAAAGGAATGCTGTCATTATTAAAAAGAGAACCAGAATGCTTAGAAGTTTGGGAATCTCACTCCCAATGAATATTCATTCTCATTAAGTTAATTTATTAATTTCATGCTTGGCTGGAAACGCCTTGTCATCACATTCCCCCTGTTGCTACAACACTTGGGGCTGGCACAACATCTGGCTTTGCCACATCTGCTTTGGCAGAAAACTTAATATAACTTCTCATGCTGGTGGAGAATGTAGTAGTCTTAGATTTTTCTTATGGTCAGATGCCAGCTCCTTCACAAAATCCTAAGGTCTTAAAATATCACAGAAACTTAGAATACCTGTGAGCAAAAAAAAAAAAAAAAAAAAGAATAATAAACCCTGCTGGCCTCACAGGGCTTTTGTATGGATCAGGTGAAATGGATGGGAAAAATCACTATGTAAACAGAAAGCACTATATAAATGTCAGCTGTGTTTGATTATTTATCATTTCCCATAAATGATTCATTTCAATTTGAGAAAAATGTATCAAATACTTATTAGGTACAGTGGTCTGTGCTAGACAACTGGGGGTGTAGAGATGAAAATCCTTATAACAGTCATTTGAAGGAGGCAAGTCAGGATAAGTACTGTCCTCATTTTATAGATAAGGAAACTGAGGCCCAGAGAGGGGAAGTCCAGGGCCAGTCTGATTATGGTAAAGATATGTCTAGAAACCACATATCCTCCCAATGTTATATTCTTTCTGTTGTCCCATGTTGCCTCCTGCCTTGGTCAGCCTGGGATGGCAAACCAATCATTAAAAGGTAACACAATCTGAGTGGGTATATAGAGGAGAAAAGTGTGTTAGGGGGCTGGATGTGTATGTGTACACACCTGTATATATATATATATTTATATACACATACATACACACATACATAGACACATGTACATATGTATGTATGTGTGTATCACCCTTATGTCTTGTTGGAGAAGGGGCAATCCTTCCTGCCCCCATGAATTCTTCCTTGCTACCTTCTACCTAGTAAGGGGTTTGGGAGATGAAGGACAAAACTGTTAGATTAACACATCTTTGATACACTAAAGATTACTCTGCTTGTCATGACCATTTTAGCATACAAAATTACCCATATATTACAGGCTGTTTCTTACTATTATGCAGTGAGAGGCAAGAAAGCCAACTAATACATTTAATCATAACCTTGTCCAAAGATCATTCTTCTCTGATGAAAGCAGTTGAAAGGAAATTTGATTCAGTGAAGAATTATCCAGATCATGGTTTGTATAATCTTTCCTTAGGAATTACTTCAAAACTTATGTCCAAAGATCCATGATTTCATTCTTGTGGGCACTCCCTCAACTGACACAGATTGCACCTCCTCCACACTTTAGTGAATGGGGTTTATCAGTTGCTGTGGCTAGAAACATCCTTGTAACCTGGTAGCTGACTTGGGGGTAAGCCACTGTGAACGTCTGGTCATCCTCAGATGACAGGCACACAGTCAATCACAGGGCCTGTCCTTGAAGTTGGGCTGGCAAAATCTTGAAGAAAAAAAACAGTTCTATAGAGCATCTTCATACAATTGTAATTAAATCTCTTCTGATTATGAATTGCTTTTTGATGGGGTTCAACACAATTGAGAAATTGTGATTGATCTGAACAACAGAGAAAGAGTTTGGTACTTTGAGAAAAGGGAAAGAAGGCTAGTATAGATTGGGTATTGAATTTGCTGGAAGTTTCAGGATAAAGTATAGGGTAGGTTTTGCCCAAATAATCTTTTGTTAGAAACAAAACAATGACAACAACACACACACACACACACACACACACAAAGCAGTATTCTCATACTTAATTAGTAATTGTACACTTAGAGTCTTCTAGGGCCTCAGTGGCACTGCCTGATTTGGGCTCTATCATTGTGCCTTACAACCTTTTCATTAGCTCTACTCTGATTAAATCTGCAGAGGTTCTCATGGGCTGTGGATGGGAGAACATCTTTTTTCATTTTGTACACTTGCTTCCCTTGCATCTCATTTCTCCCCACATTTGGGGGAACCCTTGTCACTTTGGTATGCAGTTTGATATTATGCAGATTTTCCATTATTATTATTTAATTCATAACATTTTGAAGACACTAATTATGGAAATTTTAACAGTATTTTTCTTCTCCCCTTTTTCCTTTTTAAACAAGAAACAAAATACAACTAATTCTCCATTGTAGTTGGACCACCAAAGCAGAGGGAAGTGCAGTCAGTCCCTTACTCCTGAGAGTTTTTACCCTTGTGTTATGCTCTGCTTGTCCTTTTCAAAGGCATCTCAATGAGAAGCCTTGTTGTGACCCCCACTGGTGGCACTGTTTAGAGAGCGACTCATTAGGAACAGTTTGGTCTGAACAAAAGGAATTCTGTTCCTATTGTCCCAGCTGCAGTTTCTATGTAGTAGCTGGAAAAACTCTCTTAAACCCAGCTAACAGACCAGTACTTGCTCCAATTGTATAGTCAGCCATAAAAGAGATTCTGGATGATGATTCGGAACAGATAATTTACAGCTTCAATGGGGCCTCAGTGAGGCCGTTTCTTGTGTCACAAATGTTTCCTATTAAAGACCATAGTCAATATTTCTTCACAGTAAATGGAGCTTTAGCCCCCCCTCCAACAACCTAAAGATGATTATTTTTATTCATCTATGTCCCTGGGGAGGGGGGGAACCCTTCTGGCTTTGGGAAAGTAATATAGAGATCAAGAGGAAGACATACAGACATATAATAATAGTAAGAATGATAATGATGGTGGTGGTGGTGATGATGATAATAGCTGTCATTAATGTAACACTTTAAGGTTTCCAAAGTGCTTTATAGTTATTATCCCAACAGGTCACAGGAGGTCATAATAACCTAGGAAGGTAGATACTGTTATTATTCCCATTCTACAGATGAGGAAACTGAGACAGAGAGGTTAAATGACTTGCCCAGTGTCACATAGCTAGCAAGTATCTGAGGCAAGATTTGAACTCAGGCTCTCCTGACTCCAGGTCTGGTGCTCTATCTACTGTGCCACCTGGCTGCTGGAGAGGAGACTCTTTAGGAGTGATTAAAAATGCCTTCCATGTTAACACTTGTGGTTAGTGATTTTCTGCTGCCGAGATACAGGGATATTGCTTCCTGCAAGCAGTGGCATTGTGGTGAACCTCTGGAACCTTTTTTAAACCATGCAGAATTGGGCCAGAGTCTAGTTGTTTATATATCATTGTGGAAGGGGACCTTTTGTGGCCAACTCTTTGGAATCTTAAATGAGTTTGGCTTCTCTGCTCTCTGGGATTGGGCCATTGACATCTGTATAAAACTCTGATATTTAGCAAAGATGCTATTTTTAGAAATGCTAACTTTTTTAAAAAAAATGCCTATCACTTTCCCCCTTTGCTTTTCATCAAGATTTCCATAAAGTGAGCAGCTAACATTTTTTCTGGTTATACAGAATACATTACTACCTCTGAATCATTTCATTTAAAGCATAATTTCTCTCTAAAACTGAACTAAAGGCTCAATTCTCATCAACTTTGATGGTTCCTGTGTTTGGGAAAATGTGTTCTTTTGGGCACTTAGTAAGAACTGGCACTAACGCAAACAACTGAGAAATTAAACAGGAAATTCAATTTACTAAGAAGAGTTGGCTTCAAAGTATGTAGGATTTAAGTGCAAAGGAATTAGAATAATAGAATTTTAGAAATGTAAGGAAGCTCAGTGAATCCCTCTCCCTCAATGTCCCTGACAAATAAACATCCAATTCTGCTTGGAGACCTCCAGTGAAGAAAAGCTGACTACCCCCCAAGGCAGCCAAATATACTTTTGGATAGCTCTCTTTCTTGACAACAAGCCAAAATTTGAATCTTTGCAAATTCCACCTTTTGCTTCTTTTTCTGTCCTCTTGGGCCAGACAGAATAAATCTAATCTCTCCTTCATATGACAACTCTTTAAATACTTGAACACAGCCATCATATTCCCTTTGAATTTTCTCTTTTCTGGGCTAAATATTCTCTGTTCCTTTAACCAATTCTCCAATGACAGACTGACTCAAAGCCCTTTACCATCCGGATTACCCTTCTTTGTATGTTTTCTAGTTTATGAATATCCATCCTAAATCAAACACAGTATCCTAAATCAAACACAAATAAAACAAAACACAGTATTCCAAAGGTCGCCTGACCAGAGTAGAACACACATTATTATTTTCTTATTCCTGGAATAAGTTGTGCCTCTCAATTAGGTTCAAATCATATTATATATTGAGATTGCAGTCCATTAAAACGTCCATACCTTTCAGACAATCTTCCATCTAACCATGCTTTCCTTTTATTGCACTTGTGACAATTATTTTTTGAACCTAAATGTAAGATGCTAATCACTATTAGATTTTATCTTCTTGGATTTTGCCCAGTACTCTAGCCAGTCAAGGTCTTTTTTTTGTTCAGCTGTTAGAGTTTTCAGTTCAGCTCTGTTAGATAGAGCTTTCTGTCATCTACAAATTTGATGAGCATGTTTTCTGTATCATGATGTAAGTCTTGATTAAACTGCTATATGACAGAAAGATAAACATAGATTCCTGGGATAATTCATTGGAGCCCTCTTTCCAAGTTGACATTGAACGATTAATGCCTTTGAGTCCAGTCATTCAGCAGGGTCTTAATCTATTTAATTGCATTATTGTCTAGTCAAAATCACTCCATCTTTTCTATTAGAATAATATGAAATAATTTATCAAGTGCCTTGCAAATTTAGGTTGCATGTCAGACCATGACTATTTTCTATTACAAACTCTTGGAGTGACTGGTCAGTTCCCTCAGAGTTCCCATAATTTCCACTTCAGCAACAAATTCCTCCTTGTTAATGAGAATCAAATGAAAATAGAGTTGCTCCCTGTTGTTTCCTTCACTATGAGAAAGAGAGAATTGTCATCAAGGCAAATCAAGGAACTATTAGCTAATCTGATTTTGGCTGAGAGTGATCTTCAGCAAATGTTTGGATATTTGAAGTCCCTCATCACTCCTAACAAACATTTATGAAGGGCCTAATCTGTGTTAGATACTAGAGATGCAGAGATAAAAATGAAATAGTTCTAAGAGGTAAAAGTGAGGAGGGAAGGTATTTCAGGTATGGAAGACAGATGGTGCAAAGTCATGGAGGGGAAAATGAAATGTCTCATGTAATCAATGAAAAGATTGTCAGTTTGGATGGACTTTAGAGTGCATGAAGGGGAGTGTTGTATAATAAGACTGGAAAGGCAGAATAAGGTCCGGCTACAAAGGCTTGGAGAGAACCATTTAGATTAATATTTGCTTGGTATCATTATTTTGTTTTTGTTTTATTCTGAACTTAAGCACTCCCCGAAAAGAGCATTTCCATACATATAGCAGAACACAAAAAGAGGATTCTTTATGAAACTATGAATGTCCATTTTGTCCCACTTGCTAAAAAAAAGTATATAATGAAGTCTACACGTTGCTTTCAAAACTGTTCTGCTTGTCTATACTTCTTTCTGAACCTCCTCTGTTTTCTTTTGAACATTAAAAAATGTTTCAGTAAAAAAGGGAGCTTATATTCTATCAGGGGAGACAGCATGTGTATATATATAAATATATGTAAAAACAATGAGAGGCAAATTTTGGAGAGGATGGAGGACAGTGACAGTTTGGGCGGGGGCGGGGGGAGGATCAAGAAAGGTTCCATTTAGAAAGTGGCACCTGAGCTGAATTTTGAAGGAAATAAGGGATTCTGAGAAGCCTGGGAAGGCAGTTCAAGCCAGAGAAATGACTAGTACCAAGGTACAACATTGGAGATAGTATCCTATATAATAAACAGAAAGAAGACCAGCATGGCTGAACCACAGAATGTGAGAAGGGCAACAGTGTATAACAAGGCTGTAAGTGTAAGCACAAGGTAAAGTATGAAAGGCTTTAGAAGTCAAATAGAAATGTTTGTCTTTGATCCTAAAGGTAATAGGGAGCTATTGGAGTTTTCTGAGTGAAGGAGTGACACAATTAGATATGTTGTGCTTTAGAAAAATCTCTGTGATGACTATTTGGAAGCTGGTCTGGAGAGGAAAAGCAACTAAGCAGGGAAATCCATTAGGAGCTATTGCAATAGTCTAGGTGAGAGGTGATGATAGATTGGACTAGGGCGATCACCATGTAAGTAGAGAGAAGAACACTAATGAGAAAGATTTTGTGGAGGCAAAAATGACAAGATTTTGCAACTATATAAAAGATGAGGCAGAGCAAAGAGTCAAGAATAATGCCAAGGTTGTAAATTTGGGAGATTGGGAGGACAGTGATGACTTGACTGACATAGGAATTGTTGATCTATTTCCTGAGTGCACCTATTTCTACTATTTTTTCCCAATCAAAAAACAGGAACTTATTAATGGTTGACTATATATCAGGCACTGTGCTAGCACCGGGGGAAAAAAGGCAAAAACAATCCTTTTCCTCAAGGAGGTTACATTCTAATGGAAGAGACAACATCCAAATAAATAGATATGTACAAACACATATAAAGTAGAAGGATGTTGATCTCGAGGGGAGGGCTCAAATAACAGGGACTGGGAAAGACCCCCTATGGAAGAGGACATGTGAGATGAGTCTTGGGGAAGCCAGGGATACCAAGAGGTGAAGGTAAGGAGAGAGATCCTTCCAGGTATGCAGGACAGTCAGTGTGTTTAGTCATTCTGACTATTCGTGACCCCATTTGGAATTTGCTTGGCAGAGATATTGGAGTGGTTTGCCATTGCCTTCTCCAGTTCATATTACAGATGAGGAAACTGAGGCAAACAGGGATCAGGGTCACACAGCTAATAAGTATCTGAAGCCAGATTTGAACTCAGGAAGAGGAGTCTTTCTGACTCTAGGCCTTGTGCCGTATCTACTGAGCCACATAGCCATCCTGTGTGAGGAATAGCAATTAGGCCAGTATTGCTGGATCTTAGAGCTCATAGACATAACTAAAGTATAAGAAATCTAGGAAGAGAGACAGAAGCCATATTGTGAAGAACCTTAAACTATGAAATAAAAGATTTAATATTTGATCCTAGAGGGAATGGGGGGCCATCAGTATATTAAGTGTCTATGTGTTGGGAAGTATTTTAGGAAAATCATTTAGGTATCTATGTGGAAGGTAGACTGGAGTGGGAGGAGATTTGAGGCAAGGAGACAGATTAAAAGTTTATTGTAATAGTCCTAGCAAGAGGTAATGAGGACCTTGCCTGGGTGGGTGGGGCAGGGAGGCCTGTGTGAGTGGAAAGAAGCAGACATGTACTAGATATGTGGTGAAAGTTGAAATGATATTTAATAATTGATTGGATATGGGGGGTTGGGGTGAAGGAGAATGACTAGTCCAGGCTGATACCAAGTAGTCTGACTTCCAGTTATATGTGCTTTCTTGTTAGACTTAAAGTTCTTAAAATAAGTTTTAGTGATTCCCCAGAAAATATAAAATGTTGGTTTTGGTTTGGGGTTTTTTTTTTTGAAGGAGGGAAGCCAAGGCAATTGGGGTTAAGTGAGTTGCCCAAGGTCACACAGCTAGTTAAATGTCTCAAGTGTCTGAGGCCGAATTTGAACTCAGGTCCTCCTGATTCACTGCACCATCTAGTTGCCTCAATATATAATGTTTAAAGATTTCCTTGACTATTTCTTAGGCATTAGTTTTAGTGAGCTAAAGATCATATTGCCACCTGATTTTCCCATGAATGAATTTTCCTGATTGCCTCTGCTCCTTGCCTACTGGAAAAACCTCCAGAGTTAGTAAAACTTCTTCAAATTCTTTCACTCCACCTCAGTCATTTACAGGAATGATTACACTCTAGATCTAACCATTATCCACAATATTCTACTCCTTTCATCAAAATCCCTGACTTTTCTCTATCTGATGATAATCTTGATCATTACATCTCTCCCTATGCCTCATCCCTCCTAAAACTATTCTTCAGCTTCTTTCTACTTCCTCTTCTTTTACCCCTTAGTACTTTCTCAGGTTATTAACCTTGCTCCAACTTCACTTTCTTCCTTTCCCTTCCATATAGTTAAACATTCCAACTCTACACTGTTATCCATTCTGGCCCCCTTGTCTTATTGCTGCTCATCCCTTGCCAAACCCCAGCCTCGTTTACTCCCACCATCTACCTTTTTCACTCCTACTCACAGAATGTGGAATGGAGCCAGAGGAAATCACACAACTGCAATGACTAGATACACTATAAATTCATATTATCCAACTATAAGTGGACTCTCCTTACAGTAATGCAGTTTTTTATTCTTCCCTGACTGATTCCCTATTTAACCCCACAGAAGCTATTCCAAAACTCTTCTTCTCTCTTCCAACCTCCTATACTATCCCTCTCCCCACTTTCTCAGCTGATGACCTCATTTTTACTGAAGAAATTGAGGCCATTTCCCCTGAGCTCTTTTTTCTCTCCTCAAAATTCCTTGACATCATCCCCCTCTCTATTTGATAATGAAGCGGTCTTCTCCTTGCCAAGGTGAAATCTTTTACATGTGCCCTTAATCCCTCCATCTTCTCCAACAGATTTTCCACTAAATCATCCTCCCTCAACTACAGTTTTCAACCTCTCACTATCTACTGATTCCTTCCCTACTGCCTTCAAGCATGCCATGTTCCATCTTTTAAAAAAAAAATCTTCACTAGATCCTTGGGTAATCTCTGTAGCTTGCCTCCCTTTTTCATCCATGTTGTCAGTGTTAAGTCATTTTTCGGTTGTGTCCAACACTTTAGGACCCCCCATTGGAGTTTTCTTGGAGTAGTTTGCCTTTTCTTCTCCAGCTCATTTTACAGATTGGGAACTGAGGCAAACCGGGTTAAGTGACTTGCCCAGGGTCACATAGTAGTAAGTGTCTGAAGCTGGATTTGAACTCAGGAAGAGGAATCTTCCTGCTTCCAGGACCCAAGTGCTCTATTTACTGAGATAACTAGCTGCCCTCTTTCATCCATAGTCTTTGAAAAAGTTGTCTTCCCTGGTTGACTGCACTTCCTTTCTTCTTGCTCACACTTCATCCCTTTGCAGTCTGGTTTCTGACTTCCTCACTCTATTGAAACCAGTCTCTCCAAAGTTACCAGTGATTTCTTAATGGTCATATCTGGTGGTCTTTTCTCAGTTATCTTCTGTCTTGATCTCACTCACAGTTTCTTCTGACACTGTTGGTCACCCTTTCTCCAATACTCTCACCACACTGTCCTGTCCTGCATCCTGACTATTGTTGTCAACTAACTGGCACAATGCATAGAGCTGGGCATGGAGTCAGGAAAGCCTGATTTCAAATCCTCCCTCAAATATTAGTTATATGACTGGCACTCAACTCAGCCTCAGTGAAAGCCTATTCTAGCTCTGAATTTACAATCTTTTGTCCATGTCGTGCACCCACACTGTGGATGTTCTCCCAGGCTCTGTCCTGGGCCATGTTCTCTTGGTGACCTTCTAAACTTCCCTGGGTTTAACTGTCCTCTCCAACCAGAGACTTACAGATATGTTTATCCAACCACAATCTCTCTTCTGAGCTCCAGTCTCAAATCACCAATTGCCTTTTAGATATTTTGATTTGGATGTTTCAAAACATTTTAAAATTTAAAATTTTATTTTTTTCTGACTACAAAAACTTATTTTCTCTCTCTCCCACCTCTCTCCTTTAATTAAAAAAAAAGATGAAACCTTCCTGTACCAGACACCTGTCCAAAAATATATGCCCCATCCTGAGGTGAATAGAATAATTTATCATTGGTCCTCTGGGGAATTCATTGTTGACCCCTCTCCCCAAACATTACTCCTCTTCCAAACTTATAAATTTCTGTCAAAGATACCGCCATTCTTCCAGTTAGACGGATAGATAAATAGACAGACAGATAGATAGATCTTGTGTTAAGCACTAGGGATACACATGAACAAACCAAAAACCAAACCTGTGCTCTCAAAGGAGTTTGCATTTTAATGGGGGAAAACAATATATCAAAGGATGTTGGAAAGAGGACTGGCAAAGATAGTCAGAAATATAAGCCTAGAGACTCTGGCAAGATAATCAATCCAGTCTCCCAGGTTCATGACCTTCATATTATCCCCCTGATTCCTTTCTCATCCCACATATCCAATCAGTTGCCAAGTCTTGTTTCTACCTCCACAGCATCTTTGAAATCTAACCCTTTCTCTCTACCCACCTTATTTCAGACCCTCATCACCTCTCACTTAGATTATTGTAATGACTTCCTATTTGGTCCCCTTGTCTGAAATGTCACTTCACTTACATCCTTTCTTCTTCACCCAGCTGCCACAGTGATTTTCCTTAAGGGCACACATTTGATCATCTCATTCCCCTACTCAATAAATTTCAGTGGCTCCCCTTTGCCTCTAAGATAAAGTATAAACTTGTCTGTTTAGCTTTTAAAGACCTTCATAACCTGACCCCAACCTGTCTTTTCAGTCTTATTGTACATTACTTCCTTTCTCTTACTCTGTGACCCGATAAAACTGGCCTTCTCTCCATTCCTCACTCTCTACACTCCAGTTCTTTAATTTCATGCCTAGGCCCTGGCTGTCTCTCATCTATGCCTATAATGCACTCACTCTTCCCCTTTACCTCATAGAATCCCTCTCTTCCTTCAAAACATAGCTCAAATACCAACTTCTTCTACACGAAGTCTGTCCTGATCCCTACAACTACTAGTATTCTCTCAGTACCTACCTTGAATTGATCTTATTTTGATTTTATTCTCTTTACATTTACTTCATATATACTCACAGATGTGCTTGTCTTCTCCATTAGCCTATAAGCTCCTTGAGAGTAGGGATTATTTCATTCTTTGTGTTCATACCTCAGTCACCTAAAACAATGCTTAGGATATAACAGATACTTAAATTTTGTTGTTGTTGTTGACTGATACTTGTAAATCTCTGGGACCAAATGAAAGAATACTGATTACATCTTGGTGACGCCCATCTTTCATGCTCATATCCTCCCTTTAAAGTTTTATGGCTACAAATCTTGGAATGCAACACTTTAAGAAGAATTGTTTATTTTATCCTCCTAAAGATCCATGATTTCATCAATGTGGCTGCTTCCTCAACCAAGGTAGATAATGACTCCTCCATGCTTTGGTAGGTAGCTGGTTTCAAGAGTTGCTGTCACCCCAAAGTTCATCACCTGGTTGCCAACCTTCTGACCTCTCCAAGCTTAGCTAGCCTGGTCCGCTGGTATCATCATAGAGACTGTCACAGGTTATTTCCAGCTTGGTAGAAATTTTCAGAGTTTATAGACCATTGGTATTACTTTTAAGAAGCAGAATCGCTTTTATGCCTTGATAAAGTACTAGAGGAGAATTTTAAATTTTGTGATTTCATTTCATTTACTAAGAAGAATAGCTATTAATTTACATGCAGAGCACTCAAGTGTCTCAAATTTTAATAGTACTTTACAGGTTTTTATTTTGGGAACAATTTCTATTATAATACATCAGTAACAAATTTTAGATTATTATAGAAATATTTTTAAAAATTGATGTAGCAAATATATAATGATAATCTTGAATTTGAGGGGAAATATATATGTGTATATATGTGTGCATTTATATACACACATATACATATAATTATCAAGGAAAATAGACTACTAGACATATAACATGGAAAACATTTACTTTTTTATTTTGAGACATCTAAGAGAAGATAAATAATTTGAAATGATTGATAAATTGTTCTATTGTTTGTTTTTTATCTTATTTTTGTTACAAGAAAATCCAAAATTATTCATATCTATTGAATTTCTGTATTTATAATTCATTTCAAAATATAGAATCTAAACCAGAAAGTTGGAAGGAAGGCAGTAAATTGGTTAACCTAAGCATTATTTCAGAGTGGGTTTCTTTCCTGGTTATCATTAACTGACTGCTGGTAAAATCTGTCCCAGTGGCAAGAATGACTTTCTAGAAAAAAGCCCTCAGAGGAAGACTTTGGTGGAAGCTCAGAAGGGATAAAGCTATAAAAGTTAATGTATAGGGGAGGCCAAGTAGCACAGCGAGTAAGAACACCGGCTCCAGTGTTGGGATGACCTGGGGATTGAATCTGGTCTCAGACACTTACCACCCACCCAGAAACACCTGGCTGTGTAACTTTGAGCAAGTTACTTAACCCCAAATGCTTAGGGGCGGCCAGGTGGCTTCGTGAGTAAGAGCACTGGCTCCAGTGTCGGGATGACCTGGGGATCAAATCTGAGCTCAGACACTTAGCACCCACCCAGAAATAACTGGCTGTGTAACCTTGAGCAAGTTACTTAACCCCGATTGCTTAAAAAAAAAAAAAGTTAATGTATAGATGCATGGTAGGTTTTACACACAAACAGCATATGATGTTACCAAGGATAAAATGCCTGCAAGAAATGCTATGTAAGACATTATTTATAACATGTATGCCTGGAAAATAGGCCTGGCTTATCTTGGAGCAAGAATGAGAGACAATAAATAGCCTGAAAAGTACATTGTTACCCCTAAAACACTAAAGAAATTCATATTCCCCAGAGAGTTGGGTAGATCTGTAGTGGAGGACATATGGGAAATTATAGAAAGAGTCATCTAAAACATAGAGGAATTGTAGAGTGGGCTATTGTTCATTTGGAAAAGATCTGGGGCTTCTGGTGGCCTGCAAGTTTGATAGGAGCCAGGAGTTGGCCAAAGCAGCCAAGGAAACTGATGAAATATTAGGTTGTGTTAAGAAAGACACAGGAATATGAAGTTCAGATCATACCCTGGGCATTCCATTTTAGAGAAAGCATTGTTAAGTAGGAGAATGTCCAGAAAGAGGCAAACAGGAAGGAATGTCTATGATGTCTAGTTCATTAAAGAAAAGACCAGAGGGGACATAATAGCTGTATTCAAATATTTGAAGGGCTATTACTGGAGGGATGAGTGGTATGTGTCTGCTTGGCCTCATAGATACAGAACCAAACATATGAAGTAGTAAGAGCACAGATAGGACATGTCATTCTATTCCTGCTGCTTTCACTAAATGGGAAATCTCTAGTTGAATTAATAGGAGTAGAACATCTAATAACCAGTGAGGTGATAACCCCATTGTCCTCTGCCCTGGTCAGAACCCATTCTTAGTATTGGTTTTATTTCTGGGCACCTCATTTTAGGAAGGGCACTGACAAACCAGCACATATGCAGAGGAAAGCAGCCAGGATTGCCAGGAGACTCCAAAACAATGCCATCCACAGATCAGTTGAAGGAACTAGACAAGACTTGGGGGGAGATTGAAAACATAGGGAGAGAGACCTAATAGCTATCTTCAGATATCTGAATGGCTATCTTGTGAACAAGAGGTGATCCTTTCTCTGATTGTCCCAGGAGTGAAGACTTAGAACAAAAAACTAAAGCAAAATAGGTGGCATTTACAGAAAAGTCAGATGTCGGCTAAATATAGTAACAACAACAAATAGCTTCCTAATAATTCCTTTTGTCCAATGGTGTTGTGAGCTGCCTCTTGTGAGGCTGTGAGTTTCCCATCCCTAGAGACTTTCAAGCAGAGACTGGGAGCAATGATACTTTATTCCATTCCTGACTGCCACTTTTGGGGTTATCTTGGGGTTCTCATGGGCTACAAGTTCAAAGGAGCCAGCAATATGACTTGGCAACCATGAAAACCAATGTGATTTCTGGCTGAATGAATGAAGGCAAAGGGATGCTTAGGTGTATTGGGTCAGACCTTTTTTGTAGTACTGCACTTGCCCACTGAATGACACATTTTAGGAAAGATACTGATAAACTAGAGAGCATTTTGGAAAGACACAGAAGGGGTTCCTGCTTCAGGCATGGGTTGGACTGGATGACCTCTGAGGCCTCTGACAGTTTTGTGATTCCGAGCAAGCTATAAGATCACCAAATTCCCAAAGCCCAAAGCTGTGTATTAATAGACTTCTGGATAAAAAGAATTGAGCCTGCACTGGGTCAACAGCATGACTTCCATGAGTAATGTTTTGTTGTTCTATAAAAATACTGTTTCAGAGATAGTAATGCTTTTTAAAACCAGTGTGGGATTTGTTCTGTTTACTGCTTATTGCCAAAAAAGAGTTTCTGAAGTGAGAGATGACTGGGAACTGGTAAGCCAAGGGGGAACAGAATATGGCTAAACTCATTGCTCTCTTTTCTCTTCATGAATATCAAAGACCCAAATGTCCGTAAATTACATTTTCTGGTTGTAAATGAGTCTTTTGAACTCACCATAAATCATCCTTTCAGTTTTCAAGACACGCCCCTTTCCCAAAACACCCACAAATCATTCAAATGAACATTTCCTTATAAGAACTATCATTGACCATGTCTGTGTGGAAGAAATGGTCAATGAAATCCTTGATTACAGTAGCATCATTTTGGGCCTGTTTTACATATTGCCCTCAGAGAAAAAGCACCAGGGTACATACAACCTACAAAACAATCTAGGAGAACGTGCAGGTTGATTGCAATCTCTAGAATGGTATTTTGCAAACTTGAAAGGGTTCACTGATGCTTTTAGTGACCATTTCAATTTTTTCTTAGTATTGCAACCACTGGCATCTTGTTGGTGGGTCTTAGATTGAAAATGTGCTAGAAAAGGTTTCAGGCTGACCAAAAATATTTGTTTGAGACAATTAGAATTGGACAAGTCTTATAAAAAAAAAAAAGCACTACTTTATAATTGTATAACCTTTTATAGCCATTGAAGCACCTTCATATCCATTTTCTAGTTTGATGCCCACAATATCTACTAAAGTCCTTCTCCAATGCCTCATCATTACATGATGGCTATCCTGGATTTTCCAAGGCTATGCCAATCTCAGGCAAAAACTACAAAGATTGAAATGCTTTGAGGTTGAGCCTAGTGATGGCCTGTATACCTGACATCTGAGGATCACTCTAGCTCAGTTTGGAGAGACTCATCCCTCCAAGTTGGCTGGGTGCTTAGAGGTCAATCAGTGATTTGGCCATAGTTGCTCCCCTAAGTTATTGAGAAGTTGCTGTCTGTATAGGTGTAGGGAGAGCCTGCACAAATGAAACCATCAGTCCTTTGAGAGGAGGTCAGGTATTATAATCCCCATTTTTAGATAAGGAAAGGGAGGTATTGGAGAGATACAGTGGTTTGGCTATGGAAGAGAAACAAGTTGAAGCTCCAGGAAATGAAATGATTGTCATCAACCCAGGTCTCTAGATTACTGGTCCAGTGCCCTGCCCGTGATGCAATGGGTACGTGATACATGCTGCCTGAATCCATTTGTGGAAAATGTTTGGGCCCCTCTACACTGCCACTTGACTTCCTCATTGCCTGGTTCAAAGATCAAACTTTCTAGGTCATAAGCACTTGGAATGACTGAAATATTTCTAGGTCTTATTATGTAAAATATGAAGGAGAGTCAACAACAAAGGGGAGTTTTCATTTTTCATATATGTAGCATACCTATAGTGTGCTTGTACTCACATTCATTCAACAGACATGTTTGTGAGCCTCAGGGTACATATCATCCTTTGTGAGGTGCTGGCTGAGGCTTAGGGGAAAGGGCACAGAGATTTATAAAATTATAAGGTTATACCACATGATCTCCAAGATCCTTTCCAGTGAAATGGCCCAGTTCCTGACTTCAAGGAGCTGGGAGTACAGAAAGGAGGATTAATAATAATAGCTAGCATTTATATAGTGCCTTAAGGTTTGCAAAACTTTCAATTAAATCTCTCTTTTTTACTGTTCCCTCTGTTAATTATTTCCTATTTACCCTGTATATAGCTTGCTTTCTTTATATGTTTACATATTGCATCTCCCTGTAGCACCAATGCAATATTTATACCTCCCATGATCACAATAAAGACCGTGACTATAAGTATTGCCTGATGCTTGATCACAAAATATACCAAACTCCAGATAGAGGATAGAACTGAAGCATTTATTTAAACACCAGAAAATGCAACCCCCAAATCATTAAGCCAATTCCATCATAGTACCAAAGATATTGAGAAGCCATAATAACACCGAGAGCCACAGCATCCTTAAGCCTTCCCACAAACCAATACAAGGTCAATATGTACTCACAAACCTCTCTATCTCCTTGCCTGAGTGTCCTTTTTCTCCCACTGTCTGGCTAGCTCTGACCACCAGCTTCCTGTGGGCTCTGCTTCCCTTCAGCAAACTCCTCCCACCACAGGCTCCATGTGACTACATTCAGCCTATCAGGGGGCAGAGATTATTTTCACAGCAGGGGAGTTCTTCAGACTCCCCCCCCTAGGTCTATTAAGGGGCAGGGAAGATCTTCAAAT
Organism: Petaurus breviceps papuanus; assembly: GCF_028583685.1. Lineage (NCBI taxonomy): Eukaryota > Metazoa > Chordata > Mammalia > Diprotodontia > Petauridae > Petaurus > Petaurus breviceps. The sequence goes on along the minus strand of NW_027187360.1, from coordinate 12,522,695 downwards.
TCCCATTCCCATTTTACTCCCCTATTAGATTGAAAACTCCTTGAGGACAGACCTTGTCTTTTGCTTCTTTTTGTGCCTCCAACACTTAGCACCGTGGCCTGACACATAGTAATTGTTGTTCAGTTATTTCAGTCCTGTCCAACTCTTTGTGACCCTATTTGGCAAGATACTGGAGTGGTTTGCCATTTACTTCTCCAGCTCATTTTACAGATAAGGAAACTGAGGCAAACAGGTTTAAGTAACTTGCCCAGAGTCACATATCTAGTAAGTGTCTGAGGCCAGCTTGCAACTCAGGAAGATGAGTTTTCCTGACTCCAGATCTGACACTTTTATCCACTAAGCCACCTAGCTGTTCTGACTGACATATAGTAGGAACTTAAAATATTTATTGATTGAAACATGCCATTTTGTCTTCACAACAACCTTGGGAGATGAGTGCTATTGTTATCTCCTTTTTACACATGAGGAAACTGAGATAGACAGAGTTAAGTGACTTGTCCATGTTCATGCAGCCAGGAGGTGTCTGAGGTTGGATTTGAATTCTGGTCTCCCTGAATCCAAGTGCAGCATTATCTACTGTATCACCTAGCTAGCTGCCTCTAGCTAAGACAATGATCACACAAGGCAGAGGGGTGATCAGTGCCTCAACAGCATGTGTGCTTGTTCCGTACGTGAAACTAATGATGTGAAATGCCCAAAAGCTAATGTAAATAACACTCAAGGATAATGGTGATGATGATAACAAACAATGCTGTGGCCCTGGGCAGCCGTTTGTGAGACCAGAACTTGAAATCATGGCTCCGTTGCTGAATTTCTTTGGAGAAATGTGTGTGTTTTATTTCTATTTGGAATTGTGGTCTGTGCCACGTGTACATTAACCTGACAAAAGACATTTGTACCCTTAACCTCCCCCCTCCCCAACACACAGTTAAAAAAAAACCCAAATGGTTTTGGGGGAAGAAAACACCAGGGTGAAGTAGCTTATGTAGGTTGTTCTTCAATGAAAGAAAAGATTTCCATGGAAAATAATATTGAATTTCATATATGCTAAAATAATTTGACTTTCCAGAGCAGATCTCCTTTCATCCACAGGTCTCCAGGTTCCACACAAATGCAGAGCCTCATCCCCATTTTACATGTGGGGATACTGAGGTACACACAGGCTAAGAGATCCAAAGGAAGTGCTTCTCACTTTGGAGACAGCCTTTCCTGTGCCAAGGATGACCACTTCATTTTTTTGCTTCTATCTGATTTTCTATCATTAGGGATGAAAATGAAGCCCTGTACCTAGCCTGAGTAATGCACACATCAGCAGCATTCTTTTCTTCTTTTTATTGCCTTAGAGACATATGCTGACTTAGTCAAGATCCCTCCAGTAAGCTGTAACGGATGATGTACGAAATGAAAAATCCTTGTCCAGCACTTGGAGAACAGCGAGCAGGCTGTGAAGGCTCTCTGCTTTGTAGGGGACCAAGGAGACACAGCCTAACAGTACCTTACATTACAATCTGTCTTTCATCCAGGAGAACCTAACCCCCAGGTGCAGAGTAGAGTAATATGCATATCAGATTGTACCCCTCTGGGATGAAGCACAGGGTGCTTTCACCATTCCAGCTCCAGAAGTAGCCACCAAGAGAGAGAAAGCTTGAGGGGAAACTGGATAGGCCCTAGGAAAGTGACTGACTGCAATGGGGGTTTGGAGGAAGTGTGGAGTACAGAGGAGAGACTGAAATGAACTCTAAGAAAATGTTCCTCAGTCTCACACCCTGAAGATTTCTTTTTTCTTTTCATGAAAAAGGCAGTAAGTTTCATGTAGTGAAAAGATCCCTGGTTTAGGAATCAGAAAACCTGAGTTTGAGTCTAGTTTTAACACTTAAGAGCTCTGTGACCTTGGGCCAGTCAATTAACCTCCATGTGCCTCAAATTTTCATTCTCTCAGAAACCTTGCATGCTAAGGTTTGTTTGTTTGTTTTTTAATTTATGCGAGGGAAGTGTTTTAAGTGCTCTAGAAATGTGTTATAGTTTACTGCAGTCAGTCAGTTATTAATAAATTATTCTTTGGCATGGCATAAAAAGTAGTAGTTAGAGAAATTAATGATTCTTTTTCTTTAAAGGAGTTTACCAAACTACATGGGCAATAATTTAAGAATACCCTGAAGGACCAAGAAAAATTTTTTTTTTTCTATCTGTTGACATGTCTGGTCCTTCTAGTGTTTTAAGACCTGCCTCTTCCCTGCATAGAAGTGACTTTCAGCTCTTTGTTGGTCCCCTATTTCAAGACCCAACTCAGATGCTACCTCCCCTATGCAACCTTCCTTTACTATTCCTTTCCCCAAAGGAAGTGACCTTTTTCTCTTCAAATTTCTTATAGAATTTTGCTTGGTTTTCTCATTTTCTCAAGCCTTGTGTGATAATTATATGTGTACATCCTTGGCACAAGACAGGCTGTCTCCAAAGTGAGAGGCACTTGGTTTTCTCATTTTCTCCTGTTATCCTGATCTGAATACTTGTCTCCTTTCCCCTCTCTATCTAATTAGATTAGAAGTTCTGTGAAAACAGGATCTGTGGCATGTGTGTGTGTATATGTACACACATACATATATACTTATATATTTTAATATCTATAACACTGTACACATTTAAGTAGATAATCAATTCATGTTTGTTGAATTGAACTCAATTCACTTCTTAGGATCTCAGTTTCCTTATCTGTAAAGTAAGGGAGTTATGAAGGCCCCTTCCAGTTCTAATTTCTATAATTCTATGACCCTTCCAAGTTGTAAAGGCTTCTGATAACAGACCATGTTTGAAGGATCTAAGTACAGAGAAGTTCATTACCAGAAGTCTGGTCATTAGGTGATGATTTTCTCTCTTCCTCCCCCCTTCCTCTCCATGGTAATTTAATCTACACTGAGGTCCCTATTAGTACAAATAATGGATCTAAGGAAGTGGTCTCATTATTTGAATTCATATTGCATATTTCCTGTGGGCTGGAATCCATTACCATATTCTACTAAATTATTAACTCTGAATTGTGTAAATTCAAATACATAGGGGGGGCTAGGTGACACAGTGAATAGAGCACCGACCCTGGAGTCAGGAGGATCTGAGTTCAAATGTGGCCTCTGATACTTAATACTTACTAGCCGTGTGACCTTGAGCAAGTCACTTAACCCCAATTGCCCTGCCTTCCCCCCTCCAAAAAAGCAAAAACAAATACATAGGACCATTCATTTCAAAGGAGTCATTTGTTATTTGCACCACTTAGGACGTAGCTGCAGTTTCAGTATGGAGAGCTTGTGCTCTGTATCAGAGGAGGTATTACCCACGCAGAGGAAATCACAGATCTTTTGAAGTACATTTTAACACATGTTTGCTTTCTTTTCACCCAGATGCTCTGCACTTGTAGGAGCTCCTGGGACTCTTTTTAAGGTCTCTTCAAACTCTGAGATTCTATGACTTACTGCACTCAGCTCAATCTTGTCAGCCTGTTCCTTTCTATTGAATTGGGAGTCGAGACCTGGATTCCAGTCCATCTCTGACAGTCACTGGTTGTGTGACCTTGGGCAAGTCTCTTAACTACTCTGAGCCTCAGTTTCCTCATTTGTAAACTGAGTACAATAGGACCCATGGTACTTACTTACAGAGTTAATGTGAGGAAAACTAGTGCTATATAAATGTGGGCTATTATTAGATTTGCTACCTTAAGCAATACCAGCATAATCATTCATCCAAAAAGCATTTATTGAGGGCCTATTGTGATTGCTATGAAATGTCTGGGAAATGATGCATAGAAGACAACTACCACCTCAGTCCTGATGGACCTGAGAGATAAGTCAAATTGAGGGTTGTGGTGTTTAGGAAGGGGATCTTATCTATACAAAGGTCTTAGATAATAACCATGAGTTCATTGACTCTGAAACTTGCATTAGAAAGGACAGCATGCCTAAGAAAATAGCTTGGTGACCTGCTGCTTTCTTGGGAAACATTTGGGAGAGACAAAATGTATTTGTCACAAATAAAGTAGAACTAGTTTGCTTATAGTAGAAAGTACACTTTCTGGAGGCGGGGGTTTTATTTGTCGTTCTGCCACTCTGAACAAGTTACTTAACCTCTCAGTTTTTCTTCTGTTATGTGGGACCAATAACATCTACCCTTCCTACCTTACTGGCTTGGTGTGAGAGTCATGTGATACAATTAATGCATGTGAAAGTATTTTGAAAAGCACAAAGGTCTATACAAGTAGGGGGGTCCTATTACTTTGGGGATAATATTTTTCTCTGTATTTAGCATTTTAGGCCACTCAGAAAAAGTACTATGTGAATACATACAAGGTAGTAGAGTTTAAAATTAAACCATAGGTGCTTACCTAACTCACCTTTAAAGACTTGTTTAAATGCCAGTTAATTGTCTTCAGTTGGTAATGACATTCCTTCCCTTAGACTTTACATAGCTTATTTGTTCTGTATGTCTCTATCTCAAGTAATATGTATTTAGCTATCTCTATTAGTGTTTTATCCTCCCCAGCTAGACCCCTCTTTCAGGGACCCTGTATATTCTCTCGACTTCCTTATGGCTTCCAGTAGCCAGTGGCATTCAGTGACTCTTGTAATGGATTGTTCTTATTGTCCAGGCCCTTGCTTCAGCTGGAGATCAGTCCTAGTAGTCATATCTGGCCTTCCCAAAGAAAGGCCTACAGGGTGGAGCCACCCTACCTAGGAAAGGAAAGATCAGAGAAATGTCAGCTTCAACCTGCTCTTCCCCCTCTTCTGCCTGTTTTGGATAACAACCCATGAATAGAGTACTAACTAGAAAGAAGAGTCTCATCTGGGTTCTCTCTGCCCCTGAAGTGGAGAGGGGGACAGAGAATAACCACAAAGGGAAATCACCTCTACTCCCAGACCACCTGTTGAACCTTTGAAGCTCCCATCCCCTTGCAGGAAGGAGAGGTGGTAATTAATTTGCTTTGTTAGGTCCTTTATCCTCTAGCTCTCCTGACCTTGGGCTAACTATCTATGTAGGTCAGGGCAGACTATAAGCAAAAAAAAACCCAAAAAACAAAAGGCTGCTATCCTTCTTGAAGTGCTTCCCTGGGATCCTCCCCTGGCACTAATGGCAGCAGCTGGTGGGTGGGTGGGGCAGAAGGGTGTCGTTGCTGGCAGCTTTCCGGCCCAGAATGTTTCTTCCCTTGGGCGGGAGTGGAAAGTGTGTGTGGTGGTGGTGGTGGTGCTGGTGGTAGTGGTGCTGGTGGCAGTGGGAGGCGAATGGGAGCTCCTTCTATGGACAGCAGTTTGAGGGGGGAGGGTGGTAAGAGGAAGACAGTAGGCTCAGGTGGGAGGGTGGTGGGGGCACAGTCATATTTCTGCCCCTTTTCCTTTCTTTACAATTATTGTTACTGAGTTCTGAAAGGCTCCAGGCACAGTTTGAAACCAGCTTCTAAACCACTTAGGTTAATTTAACTGCTTGTGAAGAGCCCACCCTGCTTTGAGCCGGGAGCCTCCAAAACATCTTGAAAAGAAACCTGGTGAGCTCTGGGTCATAACATGGTTTTCTTCTCTAAGCAGTTTAGAGTCTGTCTCTCTGTGTGAGTGAGCGCGTGTGTTTGTGTGTGTGTGTGTGTGTGTGTGTGTGTGTGTGAGAGAGAGAGAGAGAGAGAGAGAGAGAGAGAGAGAGAGAGAGAGAGAGAGAGAGAGAGAGCGAGAGAGCGAGCTCTGAGTTTTACTGGCTGCTCCTCCCACTAGATACAACCTCCCGCTGCCTCTGTCTGCAAAGCAACATTCAAACACCACTTTGAGACTTGGTGTGTGTGAGAAGTGAAGAGAGGAGAGCAGAACTGAGGACCCCCCCCCCCCAAGAGTTGAGAGCAAAAAACAGTCCGCTGGGGAGATTCATCTCTGTCGTCTGTCTTCTTTATGTGGATTTTACAATCTGAGGGGGAACAAAAGCAATATTGAAAAAGTTAGCCATGAGAAATGCCTTGCAGTGGCTATCTGGGGAAGTTGTGTAGCAAGTGACCAGGGCTCTGAAGCAGCCTCTCTTTCCCTCTTCCCTCCAAACTTTAGCTGTATTTAATGGTCAAGTATTTATCTGGATCCCCAGGCTAGCCCAGTTGCTCTCTTTCTCCCCTGCCTGGAGAGCCCTGTAAAGCAGGAGACATGCATGTGGTGTGGCTCAAGCCGGGACCCCCCAGCTTCCTGGTCCTTTGGACTCCACTCTTCCTACTGCTGCGCTCCATCCTGGCCGACTTCACCCTGGATAATGAGGTGCACTCCAGCTTCATCCACAGGAGGCTCCGCAGCCAAGAGCGCCGGGAGATGCAGCGAGAAATCCTCTCCATCCTGGGTTTGCCCCACCGGCCCAGGCCCCACCTCCATGGCAAACAGAACTCAGCCCCCATGTTCATGCTGGATCTCTACAATGCCATGTCAGTGGAAGAGGAGGTCGGGGGAGAAGACGGCCAGGGTTTCTCTTACCCTTACAAGCCCATCTTCAGCACCCAGGGTCCTCCGCTTGCCAGTTTGCAGGACAGTAACTTTCTAACTGATGCGGATATGGTCATGAGCTTCGTCAATCTGGGTGAGTGGGGTCAGTGGAATTTGCTTTTTCCCACAAGGTGGGACAGAGGGTATGGGTGCTCCAAGGTACCTCTATGGGAAAATGATGGGGAGGAGGCTGATTAATGGGCAAAGGAGATCCCGATCTCCTTTGTGGAGTCAAAGTAAACTAAAAAGGGGATTTGGGCTTTTGGTGGAAATAGCAAGGATTGGCGACAGAAAGGGCTCATAATTTTATTCTATCAGATAGGAGGAAAGCAGACTTTCTTCCCAAGATCGCTTTGAAGTGGCTCAATTTTTCTTTGCTATAATGAGGGCTCATACCCCTTTAACTGTCTTCAGTTCCCCTCTTCCCCACACCCTCTCACCAGACACCTTTCTTCCCACCTGAATTCCTCCTCCTTCCCAAAACAGAAAGCGGATGTTTTTCTTTGCCGGGTCTAAGGCGAACGTGGACTGGGAACGTTCCCAGGTAGGGAAACCCAGCGTGTGTGTGTGTGTGTGTGTGTGTGTGTGTGTGGGGTGTGTGTGTGTGTGTGTGTGTGGGTGTGTGTGTGTGTGTGTGTGTGTGTGTGTGTGTGTGTGTGTGTGTGTATGTGTGTGTGTGTGTGTGTGTGTGTGTGTGTGTGTGTGTGTGTGTGTGTACTGGGAAGGTCTTCTGAAGTCTTTCTTGGCTGATGTACCTCTTGGGGAAGATGTAAAACCGGGAGAGGCAAAGAGCAAGTGAGATTCGGCACAGTTCAAAGCATCCAGGCTTTGAGTCATGTGAATGCTCCCAGCTAAGGCAACTGCAAATGGACAGATCCCAGTGGATTGGGGGAAGCTGCCTTAGCCAGATTTAAAGGGCCAAGCTTCTGTTAACCTGCTAATGCCTCTCTCTCTCTCTCTCTCTCTGTCTCTCTCTCCTTCTCTCTCCCTC